>NC_080174.1:39320503-39620503 GCF_950295315.1 Erinaceus europaeus
ACCTTCATGACTGTATCATATACTTTTCATGATGTGCTTTGGCTTAGTTCAGATAAAATAATCTTGTTTGAAATACCAGTTACCAAATAGACTCTAAAACCTTGGTGAGTTATTGAATTAGTTAATTCCCAAGTTAAAATTGGTATCTTAAATATGTTTCATGGTGTTTCAGTATACCATTTAATTATTTTTCATGTACCTTTTCTGCTTCCTATATATTAAAAATCTGTACCCATAGACCATTTATAATTATACTTATCTAATTACCTGTTCTGCTTTTTCTTAGGTGGTTGTACTGAACCCAAAACAGATACTTGTTTTCTTCTTTCTCCCAAAGACACTATGGTTGGGTTCTTTATTATTTGTTTATTTATTCATTTATTTTGAGGAAATTAGTAACACTTCCACTTAAAATACTGACTAGTCATTTCTCAAAAAGTTTAAATTTCTAATGATGATTATTTACTTTTCTAGATTTCATTAATTTATTAATGAGAAAGATAGAGTGAGAAAGAACCATACATCACTGGTACATGTGCTGCCGGGGATCAAACTCGGGACCTCCTGCTTGAGAGTCTAATGCTTTATCCACTGCACCATCTCCCAGATCACATGACAAATATTTTATAATTTTCTACTTTTGCTAATAGGCGCAGAATATGCAGAATCATTGTTTTGTATATTACACATGACTAGTATAATTTAATGTTTCTTATTCTTTTGTTCTCCGTTGCAGGGATTAGTGATTTATGGTTGACAGTAAAATACAGTAGTTGGTACATGTGTAACATTTCTTAGTTTTCTGCATAACATTAATCCCCCACATAAGTCCTCCTCCACCATCATCTTCCAGGACCTGAACACTCCCCTCCCCCTCCCACCCCAGAGTCCTTTACTTTGCTATAATCCAAGAACACAAGTTCTGCTTTGTGTCTTCCCTTCTGTCCTTATTTTTCATTTTGTGTCTATGATTGGGATCATCGCATATTCATCCTCTCTCTGGCTTATCTCACGTAGCATGATTCCCTCAAGCTCCATTCAAGATGAAATGAAGAAGGTGAATTAACCATTTTTAATAGCTCAGTAGTATTATATTGTGTATATATACACAGCTTACTCAGCCAACTCATCTGTTGTTGGACACCTGGGTCACTTCCAGGTTTTGGCTATTATAAACTGTGCTGCTATGAACATAGGTATACACATATCTTTTTTGGATGGCTGTGTTTGTTTCCTTAGGGTATATCCCCAGGAGAGGAATTGTAGGGTCATTTGGTAGGTCCACTTCTAGCCTTGTGAGAGTTCTCCAGACTACTCTCCACGAGGGCTGAACCAATTGACATTCCCATCAGCAGTGCAGGAGGGTTCCTTTGACCCCACAACTTCTGTAGCATTTGCTGCTGCTACCTGTTCTGATGTATGACATTCTTACAGGAGTGAAGTGGTATCTCGTCTTTATTTGCATTTCTCTGACCAGCAATGACTTGGAGCATTTTTTTGTTGTTGGCCTTTTGAATTTCTTTTTTTTTTTTTAATTTTTTATTTAAGAAAGGATTAAGGTAGGAGGGGTACAACTCCACACAATTCCCACCACCCAATCTCCATATCCCACCCCCTCCCATGATAGCTTTCCCATTCTCTAGCCCTCTGGGAGCATGGACCCAGGGTCATTGAGGGTTGCAGAAGGTAGAAGGTCTGGCTTCTGTAATTGCTTCCCCGCTGAACATGGGCGTTGACTGGTCAGTCCATACTCCCAGTCTGCCTCTCTCTTTCCCTAGTAAGGTGTGTCTCTGGGGAAGCTGAGCTCCAGGACACATTGGTGGGGTCTTCAATCCAGGGAAGCCTGGCCAGCATCCTGGTGGCATCTGGAACCGTTTCCAGAAGATGTGTTCAGAACTCAGCGGCTAGCAGCTTCTCAGTCCGCCATCTTCCCTTAATCTTGAATTTCATTTTTATTTTTTTATTATTATTATTTCCTCCAGTGTTATTGCTGGGGCTAGGAGCCTACACTACGAATCCATTGCTCGTGGAGGCCTTTTTTCCCTTTTTTGATGTCCTTGTTGTTAACCCTTATTGTTATTATTGTTGTCGTTGTTGGATAGGACAGAGAGAAATCTAGAGAAGAGGGGAGATGGGGAGAGAAAGAAACACCTACAGACCTGCTTCACTGCGCATGAAGCAACCACCCTGCAGGTGGGGAGCTGGAACTTGAACCGGAATCCTTACGCCGGTCCTTGTGCTTTGCACCATGTGCACTTAACCTGCTGCACTACTGCCCAACCCCCGGATGTTTAATTTTTTATTATTATTTTTAACCAGAGCACTGATCAGCTCTGGCCTGTGGTGGGGGAATTGAACCTGGGACTTTAGAGTCTCAGGCATGACAGTCTGTTTGCATAACCACTATGCACACAGATCCTGGATATCTTTGATAATATTCTGTTTATATCTTCTCCCCATTTTCCAGTGGCATCATTTTTTTTGTTGTTGCTGCTGGTTTTGGTGAGCTCTTTATATATTTCCGTTATTACCTTCTTATCTGATATATGGCATATAAAGATCTCCTATTCTGTAAGGGGTCTTTTTGCTTATGTGGTGGTTTCTTTTGCTGTTCAGAAGCTTTTCAATTTGATGTAGTCCCATTGGTTTACTTTTGTTTTAGTCTTCCTTGCAACTGGATTTGTATCACTGAAGATGCTTTTAAAATTTAGATGGAAAAGGGTGCTGCCAGTAGTTTCTTCTAAGTATTTGGTAGTTTCTGGTCTAACATCCAAGTCCCTGATCTTTTGGAACTTATTTTTGTGTCTGGTGAAATGCTGTGGGTCAGTTTCATTCTTCTGCATGGTTCAACCCAATTTTTGAAGAGATTCTTTTCCTCATTTAATAGTCTGAGCACCTTTGTCAAAGATTAGATGTCTATAGCTGTGGCAAATTCATATTTTTAATCCATGACTCAGCTTCTGCTGTATACTTGGTGAAAGGTGAGAATTCTGTTAGGCTTCTCATTATTCAGGTTCTGCTAGTTCATAAACCTTCTGAAGTAATTGAAGAGGGGAGATAATTTCTTTGCCTGTTTTTATTTACATATTTTATATTAAACCTACCCTGTGGGGAGAACAGTACACTTTTTAGACTTAAGACAAATCATCATAGTGGTAACTCACTACTTATGAACCAGATCTACTTTTTTTCCTTCATATTAGGGGAAAATACTATTGCAAAGGAAAAGGGAGGGGGTAGGTGATGGTGTACCTGGTTGTGCACACATGTTAACAATGTGCAAGGACCCAGGTCCAAGCCCCTAGTTTTCACCTTCAGGGGGGAAACTTTGCAAGTGGTGAAGCAGTGCTGATGGTGTCTCTGTCTTTCTGCCTATCCTCCCCTTCCCTCTCGATTACCGGCTGTCTATCCAATAAGTAAACAAAGATTTTTTTTAAAAAGAACCATAAATAGAAAAGGGGGCCCGGGCAGTGGCACACTGTGTTAAGTGCACATAGTATGAAGTGCAAGGATCCTGGTTCTAGTCCCACGGCTCCTCACCTACAGGGGCGTCGCCTCAGGAGCAGGTCTGCAGGTGTCTCTGTTACTCTTCCTCTCTATCTTCTCCCCTCTCCATTTCTCTCTGTCCTAGCCAATAAAAATGAAAAAAGGCCACCAGGAACAGTGGACTCATAGTGTTATCGATAAAGCCTCTGAGAAACTTGGAGGCAAAAGAAAGGGAAAGGGTCATGATTTATATATTCCTTCTTTAAAGAGCAAATTGCTTTACTTGTTCCAATTATTTTTCTTTAATACCTGAATTATACCTGGTGAACTCCAGTGGGATCTGTCTGTATCCTATTTTGTTGGCTTTATTTTTAGGGAACATCACATTTTAATGTCTAGCTCTTCTGAAAAGTTAGTTTCCTCATCTCTGGGAATGAGTAAGAGTCTAAATCCTGGAGTCCCCTCCCTGGTCGATGCTTTTCTCCTTATAACCTGTATACTGTAGAATGTTAACCTTCCAGTGCCTCTCCAATTTTCTCTTGATCTTATCAAGTGAATGTAAAAGGATGTCTTATTTCCATAGGGGAATTAAGTTCAATACAAACTACAATGCTGTGATAAAAAGATTGACCCTCACTACTTTGGCTTTGTCCCTCAGTCTGCATTATTCAAAAACATGGAAAAAATTGCTTTTATCCTAGACGCAAATCCAGATCCCCTTCTCCTAGAAGACGATCTTCCCCTGTCAGGAGAGAGAGAAAGCGCAGTCATTCTCGGTCTCCCCGTCACAGAACGAAGAGCCGGAGTCCTTCTCCTGCTCCAGAAAAGAAGGAGAAAACTCCAGAGCTCCCAGAACCATCAGTGAAAATAAAGGAACCTTCAGTACAAGAGGCCACTTCTACTAGGTAAGTACATAAACATTCATTTATATGTATATGTGTCTTGAATTTGGGACTGTTGTTTAGTTCCTGCCCCCGCCCGCCCCTCATTTTTTGTTTTTGTTTAAGGTTTTTTAGTTATAAAACATATTGAAGTATCCCAGTTATATAGAAAGAATATAAATACAGTGTTAGTAGTACCTAAAAGTGTGTTGGTTGTACTATTTTAGATATTTCAAATACGTGACATATTTTTCCCAGTATTGTGGCTAATTTTATTTTAGGAAAAGTAGATGGGGACCACTGAGATAGCATACCTAGGAAGGCACCTGCTTTGATATGGATGCAACCCGTGTTTAGCCCTTATCTTCCACAGCACTCAGGAAAGTTTCATTGCTGTAGTATCCAAAAAGTTAACCCCAAATGATGAAGGCCCAGTTATGACAGGTCAGAAAAAGTGTGTGGTTAGAAGTTGCCGGAGGTTGGGCGGTAGTGAGGCGGGTTAAGCGCAGGTGGCGCAAAGCTTAAGGATCCTGCTTCAAGTCCCCAGCTCCCCACCTGCAGGGGAGTCGCTTCACAAGCTGTGAAGCAGGTCTGCAGGTGTCTGTCTTTCTCTCCCCCTCTGTGTCTTCCCCTCCTCTCTTCATTTCTCTTTGTCCTATCCAATGACGATGTCAGTAACAATAATAACTACAATAATTAAAAACAACAAAGACAACAAAAGGGAATAAATAAATATTTAAAAAAAGAATTATAACTTACTTGCTTGATTTCTCTGATAAATATATTTTGGAGCTGCATCATTATATTGCATACAACTTGAGTCTGAGTTGAAGAAGGGAAATAATAAGCTTTTTGTTTTTCTGTATAGTGACATCCTGAAAGTTCCCAAGCCTGAACCTGTACCAGAGCCTAAAGAACCTTCTCCAGAGAAAAATTCCAAAAAAGAAAAGGAAAAGGAGAAGACCCGACCAAGATCACGGTCACGTTCTAAATCAAGATCCCGAACACGGTCTCGGTCTCCTTCTCACACTCGACCCAGACGGCGCCACAGATCCCGATCAAGGTGAGTTGTGGTTTTAAGATCAGTGTTTGGAGAGCTCCTTTATTCATTAGTGTGTGTGTGCCTTGCTGTATGTAAGCTCCTAAGCACCTTCTGGTAGCACATGAGAACACCATGAATAGCAAATACCAGTAGAGCTCCACAGATGGTGAATGGTGCAGTGGTCTATTGATAATCTCTCAAAAATTAAAAGGATGGAAATGTTCTCTATCTCTCCCTCCGTGTGTGTGTGTGTGTGTGTGTGGGGGGGGGCTCTTCATGTAGAATTGGGTAGGAAATTTCAGAGCAGTAGGTGTAACTAAGTGTAACTCTTTGGGTTTACAAGATGTGAGAACGTGCTTGTATACCATTAAATATCTGCATAGGCCAGGGGTGTAGCTGCTTTGCATGTATGAGACTTTCAATTTGATCCCCATTGAGAGAAAGAAAAACTTATCCCTTGAACTCTGTTTTTAAATGTACCTGTTGAGAAACTATCAAGGAATTCATTCCTTGCTTCTGGTTTATTCAGGTGTTAATTTTGTTTGTTGTGGCAGATCATACTCACCTAGAAGAAGGCCAAGTCCACGGAGGCGACCTTCTCCTCGAAGAAGATCTCCACCAAGACGAATGCCTCCTCCACCAAGGCATAGAAGGAGCAGGTCACCAGTGAGACGGTGACAATTTTTTGTTTCTAATTTGGAAGTCTGTGTTACATGAAAGGACACCATGTTTATTTAATATTAATCTTTAAAATATTTTTTAATATTTATTATTCATTCACTTTTGTTGCCCTTGTCTTATTGTTGTAGTTGTTATTGATGCCATTGTTGTTGCATAGGACAGAGAGAAAGAGGAGAGATGAGGGGAAGATAGACATCTGCAGACCTGCTTTACCGCCTGTGAAGCAATTCTCCTGCAGGTGGGGAGCCAGGGGCTCGAACCAGGATTCTTGCGCTTTGTGCCACCTGTGCTTAACCCATGGTGCTACCGCCCGACTCCCAGTACTAATCTTTAAATTAGTATTTTCCTGGAAGAACTCAGAGTCGATGGATGATAATAGAACCTCTTTCGCTTGAGGTGTACCCCCCCCTCCTTTGTGTTAGTGCGTGTGCGTGCAGTGAAAAATGCTAGTCCAGTGTTAGAAGATAAAAACAAGAAATTTGGGAATCAGGCAGTAGCGCAGTGGGTTAAGCCCACGTGGCGCAAAGCGCAAGGGCCGGCATAAGGATTCTGGTTCAAGCCTCCGGCTCCCCACCTGCAAGGGAGTCACTTCACAGGCGGTGAAGCAGGTCTGCAGGTCTCTTTCTTTTCTCTCTCCCTCCCTGTCTTCCCCTCCTCTCTCCATTTCTTTTTGTCCTAACAACAACAACAATAACTACAACAGTAACAAGGACAACAAAAGGGAAAAATAAAGAAATATTAAAAATAAATAAAAAGTAATTCATTTATTTGTGGGGAAGGTTGAACTCAGCCTCATACATGCAAGTCCAATGCTTCATCTGCTATGTTATCTGCTGGGCAGCTATACCATTTTTAAAAATGGTTTTCTCATTACAAAAGTAACAAGTGCTTATTGTTAGTAATTGAAGTTAAAAGTGAAAATTACCTATTAACATTTTATAGACATAACCATTATTTATTTGTCTTTTTATAAAAAAATATTTATTCCCTTTTGTTGCCCTTGTTTTATTATTGTAGTTGTTGGGTAGGACAGAGAGAAATGGAGAGAGGGAGAGAAAGATAGACACCTGCAGACCTCCTTCACCACCTGTGAAGCGACTCCCCTGCAGGTGGGGAGCTGAGGGCTTGAACTGGGATCCTTGAGCTATTTATTTGTCTTTTTAAGAGACAGGCATAGAAGAGTCTTTTTGTTTAAAAAAAAATTCAATTTAGAATAAGGCAGAATGTTTACATTTGTCACATAACAAAAATGGTTACTACATCAGCCCATGTAGAACCCCAGTGGTAATTTTGTGCCTTATTGAGAGAGTGTGTTTTTACTTATTTTTGAAAATTTGTGATTCAGGCTATATTGAATTGTTTTTTATAACTACTGAAACGATTATTACAGTTGATCAGTGGGACTACTGACACAAATGATAAGTCAGTCAATACTTCTGAAAATTGATTGTACCTTTTTAGGAAAGTAATACTGGTTCTTTCTAGTGGAAACAGTGGATTAGTGGAAACAGCTATTTTTTTACATTGGAGTTTTGCAAACAGCGTGTTTTTAATTGTGCTTTCTAAACCATCAGAATGTTTGCAGATTGTTTAAGATTCCCTTTCAGCCAGTTTTAAATCTCACACTTAAGGTAGGGTTTCTTTTTTTCAGGTTCTCGGGAATTCTTCCGCCAAAGGTGAATTCTGCAGGTACATCGCAATAGAAACACAGTTTTTGCGGCAGAATTCAAGAGGCCCCTGCTTCTAAGTTTATGCAGCTAAATGAATTCCTAAGTTTACGCACTTTTTTATTTTTTATGGTAATCTAAATGGTTACTTCACATTGTGTTAAATGGAAAATATTTTGCCACCCAAATTTTACATGCAAACTCCAAAACACCTGTAAGCATTCCAAAGAAAAGAGACTGGTTAGTTATAGTACTAGACAGGTTTTGTAACTGAATAGAAAACTCAAGCAAGCATTTGTGTGGAAGTTAATTTATATTTAGTTCAGAACTAGCTATGTCCTAGATGATGGTTTTGGTTCCTTTTTTTATTTACATACTTAGCTACATAAACTCAAAAATTGGATAAATGTTGTATTTATAAGTATATTTACATGATTTTTTTTTTTAGAGACGTAAGTACATAATGAAAAAAAAACTTTCATTTCACAGGAGAAGGCGTTCATCAGCATCCTTATCTGGGAGTAGCTCATCATCTTCTTCATCTCGTTCCCGGTCACCACCAAAGAAACCTCCTAAGAGAACATCTAGCCCACCTCGAAAAAGTCGTAGATTGTCTCCTTCAGCAAGTCCTCCTAGACGAAGGCATAGGCCATCACCTCCAGCAACTCCACCGCCAAAAACTCGTCATTCCCCAACACCCCAGCAGTCAAATCGTACCAGAAAAAGTCGTGTTTCTGTTTCTCCAGGAAGAACTTCAGGTAAAGGTAAAAAACAGAAAAAGAATACCTTTTCTATTTGAATATAATGTTCCAGGTAGTTGCCAACCATGACCCATTCAGAGTATGACATAATCAGGTAATGTTTGTATATGCTGCTCTTTGTCTTGTTTGCTTAAAGATTTGCCTTTTTCTTTCTTTTTTTTCTAGGGTGGGGGTAGATAGCATAATGGTTATGCAAAGAGCTCTCATACCTGAGGCTCCAAAGCCTTATCTTCAGTCCCTGCACCACCATAAACCAGAGCTGAGCAGTGTTCTGGCTTAAAATATATATTGATAGCACAGAGGAAAATTAAGAGGCATGGGCAAGAGAGGGAAAGAGACCTGCAGACCAACTTCACTACTCATGAAGTGTCCCCCTACAAGTGGGGAGTAGGGGCTCAAACCTGAGTCATTATTACATATGATAAATGTGTGTACTCAACTGAGTGCACCACTTCCCATTCCAGAGACTTTTTCTTACTTCCTTTAAGTTCTTGGAGTTTGTTGAAATAGTTCACTTGTAAAAGTGCTTTTAGTTTTGCCCCCTCTCCCCTTGCCTTTAAGCAGGTAGAAAAATAGATTATCAGCTATAGGCTGATAATCTATTTTTTGATGGAGAAAGGAGAAACATGCTCATGCAGTTATGGACTAGGGCCATGAACCTGAGTCCTTTATGGTGTAATATGTCCTCTACTGGATGTGCTACTGTCCAGCCTGTTAAATTGCACTTTAGACAATGGTTTTATTAGGGTTACAGGATGGCTTATCTTTACAGGTCATCCTTTTTGGTAAGTCTGGGAAATTAATAATTAATAGGACTATGAAAGTAAGAATGATTTCAGGTATTCAGTTGACTTTGGAAGATTTCTAAGTACATGCTAGAATGTTTTTTCCTGTTGGGTGGGTGTAGATAGCATAATGGTTATATAAAGAGACTCTCAAGCCTGAGATTCCAAATCCCCTGCACCACCATAAGCCAGAGCTGATACTCTGGTTAAAAAAAAGTGAGAGAGATTCTACCTGTTGACTACTAAAAATAAAACACCGTTGACATAACAAAGCTAAAATCTCATCTAGACAGAAACTTCAGTGAAACATAACTATGTTATTCTGATATGATATGTGTTTTTTCCATATCCTCTTTTAGTGACAAAACATAAAGGTACTGAGAAAAGGGAGTCTCCTTCACCAGCACCGAAGCCTAGGAAAGTAGAATTATCTGAATCAGGTAATTTGTTGATGGGGGTGTTGTCTTAAAGTCAAATTAGATTTGTTGCATATTTTGTAATTTCCATCTGGCTAATGATTGATTATAGGACATGGCTTAAAGGGATCCAGAGATACCTTACCCTATAGAGTATACTCTCTGCCATGCTTGAGGACCTGGGTTCTATCCCCAGTATCAAATGGGAACACTATGGAGGCAGTAGAGAAAGGAACCTCTCTGTGATTTTTTTAATCTTTTATTTATTTATTAGATAGAGACAGAATTTGAGAGGGAAGGGGGTGATAAAAAGAGAGACAGACATCTACAACAATGCCTCGTCACTTGGAAAGCTTTTCCCCCTGCAGGTGGGAACAGGGGCGGGGCTCAAACCTGAGTCCTTGCACATTGTAGCAGGTGCACCACCACATAGCCCCTCTTTCTGTAATTCTTTGCCTCTCTCTGAAGTTTAAAAAAAAAAAAAGTTCACCTAGGAGCAGTGTAATTGTACATAAATAAGAAAGGCCCTGCCCTGCAAAAAAAGGGCTTTACTACTTAACTGTTAGTTTGTTCATTTGTTTTATTGCTACCAGGGTTATCGTTGGGACTCAAGCATGCAGGATGAAGCCATCACTTGGGGGCCCCCCTTTACTCCCCCTCCCTCTTCCCCCCTATATTTGATTAGACGGGAATTGAGAAAGTGGAAGGGGGGAATACTTCACTGTTCATGAAGCTTTTCCCCTGCAGGTGGGAAGTGGGACTACTTTTCATTTTAATTGCATGGTTTATTTCTTCATCTTTGATATGTGAAGTAGCAGCGCCATCCTTTATAATGTTGTAAATAATTGAATTATGTTTCTACAGTATATGGCACCCAACATGAACCGTAGATGATTTACTGTTATGGAAAATGTCTAAATTGACACTTTTAACTCCTTTGCATAATATGTGTATACTAGTTACATTGCCTGGATTACCCAGATAAAAGTTTGAAACTGATTTTCTGTTTGGCCTCCAGGGTTATTGCTGGGGCTCGGTGCAAACACTATGAATCCACCACTTCTGGTGACTTTTTTTCCCCCTCCTCCCATCCTTTCGGTAGGACAGAGAGAAATTGGGGTGGGGGTGGGAATTGATAGGGAGAAAGACACATGCAGACCTGCTTCACCACTTCTGAAGCATCGGTGGGGAGTAGAGGCTTGAACCCAGGTCCTTGTGTGGATCTTTGCACATAGTACTATGTGTGCTTAACTGAATGTGCCACTGCCCAGCCCCGTTACATTTTCTATATGTATAACTAAAGGAAAATTTTCTAATTATATCCATCTTTCAGAAGAAGATAAAGGTAGCAAAATGGCTGCAGCAGACTCTGTACAGCAGAGACGCCAATACAGGCGACAGAACCAGCAGTCTTCATCTGGTATGGCTATTTGATTAAATATTTATTTGTATTCCCTAATAAAATGCACTTGAGGTTTAAAAATTTATTTATTTATTTATTTTAATAGAAGGGTTGCTCAGCTCTGGCTTAACATTGGTGTAGAGAATTGAATCTGAGACTATGGAGCTTTGAAAATATTTTTTGAAAAATACTTTATGAAAATATTTTTTCACATAACCATTATGTTGTCTCCCCATCCCTGTACTTGAGATATTAAATAACCATCAGTGAGTATATTAAAGTCCAAGCACAGGAAATGTTTGTGCCTATATAAAAATCAGTTGAAGGGGAGGAAATACTACTTTTGGAGTTTTTTTTTTTTTAATAATTTATTTCTTTATTGGGGAATTAATGCTTTACATTCAACAGTAAATACAATAGTTTGTACATGCATAACATTCCCCAGATTCCCATTTAACAATACAACCCCCACTATGTCATTCATCATCTTTCATGGACCTGTATTCTCCCCACCCACCCCAGAGTCTTTTACTTTGGTGTAATACTCCAATTCCATTTCAGGTTCGACTTGTGTTTTCTTTTCTAATCTTGTTTTTCAACTTCGGCCTGAGAGTTAGGAGTTTTTAATTTTTTTTTTAAAAAAGACTTTTTTTTAAGTTACTTAAAAAAATTTTTTTTTTAAATTTATTTTCCCTTTTGTTGCCCTTGTTTTTCATTGTTGTTGTAGTTATTATTGTTATTGATGTCATCATTGTTGGATAGGACAGAGAGAAATGGAGAGAGTAGGGGAAGACAGAGGGAGAGAAAGATAGACACCTGCTTCACCACCTGTGAAGTGACTCCCTTGCAGGTGGGCATCCGGGGGCTTGAACTGGGATCCTCACGCTGGTTCTTCCGCTTTGCGCCACGTGGCTTAACCCACTGTGCTACCATCCGACTGAGGTTTTAATTTTAAGGCCTATTTTAAGTTATGAGAAATGTACAAACTGGAAATTATTCTATTTGAAGTCCTAGGCATTATTCTCTTTGAAGTCATAGACATTTGCCACCATAGTAGCATCTCGCACATACACTACTCAATCAAATTCAAGACCTCATTCTTGAGCACCACCTCTCAAGTCACAATCTTTTTTTTTTATTATTATTTTTATTTTTATCAAAGCACTGTATAGTTCTGTGGTGGTGTGGGGGATTAAACCTGGGACTTTGGAGCCTCAGGCATGAGAGTCTCTGCTCAGTAACCTTAAAAGAGTACCAAGAATCAAGTAATTGTTTTATATGGGGTGAGGGCTGTCTCCAAGGCTTCACTGCTCTAGACTCGCTTTTTCAGAACAGAGCTGGGGAACAGGTTGGGGAAGGGGTTCAATTGAAACCACAGCACTGGGAGCTTCCAGTGTGGTGGGAACCTGACTCAAGCCTGAGTCACATATATGGCAAAGCAGCACACTAACCCAAGTAAGCTATTTTGTTGGCATGTTGCTTCCCCCCACCCCAGTAGATTTTAAGTATCACTTGTCTTTGGATTGTGCAATGGTTTTTATAACTGTGTACTTCTGTGGGTTTCAAGTTATTTGACCATATATTAATGATGTGTTCAGAATTGATAACCTGTATACATGATGGCTTACGTTTAAGTGGACTGGTGCTACTCTGCAAATTTGATAATAAACTAACAATTACAGATTCTGGCTCTTCCTCCTCCTCGGAAGATGAACGACCTAAGAGGTCCCATGTGAAGAATGGTGAGGTAGGCAGGCGGCGGAGACATTCCCCGTCCCGGAGTGCCTCTCCATCACCAAGAAAGCGCCAGAAAGAGACTTCTCCTCGGTAACGTCTTTTATTTATTTATTTATTTTCCCTTTTGTTGTCCTTGTTTAACATTGTTGTGGTTATTGGTGGTGGTGGTGTTGGGTAGGACAGAGAGAAATGGAGAGAGGAGGGGAAGACAGAGACCTGCAGACCTGCTTCACCACTTGTGAAGCGACTCCCTTGCAGGTGGGGAGCCGGGGACTCGAACCGGGATCCTTACGTGGATCCTTGTCATTTTCACCACGTGCACTTAACCCACTGCACCACCGCCCGACTCCCACATCATTTTTTTTAAAGTCATTTATATTTGTAATTACACTGTCACTTAAGGGATGGACTAAAGATTTTATTTATTAATGAAAGAGATAAGGAGAGAAAGAGAACCAGAACATCACTGGCACATGTGTTAGCAGAGATTAAACTCTGGACCTCATGCTTGAGACTCTAGTACTTTATCCACTGGGTCACCTGCCAGACCACAGCTCCTTCATTTTAAAGTCTTAGAAGGAGATGTTAAGATTTTCTTGGGACGGTTTTTAATTTGTTTTGTTTTGCTTTGGTAGTTACTACTATTTAATGAGAGGCTAATTAATTTTCACCTGGTGTGTGCCTGGCTAGACTAGACCAGTTATAAACTATAACATTATCTCTTGATCATTAAAATAAGATCTATCGCCACTGGTGATAACCTGACTCCATTAAATAATATGGTAAATGGAATTCTTGACACTTTTTTTTTCTCCACCGCTCTCAGGATGCAAATGGGAAAGCGATGGCAATCGCCAGTGACTAAAAGGTTGGTTAGATGCTACTTTGTAATTAGGGTTACATGTCAAAGTTGGGGTGACTCATTTTGCTATTTAGGTAAGAAGTTAGGAGTTGCTAAGAGTTTTTGTTTAAGTTTCTTTACACATTAAATTAGTGATAATATTATACACGGTGTTCATTTTAGAACATCATATGATCTTAGATTTGTGTGCACAATAACTAGCTCATGTTAGTACCTGAAATTGATTGAGGGACTTCTGAGCCGCAGGCATAAATACTGTTGTGTAAACTGTAGTGATATTTTCCTTGACCCAATAACTAGATATTTTCTAATAAATATAGGATACAAATACCTTCTTATTTTTAGAGGGGGAGGAACTTTATGGTGACTTCAGGGAAAGCAAGGAAAAACTATGAAAGAAATTCTAAAAAGATTAAAAATGAATGTAGCAGTTGGAGAGGTGGCTCAACTGGTAGAACACTGGACTTGAATGCCTGAGATTTCCAGTTTGATTCCTAGCACCACAAGGACCAGAGTAATTTATTAATTATGTGCCCCCATACATAATAAAGTAACTTAAATTTTTTTTTTACTTATAAAATGGAAATAATTACAAGACCATAGGTTGAGGGGTATAATTCTACATAGTTCCCACCACCAGAACTCCGTATCCCATCTCCTCCTATTCTTTGAGCCAGGATCATTATGGCATGCAGAAGGTGGAAATTCTGGCTTCTGTAATTGCTTCCCCCCTGAACATGAGCATTGGCAGGTCAATCTATACTCCTAGCCTGTCTCTTTCCCTAGTGGGGCAGGGCTCCAGGACACATTGGTGGGGTCGTCTGCTCAAGTAACTTTTTTTTTTTTTTTAATAAATGTAATTCCTTGACCCTGTTTAGTTTACCTATGCTACAGGTAGGGTGCATATATTTATGGAGCCTTTTTGGATCATTGTATTTGGATATTTAAAATTCAGGCCTATCTTAATAGCATGACTAGAAATGAGTAAAGTGAGCTTTTTAGCACTACAAAGTGACTAGGGGGGTCGATAGCACAATAGTTATGCAAAGAGACTCATTCCTGATGTTCTGAGGTCCCAGGTTCAGTTGTGTACACACACACACACACACACACACACCTTAGATCAGTACTCTATTAAAGGAAGGGGTGGGGTGACCGTGACTGAGCTAAATTTTAGATGTGTTCGTTAATATATACCATATTATCTATGTCGTTTAGTCTTTGCTTGTGGGGGGCTCTTAGTTGCATGTCGCTAGATTTTTGTTTGATAAAAGAACTTGAAAGAGGAGGCAGAGATAGAGGGAAAGACAGACAACTACAGCACTGTTTCACAGCTCCTGAAGCTTCCCCCCGCAAGGGAACAGAAGGAGAACTTTTTATCTTTTCTGCTGTGCTGCCACTTGGTCCCCTTCAGCTCGATTTCTAAGTTATCAATATTCTCTTGAATATAGTCCAGTTGAAGGTGTGTTTTAGGTAGTTTCAGTAGTCATTTCTTGGAAAGATTCTGTGATGTTTATATTTAAACTTAAAAGATAAATGTAGATACTAGGAAGGTGGCCTCTGTCCAAATGTGGTGCATATTTCTAAACTACTTGAGTGTAATGACCTCTCCACCCCCAAAAATAAGTCTTTTAAAAAGGGAAACTTTAGTTTTCTGTTCCCTGATACAATTATTATTTTTTTCACCATAGTTTCATTGGGATTCAGTGCTTGCATAATAAATCCACTGCTCCTGGCAGCCACGCCCACCTCCCCTTTTATGGGGTGGGTAACCTACAGCACTGATTAGTGGATGCTCCCCTCCCCAGCCCCACCTCAGTTTTTTCTATAGTACAATAGCACAAAAATGTGCCTTCATGAAACTAAGTTAGTGATAAGATTTTTTCTCTCTCTATGCTATAATGAAACTCTACTTTATTGGAAAAGTTTGGTTTTTTTTTTTTCCCCATCTCAATGGTCATAACAACTCTGATGTTTATTATCATGCTCCAAAATGTTTTTTCTCTCCTATTCAAGTTTAAATGATAGAAAATTTTATCGGATTTCTAGGAATTAAAGATGGAGAAAGAATTACTTAGAACCATGATTCAGTACTTACTGTAAGAGGGAAAGCACACCCTGATTTTGGATATTTTATGTGTGAGGTTTAAACATTGAAAAAAAATGACAGTTTGCTCTTAAACATTTGGCTTTGCATAGTAAACACTTCTTACATAAATGTTCTGAGGTATGTTGATCATACTTAGTGTAAAAAGATACCTTTCCTCCTTTATAGTTCATTTTTATTAATAACATAACAAGTGAGTTGAACTTCTGAAGAGGTAGTTATGATAGCAATCTGTCTCCTGATAAGACTTGAGGGCTACCTCATCTACTGAGGCTTATTGATACTGTGGCTCTAAGTGGGGGGAGATTTTCACTATGACTGAAAGCTTGGCTTGGCAATAATATTCAGAGTAATTAGGAAATGTTTAGGATTTGGCTTTTATATTTGTTTTTATTTATTTATTTTGCCAGAATACTACTTAATTCTGGCGTATAGTGGTAGAGGGAACTGAAACTGGGACGTTGAAGCCATGAGAGTCTTTTTGTATAACCATTGTGCTGTTTCCTCTGTCCTTTGTTTTGGCCTGTAAAATACATGTCCAGTGGGTCGGGCGGTAGCACAGCAGGTTAAGCGCACATGGCACAAAACACAAGGACCTGAGGAAAGATCTTGGTTCGATCCCTGGCTCCCCACCTGGAGGTGGGGGTCACTTCACAGGCTTCGGTGAAGCAGGTCTGCAGGTGTCTCTCTTCCCTCTTTCTTCCCCACCTGTCTCCATTTCTCTCTGTCCTATACAACGACAACATCAACTACAACAAAAATTAAAAACAAAAGGGAAAATAAACAATAATTAAAAAGTTGAAAAGGGGGTCGGGCAGTAGCGCAGCTGGTTAAGCGTCCATGGCACAAAGTGCAAGGCCTGGCTTAAGGATCCGGGTTCGAGGACCTGGCTCCCCACCTGCAGAAGAGTCGCTTCACAGGCGGTGAAGCAGGTCTGCAGGTGTCTATATTTCTCTCCCCTTCTCTGTCTTCCCCTCCTCTCTCCATTTCTCTCTGTCCTATCCAACAACGAATGACATCATCAACAATAATAGCCACAACAAGGCTACAACAAGGGCAACAAAAGGGGAAAAAAATGGCCTCCAGGAGCAGTGGATTCATGGTGCAGGCACTGAGCCCCAGCAATAACCCTGGAGGCAAAAAAAAAAGTAAAATTACAAGGGGAATCGGGCAGTAGCACAGCAGGTTAAGCACACATAGCGCAAAGCACAAAGACTGGCATAGGGATCCCGGTTTGAGCCCCCGCTCCCCACCTGCAGGGGAGTCACTTCACAGACGGTGAAGCAGGTCTTAAGGTCTCTATCTTTCTCTCCCCCTCTCTGTCTTCCCCATCTCTCTCCGTTTCTCTGTCCTATCCAACAATGACATCAACAATAATAACTACTACAACAATAAAAGCAACAAGAACAACAAAAAGGAAATAAATTTTTTTTTAAAAAAGTTTAAAAATATGTGTGTGTCCTATTAGGTCAGGCAAGAAACTTTGCCTTTGAGGACAAAGGACTGTCATGTGGTGTCAAACCTCCAGGTATAAATGTTAGAAAGTTTCTGGACAGATCTTTAAGTTAGGCCAGTTCAGTTCTGGTTTTATTGAAATCAAAAAGTCAGGCATCTTTTTCTATTTGAAATATTACCTATTGAAGCAGTGCTGTAGTTAGTCATCCTATTGGTTCTCATAATTCTCAGATTGTCCCTGCTGATGAAATGCCTTTTCCTTCAACTGTCTTTTGTCTTGATGTAGTTGCCTCTTGGTTATACTTTAAATGTTGAAAGTGATATTTCATTCTTATAAGGCATAAGGAAATTTTGTGTATCTGTCTCTGAAACTTTATGGATGTATATCATTCATCCTGGCTGACATTTTATTCACCAGAGTTTTCTCTCTGGTCCAACATAATCAGAAAATTAACTGTAAGAGTGGCTCAGTGGGAGAACACCTGTCGTGCATGTGTGAAGCCCTTGGTTCAATCCCCAACACTATGTGAGAGAGGAAGGCAAACAAAAATGAATGAGAGTTTCATGGAAGGTAGAGCATCATTGCTTCCCTCACTCCCTCCTTTCTCCCTAGAGAACTGCTCAGTTCTGGCTGGTGCTAGAGATTGAACCTAGGATCTCTGGAGCCTCAGGCATGATAGACTTGTAGAAAGAACCACTGTGCTAACTCCCCACCCCTCCTTTGTCATTGATAAATAAATCTTTAAATGATAGTAAATTAGCCATGGCTGGAAGTTCAGCGGTAAAGCACCTCATGGGAACCTTGAATTTTATCTCCAACTCTTTCTAAGTTGAAAATTAAATATATGAATTTCAGGATCTTTGTTCAAATAGAGTTCTTAGTTTTACTTATTTTGTCATTACTGGGACCTCGCTGAGAGACCACCGCACCAAAACTTAAACCAGTGCATGTGGCAGAGCAGCACCTAGCCAAGTGAGCTATTTTAGCCTTAGTTGGATTTGTTTGTTTGTTTATTTATTTAATCAATCCTGATGGTTCAAATCTGGGACTTTGGAGCCTCAAGCATCAAAGTTTTTGCATAACCATTAAGCTGTCTTCCCCTCTGGGCCTGTGTTAGTTTTAAAAGGGAATTGAAAATTGATAAGACTAGAGAATGTTTCTAGATTCATAGGAAACATCAAGTCTGTGTTGGACAAGGAATTACATTATGAATTAAAATACTTGATAGCTTTGAATATAAATTATGTGAGTGAACCTAAGATCACACATACTGATTTGATGTGTATTGTAATATTTTGGGAGACCACTGAGTTCATTTTCAGGTGTGTGTGTGTGTGTGTGTGTGTGTGTGTGTGTGTTTTAAGTATTGGTACATCTCAGTAGAGAATTAAGGTTTGTATGCTTTTATTTTTTTATTCCATTTCCAGATTATTGATTAGCTCTGGGTTATAATGGTACTGGGGAATGAACCTGAGACCTCTACTGTCTTGGGCATGAGAGAATTGCTTAAACTGCTGTGCTATTTCCCATGGTTCAATATGTATTTTAAACATTGATTTGATTTATTCATGTCTTGAGAAAAACCAGAGAAGTACTCTAGTGTATGTAATGCCAGGTATCAAACTTGGGACTTGCAAGTCCAGGCTTCTACCATTGTGCCACCTCTCGGGCCAGGTTCTTATCTGTATTTTAGCCATATTACTCTCTCTCATAGTATTAGTGCTCTGACAACTTAGATGCTCTGTCTTTGGAATAGAAATTTTAGTTGAGTAGTAGGCATATTTTGAATAGTAGAAGTATATCCCCAAGACAAGAATTTGGAACATTTAGACATAGATTTTGAATGTTAAGTCTTTGGTAACTTGATTTGAACATTCTAAATGAGAACAATGGTTTTCCTGGCTTTAAATCAAACATCTCTTTTTTAAAAAACTGCATTGAGAATTAGTTGTAGTTACTACACTTTGGCTTGATGATGGAAACTTTATCTTCTAGATTACCTAGAGTATTGACTCAGAACCAATTATAATTCTTCTTTGTTTAGTGGTAGTAGACGAAGGAGAAGTCTTTCCCCACCCCCTACCAGAAGACGACGATCTCCTTCTCCTGCTCCTCCCCCTCGACGCCGCAGATCTCCCACACCACCACCAAGACGAAGGTACTTCATCAGATGTGCTAGTTTGACCTAGTGGAAGTAACTTTGAATCTTTATGATAGAAATAATCTCCTAAGAGTAGCATTGCTCAGCCATTCATAAGTGAAACTGATTAAAAGTCAACCTCTTTGATGATTGTTGGGGGAGAAGTATTTAATATTAACTACTTTATATAGTGGAGAGTTTATGAAGTCAGTCTTTTTTTTTTTTTTTTTTAAAGATTTTATTTAACAATGAGAAAGATAGGAGGAGAGAAAGAGCCAGACATCACTCTGGTACATGGTACTGCTGGGGATTGAACTCTGGACCTCATGCTTGAGTAATCCTGGAGACAAAAAAAAAAAGATTAAGTTAGCAGTTTGGTGCCGGGGATTTAACTTGGGACCTCTTGTACTTCAGGCAGGAAAAATTGCTGTGTGAACAGCTGTGCTGTTCCATTCCCACTCCTTTTTTTTTTAATTCTCATTTCTGTCCTTCCTCTCCCTCCACCCCCACTCCCAGGGTTATAACTAGGGCTCAGGAGCCTCCCTGGTGTCTACTGTTCCTAGTAGCTTCTTAAACAGATAAACTGACAGTAGGAGACAGTAGGAGAGACATCTACAGCAGTGTTCCACTGCCCATGGACTTTACCTTCTACATGGGGAGCAGGGCTTAAACCTGGATGCATAACATGTTCTCTACAGGGAGTGCACCTTCTCCTACTTGTTTATTTTGGATAACAATGGGAAGAAAATAAGAGGGAACACAAGGACTGGTGTAAGGATCCTGGTTCAAGCCCTTGACTCCCCACCTGCAGGGGAGTCGCTTCATGGGCGGTGAAGCAGGTCTGCAGGTGTCTTATCTTTCTCTCCCCCTCTCTGTCTTTCCTCCCTCTCTCCATTTCTCTCTGTCCTATCCAACAACGACGACATTAATAACAACAGTGACAATGTAATAACAAGGTCAACAAAAATGGGGGGGAAATAGCCTCCAGGAGCAGTGGATTCATAGTGCTGTCACCGAGTCCTAGCAATAACCCTGGAGGCAAAAGAGAGAGAGAGAGAGAGAGAAAGAGTGAGTGAGTGAGAGGGAAGGGGGATAGAGACAGATACCCACAGCACTGTTTCACTGCTTGTGAAGCTGGGGATCAGGAACCTGAACACTGCCAAGGTACACTACCCCAGTCCCAGGAGAGCTCTTGAAAGCACAGGACCTGAACTGACCACAGTCAACCAATTTGGTTTTGCCTAGTTATATAATAATGGAGGCTCACAGTTTCTTCAAAGCAATGCAAAATTCTCTACTCAAGCCTTCATTTGACTCCATGTTGACCGTTAACTTTTGGCAAATTTGAATTCCTTCTTCTGGAATTTACATGTTTCTCCATTAATCAGAATGTCCTACTTTACAGCCATGTAGGATATCTGGACAATTAGGTAATAACGTTGAACCTTGTGTGAACCTTGTGTGTGTGCCTCCAGGGTTATCACAGAGGCTCAGGTGCCTGCACTATAAATTCACTTCTCCTGGAGTCTATTTTTTTCCCTTTTGTTGCCCTTGTTTATTTATTTATTTGCCTCCAGGGTTATTGCTGGGGATTTGGTGCCTGCACCATAAATCCACTGCTCCTGGAGGCCATTTTTTCCCTTTTGTTACCCTGGTTTTACCATTGTTGTGCTTATTATCATTGTTGTTATTGATGTCGTTGTTGGATAGGACAGAGAGAAATGGAGAGAGGGGGAAAGAAAGATAGACACCTGCAGACCTGCTTCACCGCCTATGAAGTGACTCCCCTGTAGGTAGGGAGCCGGGGGTTCGAACTGGCATCCTTAAGCTGGTCCTTGTGCTTTTTGCACCACGTGCGCTTAACCCACTGTACTACTTCCCCACCCCCCCTTATTTATTTTTAACCCTTGCTTATTTTAAATGAGAAATAAGGTATGCCATTTTCATTTTAGAATATATTTTATTTTCCTATATAACCATAACTAGTGTTTTTTGCCTTCCATTTCCTTCTTCCTTTCAACTCAATGATATATTTTTCCTAGGACTCCTTCTCCTCCTCCACGTCGGCGCTCTCCTTCCCCAAGAAGATACTCTCCTCCAATACAGAGGAGATACTCTCCTTCTCCACCTCCAAAGAGAAGAACAGCTTCTCCCCCTCCTAAACGAAGGGCATCACCATCTTCACCACCAAAGCGTCGGGTCTCTCATTCTCCACCTTCCAAACAAAGAAGCTCCCCAGTCACTAAGAGACGTTCCCCCTCGTTATCATCAAAGCATAGGAAAGGGTCTTCTCCAAGCCGATCTACCCGCGAGACTCGCGAGATTCGTTCACCACAACCAAACAAACGGCATTCGCCCTCACCACGGCCTCGAGCTCCTCAGACCACCTCAAGTCCTCCACCTGTCCGAAGAGGAGCATCATCATCACCCCAAAGAAGACAGTCCCCATCTCCAAGTACTAGACCCATTCGGAGAGTCTCCAGGACTCCGGAACCTAAAAAGACAAAAAAGTAAAAATATTTTATGTCTTTTGGTCAGGAGCACTAACTTACTTAGTTCTTTGTTTAAAACCTTTTTCTTTACTGAGAAATTACAGAAAACAAGCTGTGTTAGTGCACTTTTAAGGCAGATTCTAGATACTACTTACAGATACTTTCATAATGGTCCCTTTCTCTCTCTCTCTCTTTGACAGGACAGAGAGAAATTAAGGGGGAAGGATAGACAGATACCTGCAGTACTTGCTTCACTGTTCATGAGGGTTCCCCCCTGCAGATGGGAAGCGGGGAACTTGAACCTGGATCCTTGCTCATGGTAGTGTGCATTCAGCTAAGTGTGCCGCTGCCCAGCTCCAAGAATGGTTCTTTATGATATAAATGCCATAAAGTTTTAGCTAGCTCCTAGGAGTAGCAAGTTTATTGAGAAGTGTACTTCCAAAGCTGAACTCTTCAGTCATGCATAGCTGATAAGGAATTCCTATTACTAATTTCATGGAGGAAGAATTACGGACTGATGGAGCATTGTGGAGCTTGGATTATTCTCAGGAGATTTAGATAATACAAATTTGGTGTTTTAGTAGGTTCTAAAGCAAATTTAATATTAGAATTGTTGACCTGACTATCAATAGTGGGTAGTTATTTTCTCTTAGAAAAGATCTCCATTCTTAGATACTAAATGTTTTGTTTTTTCTATTTCTAGGGCTGCCTCACCAAGTCCTCAGTCTGTCAGAAGAGTCTCATCCTCCAGATCAGTCTCAGGATCTCCTGAACCAGCAGCTAAAAAACCCCCAGCACCTCCATCACCTGTCCAGCCTCAGTCCCCCACTACTAACTGGTCACCAGCGGTACCAGTCAAGAAGACTAAAAGCCCAACACCAAGCCTATCACCAACAAGGGTGTGTGTCTACAGTGCTTTGAACATATTAATAATTGTATGTGATCATTTAGAAGCAGGGAAAATAATCTGTGGCTCAGATCATTTTCTATGGTTCAAATGGGCTTCAAGGAGGCACAGGTTAAGTAGTAGTCATATCAGCAATTCATTCTTGCTATTTTGTTTTGTTTCTGTTTTTTTCCTTTTATTTGACAGGACAGAGAAATTGAGAAAGGAGCAGGAAGTAGAGAGCTAGAAAAAGACAGACACCTGCAACATTGCTTCACCACTCATGAAGCACCATGTGGGGGGGCTAAGGACGTGAACCTGGGTCCTTGTGCACGGTGACTTGTTCTTTGAACCAGATGTACCACCACCTGGCTCCACAGCAGTGCATCATAATACTCTTAACCATCCTCTAATCTAGGCTGTGTCTGAACTGTTAATATTCTAGTACCCGTGACCTGGGAAGTGGCACATCACACATGCCAGAGTGCTGCTCTGGTTCTCTCCTCTTTCGTGTTAATTAATGAATTCTTTAAAAACAATTCTAGATAGGTTGGGGGAGATAGCATACTGCTTATGCAAACAAAATCTCTCCTGCCTGAGACTCTTAAGGTACCAGGTTCAATCCCCTGCACCATCATAAGCCAGAGCTGAGCAGTGCTCTGGTAAACAAACAACAACATAAAATAAAACAAACCAACAACAACAAAAACCTTTTTTTAAAAAATAATTATTTACTTTCCCTTATGTTGCCCTTGTTGTATTATTGTTGTTATTGATGTCATCATTGTTGGATAGGACAGAGAGAAATGGAGAGAGGAGAGTAAGACGGATGGGGAGAGAAAGATAACTGCAGACTTGCTTCACCGCCTGTGAAACGACTCCCCTGCAGGTGGGGAGGCAGGGGCTTGAACTGGGATTCTTATGCCGGTCCTTATGCTTTGCACCACATGCCCTTAACCCGCTGCGCTACTGCCTGACTCCCAACAAAAACTTTTAAAAACATGATTCTAGAATGGGGTGGGAGGAGGAGGGGTTGAGAGTGATAGGACACTCTGGGAAGGCGCCTTTTCATACGCAACCCAGGTTTGAGCCCCAGCATACCACATGGGAGAACTGAGCCCAGCGATAACTATACTTTCTCTTGTCTCTAAGTCAGCTGGAAGTAGTAAAATTACACAGATAAGAAGCATCTGCAGCCTTTCTTTGCCTTTCTGGTGTTAGGGTGCTTGGAAAGAATATTACCTCTTGTTTACAACAGTGCAATAGCCTGCTGAGTAACATGGTAGTCTGTTCTAGTTTTGTCAGGGTAACATTTGTGAGACATTCTTTTTTGAACAGTGCCCATTCCCTTTATGTCTGCACTATCAGCCTTTTTAATTTTCCATGGTGTGTGTGTCTCTCCAAAGAACAAACAGCAAGAAAATGAGAGGGGAGGGGGAGGTTGAGAGAGGGAGAGAAAGACCTGCAGACCTACTTCACAATTTGTCGAGTGTCCTCCCTGCAGGTGGGGAGCAGGGGCTTGAACCTGGGTCCTTGTGCTTGTTTATGTGTGCTTAACTGAGTGTGCCACCACTCAATCCCCAAAAACTTAAAATCTGTAAGTAAAAAAAAAAAAGTGTGTGTGTGTGTGTGTGTGTGTGTGTGTGTGTGTGTGTGTGTGTACACACACACACACATACATATCTTTGCCTAATTTTGGTTACCACCTCTGGGCATTTTTTTTTTTTTAAACATAGAGTCTTAGGAAACTGCTGGTGTGTCTATTTTGTTGTTTCCTTTAGGAACATGTTTTACCAGGCAGAATTTTTTTATCAAATGACGCCTTTATTGCTGTTTCAATTTATAGAATTCAGACCAAGAAGGAGGTGGGAAGAAAAAGAAGAAAAAGAAAGACAAAAAGCATAAGAAGGATAAGAAGCACAAGAAGCACAAAAAACACAAGAAGGAAAAAGCCGAGGCAGCTGCTGTTGCAGTTACAGTAGCCCCTGCAGCCATTGCTGCTACCACTACCACAACAGCACAGGAAGAACCTGAGCCAGAGCCAGAGCCTAAGAAGGTATTTGTGGACAGTCACTTATAACTTACACAAACTTTAGAGTTTATTTATGAGAAAGAGAGCCAGAGCATCACTCTGGCACTTGTGATGCCAGGGATTAAACTTGGCACCAGAATACGTGATAGAGGATTGGGGAGAGAGCAGCAGTAGTAGCCCAGGACTTTTGTGCAAGAGGGCCTAGCCTCAGTTCCCAGCATCAGGCAGTAGCTAGAGCTGAGTGCTGCTTTGGTCAAAATAAATGAATACATAAACAATGTAATAACTTTTGATTTAGTCAAAGTTTTGTTGTTGCCATGACAGTCTGATTCTGTTCTGTAATTAACGTCTTCTACCACTGTCTTAAGGATAAGTGATATAATTTTTTTTTTTTTAAGGAGACTGAGAGTGAAGCTGAAGATAACCTTGATGACTTAGAAAAGCACCTGCGTGAAAAGGCCCTGAGATCAATGCGGAAGGCTCAAGTGTCCCCACAGTCTTAGGTGGAAATATTTGTTATGTAAATTTTTATTTGGTTTGTATGCAATTCAATTTCAAAATTGCTAAAATGTGTTTGAGCTTTAGACTATAACATTTGTTGTAATAATTGCTAGGTTGAAATTCACCGTGTAAAAAAAGGGGGCATGGATTTACATTGCAAAAGTGTCCACAGTGTATTAGTAACATTCTTTCATTGACAACTGACAAATTCATTTAAAATGACGTATCTTAAGCCAAAAAAAAAAAAATTCCTTTTTTTAAAAAAGGGGTTTAAACATTGTTGGCATTCTTTCTGGTTCCTATAAATGCCCCTGGCTAGTCCCAGAGGTTGTGTTTCATTTTTCTTCCTTTTTTTTTTTTTTAACTTACTTGTTGAGTCTTAGTACCCAATTAAGTTATAATGCTTCCAACCTCGTATGGTTTGCAGGCTTGCCCAGAAGTAAGACCACTGTTGAAGTACCACAAAAGTATAAATGAATATTTTAATGCCACAATCTTTCCTATTGGCCTGTGGAGTCTGCTGAAATGATTCAGGACTTAAACTCTAGGATGAGACAAAAAAATGAAAGCGTGTTGTTTGTCAGGACACCACAGGGTTATATTGATGTGTTACATGTTGATTTGGAACACTGGAATTTTTTTTTTTTTTTTTAAGGCAATTAACCAGTCACAGGAAGGATCCTTCGCTGATACAAATTTTTGTTTTATGAAATTTCATGGCTCCATTCATACTTTCTGTCTTGTTCTTCCAATTGGTATATACATCTTTTCAGAGCTCTTGTATTTGGAAAGCTGGAAAGGGCCCAGACTTTGAAATAGTGTACCTTGTTTTCACTGTTTCCAGTTGTTTTTTCTTTTTCTTTTTTGTTTTTGTTTTTTAAACTAAAGCTATATAAAGCTGTGGATTAAACAGAATAAATTTCTAAATTTAAAAATCTTGGTTGCTCATTTCTTTCTCTTCATTCATTGCTGCAAAAAACTTCCCTTCCTTAAAAATCTTGAAATTCAAGCACAAGGACCAACATAAGGATCCCAGTTCGAACCCCTGGCGGTGAAGCAGGTCTGCAAGTGACTATCTTTCTCTCCCCATCTATTAAAAAATAAAAGAAGGCAGGGGTAGATACCATAATGGTTATACAAAGAGAGTCTCATGCCTGAGTCTCCAAAGTCCCAGGTTCAGTCCCCTGCACCACCATAAGCCCGAGCTGAGCAGTTAAATAAAGAAAGAAAGAAAAGAAAAAATCTTACAACAGTTTTACCATCCTGGCACCTTTGGTGGAAACAAGGTTCAAAGGGGAAAATTAAAAGGTGGTGAAATGACCATTTTCATTATAATTAACTAACAAATACTATAAAAAGAATAAGATCAGCTAGACTGGTGAAAAGTATAGCAGCTCTTAACCTGTGTTTCCTTGAGGCCGAAGGAACTTGACACACTCTTAAGATGTAAACGAAAAGCTAAGGAATGTTAATGCAAACTCCATGAGGGTATATGTTTAATGTCAGGCTATCTACAAATTATTTCTGCATGTAAGATTCATCAAAGCAAAATAATTGGAAACTTGAACTTGATAAGAATGTCTAGGGGAAAAACAGCTCATGTGAAAGAAGTAAAAGGAACATTTGATACTATGACTCTAAGCTGAGCAGGTTAAACAACACATGGACAGTTAGGTAGATGGTAATTTCTGGCAATTGAAGCAAAAAAAGTAGAGCTGCATATGGTGGTGGTGTATCTGGTTGAGCATACACATAGTACTCAATCAAGGACCTGGGTTCAAGCCCATGACTTGAAACTTAAAAGGGTCGGGGAGGGGAACTTCATGAGAAGTGAAGCAGTGCTACAGGTATCTCCTTAATCTGTTTTGAGTTTTGTCTGTCTATCCAGAATCAATAATAATTAAATGCCTGTAAGACTTAATTTCAGAAACATGTAATTGAAGGCCTTTTTTTAATTGGGAATTATTTTTTATTGGGGGAATATGGTTTATCATTGACAGTAAATGCAGTTATTGGTACATGTGTAAAATGGGTGTTTTCTGCAAAGCACTTTAACTCCCATTCTAGATCCTCCACCGTCATGCAGGACCTCAAACAGACCCCCATCCTCAGCTCCTTTATTTTGGTGCAATACACCAAACCCAGTCCAAGTTCTGCCTTGTGTTTCTCTTTCTGTTCTTATTTCTCAACTGTCTATGCGTGAGGTCATCCCATATTCATTCTTCTCTTTCTGGTTTATCTTATTTAATGTAATTCCTTTAAGCGCCATCCAAGATGAGATAGATTTGTCATTTTTAATAGCTGAGTGTAGTATTGTGATATATACCACAACTTTCTCAGCTACTTATTTGTTGCTGGATACCTGGTTGGTTCTAGGTTTTGGCTATTAGAAATTGTGCAGCTGGGGACCAGACAACACAGTGGGTTAAGTGCACATGGCGCAAAGCGTAAGGATTGGCTTCAGGATCCCTGTTCCAGCCCCCAGCTCCCAGGGGCAGGTCTCTTCACAAGAGGTGAAGCAGGTGTGCAAGTGTGTCCTCTCCTCCTCTCTGGATTGCTCTCTGTCCTATCCAACAACAATGACAACAATAATAATAACAAAAGTGATAACAAGCAAAATAAAAGGGAAGAAATAGCTTCTAGGAGCAGTGGATTCGTAGTGCAGGTGCTGAGCCCCAGTGATAACCCTGGAGGCAAAAATTGATTAACAGATCTTTTTGGATGAGTATGCTTGGTTCCTCCAGGTTCATAGGGTAGGTCCATTTCTATCCTTCTGAGAGTTCTCCAGATTGCTCACCAAAGGCTGGACCAATTTACATTCCCACCAGCAGTGCAAGAAGGTTCCTTTGCCTACACAACCTCTCCAACATTTGTTGTTGCTATCATTTCCTTTTTTTTTTTTTTTTTAGCTCATTTAATAATGATCGACAAGGATAAGAGGGGTACAATTCCCACCACCAGAGTTCTATATCACATCCCCTCCATTAAATGCACTTCTCTGACAATGACTTAGAGCTTTTTTTCATGTTTGTTGACATATATATATTAGATTTTTCTAACTTTTTTTTTAAAAAAAGGATTTTGCTTATTTACTAATGAGAAAGACAGGAAGAGAGAGAAAGAACCACTCTGGCACTTGTGCTGCCAGGGATCGAACTCATGATCTCATGCTTGAGAGTCCTAAGCTTTATCACTGTGCCACCTCCCGGACCATATCTGTTGGCCTTTTACCTTCTTTGGTAAATATTCTATTTATATCCTCTCCCCATTTTTGGATGGGGTCATTTTTGTTCTTATTGCTGAGTTGGGTAGATCTATATATTTTGGGTATTAGCCTCTTGTCTGATATATGGCATGTAAAGATCTCCCATTTTGCTTTAAGTCCAAAGCTTTACCACTGCGCCACCGAGTGGTGGTAGATCTCCCATTTTGTAAGGAGTTTCTTTGGGTGGTGGTTTCTTTTGCTGTGCAGAAGTTTTTCAATTTGATGTAGTCCCATTGGCTTACTTTTGCTTTAGTCTTCCTTGCAGTTGGCATCCTTGAAGATGTGTGTAAATTTTAGATGAAAGAGTGCTGCCAGGGCCTGCTAGTGGCACACCTGGTTGAGCGTACATGTTACAATGTGTAAGGCCTAGGATTGAGCCCCAGCCCCCACCTGTAGGAGGAAAGCTTCACAAGGGGTGAATCAGAGCTGCAAGTGTCTCTGTCTCCCTCCCTATCTTCCCCTTCCTCTCCATTTCTGGTTGTTTTTATCAAATAAATAAAGATAACAAATTTTTTAAAAGTTCTGCCAATATTTTCCTCTAAGTATTTGATAGTTTCTGGTCTAACATCTAAGTCCTTTATCCATTTGGAATTTACTTTTGTATCTGGTGAAATGTAGTGGGTCAGTTTCATTCCAACACCATTTGTTGAAGAGACTCGTTTCTCCATTTAATAGTTTGGGCTTCCTTGTCAAAAATTAGATGACTGTAGGTGTTAACCAGAAGCTTTTATCCTAAAGGACGTAGACATAGATGGGCTATTTTCACAGGTGGGTTTTTCTTCAAGATGAAGCAAAGGAAATGGCTTCATAATTTTTAACAGTTAAGTAGTAGAATGGCCATTTTCTAAGATGGTAATTGTTACCTTATCCCTTTCAATATGAGTAAATCAGTGAGTGTCACTGGGAATACTTGTATTTATCTAGCCATTCAGTCCATTTATTCAGTAAGCTTTCATTCCTCTATTTGAGTGAACTATTGCTAAGGTTAGCAAAAGTAATGACCAAGTTTCCAAGGAATTTTGCAAAGTTCAGTCTTTGTTGAAACACTTTACTTGAATACTGGAAGGAAACATTGGTTTTCCTCCTACCTCACTGGCTATTGTCTGTTGTGGAATTTTATTTAGAACACTGCTCGGCTCTGGTTTATGGTGGTACTGGTGATTGAACCTAGAACCTTTGGTGCCTCAAGCATGAAAAGTCTTTTTTGCGTAACTACTATACTATCTACATAGCCCTATGGGTCCTTTCAATCATGAAGTAATGAAGTTGTTTTTCACCTGATCCTTAGTCCGTTGACTATATGTTTTAAGCTGACAGGCTTACATCATAGTGGGTTTTTGCCAAGATGTTTTTTATTGCAGGCTATCAAAAGGGGAAGACTTGTGTGCTGATTCCTAATGTACAGAGAATTGGAAATCCCTTTTACTAAATGGGGCAGTCAAATTCTTCATCTGGAAACTACCTTGGGGAAGGGATTTTCAGACCTATTACTGAGTTATAAAATCTAAAGATAGCGCAAGGACCGGCAGCCAGAGGGATTCCCTGTTGGAGCCCCTGGCTTCCCACCTGCAGGGGAGTCGCTTCACAGGTGGTGAAGCAGGTCTGCAGGTGTCTATCTTTCTCTCCCTCTCTCTCTCTTCCCCTCCTCTCTCCATTTCTCTGTCCTATCCAGTGACGACGACATCAATAACAACAACAAGGGCAACAAAAGGGAAAATAAGTAAAAAAAAAAAAAATCTAAAGATTGAAATCAGCATTTTAAAAAGTGAATAAACAAGGGCAGGGGAATAGTGTAATGGCTCTGAGGTCCCAGTTTAAATCCCAAGCATCACCAGCAACCAGAGCTGAGCAGTGCTCTGGTCAAAAACCAAAAAAATAAAGGAAACAGTAAAATTTGAGTGTGAGTTTTTTTTTTAATTATTTATTTTCCCTTTTGTTACCCTTGTTTTTTATTGTTGTTGTTATATGAGTGTGACTTCTATATCATAAGTCAAGTATATGTTCTAAAGGGATTTATGCTCAATAGAATGTAAATCTGCCTTATGGATTATAAGGTACAACAATCAAAAGCCATATCAAAATCACTGATCTAACATAGTTCATGATTTCTACAGATAAATTTTTAAATTTTTTTAATTATCTTTATTTATTGAATAGAGACAGCCGGAAATCACCCTGCAGTTGGGGGCTGGGGGCTTGAACCTGGGTCCTTGTGCAATGTAATGTGTGCTCATGCAGGTGCGCCACTACCTGGCCTCTCTACAGATAAAATCTAAAGAGTGGGACTGCATATATGTTGTTAGTCATGGTGCCTCAATAGGGTGCTGCTAACTTCACCCAACTTTAATTTAGCTATATTGAAAGGAGACATGGTGAGGTGAACCACCTGCCTCTGAAGCAAAAGTGTGTACAAAATTACTTTTCTAAATGTCCCCAATCCTTGGTCTGGCTGTTCTGGACCCAGGCTCAAACCACATCACACTGGAGAAAGAGGATTCAACCCTGGAACCATAGGTTTGACGACCCAAGGGCCTACCACTGAGCTACTGCCCTGGCTCTACTGATAAACACTTCTGTCCCCCAGTGCTCTCTAACAGATGAGAGGAAGTTGTGAAGGAAGTGCACCCTTCACTGTCAGTAACTAGTATTACAAGGAAAGCTTGAACTAAGCGCTCTCAAGACAATATGTTGGCAACTCATTACTCTTAAAAGACACTGACCAGTTGTCCGGGAGGTGGCACAGTGGATAAAGCATTGGACTCTCAAGCAAGAGATCCTGAGTTCAGTCCCTGGTAGCACATGTACCAGAGTGATGTCTGGCTCTTGGTTCTTTCTCTCCTCCTATGTTTCTCATAAATAAATAAATAAATAAATAAATAAATAGATAGATAAAATCTTTAAAAAAAAAAAAAGACACGAAACTGTCTTTTGGAACTTGCTGAACACAGTCAAGTACATTTGGGTGATATTTCCCCATTAAGTAAAACACAAAAAGGGACTATAGAGAGTGCTAATTTTTTTTTAATTTCTTTATTGGGGAATTAATGTTTTACATTCAACAATAAATACAATAGTTTGCACATGCATAACATTCCCCAGTTTCCCATATAACAATACAACCCCCACTAGGTCCTCTATGAGAGTGCTAAATTTTTAAGCTTTTTTTTAAAAAAAAAATTTATTTGTTCCCTTTTGTTGCCCTTGTTGTTTTACTGTTGTAGTTATTATTGATGTCCTTGTTATTGGAAAGGACAGAGAGAAATGGGGAGAGGCGGGGAAGACAGAGGGGGGAGAGAAAGACACCTGCAGACCTGCTTCACCGCTTGTGAAGCGACTCCCCTGCAGGTGGGGAGCCGAGGGCTCGAACCAGGATCCTTATGCCAGTTGGTCCTTGCTTTATGCCACCTGTGCTTAACCTGTTGCGCTACCACCCGGCTCCCAGAGAGTGCTAAATTTTAACTGAAAGGGGAGGAGCTGGTTTCAGGTCCTCTCCCCATGATGGCGGACCTAGGCTGGGAGTGAGTATTTTGCAGAAAATTGAGAAATTTTACACATGTATCAACAACTGTTATTTACTGTAAACCATTAATCCCCCAATAGGAAAAAAGTTTCAAGCAGAGGTAGACAGAATAATAGTTATGTCTGAGGCTCCAAAGTCCCAGGTTCAGTTCCCCACACCACCATATACCAGAGCTGAGCAGTGCTCTGGCTAAAAAGAGAGGTGGGTGGTGATACAGCGGGTTAAGTGCACATGGTGCAAAGCGCAAGGACCAGCATAAGGGTGCCAGTTCGAGCCCCCGACTCCCCACTTCACAGGCGGTGAAGCAGGTCTGCAGGTGTCTTTCTTTCTCGCCCTCTCTGTCTTCTCCCTCTCAATTTCTCTCTGTCCTATCCAACAACAATGACAGCAATAACAATGACGACAATAAATAAGGGCAACAAAAGGGGAAAAAAAAACTTTAAAAAAAGAAAAAGGAAAGGTTTTAACACCAAATAAGAGGAATCATCCATTGAAATTGGTCATTGTTCATAATAGTTTATAGGGGGAAAAAAGAATATATATATATATATGTCTGTAGACACAGATATCTCTGATTGCCTCCAGGTAAGTAGTAAATAATGCTGCCCACCTCATAGGGTTTGGGGGAGGTTTAAAATAGATGAACAAAGCACAGCTGGTGTCACTGAATCTCATCCTGTGATGGGGGTGGGGGAGTTGGAAACAAGCAATCAAGCAGTAATAAAACCATGTATTTGGAGACAAAAATGAGACAAAGCAGTGCAGTATAGCAATGGTCAATAACAACGTTCTGCAGCCAGCTTCTCAGCCCCAGGCATAGTATGAAATTGATTGACTTCACCTTCCTCATCCTCAGAATATCCCAACACTGCACTAAATAAGTGAGAAAAGAAGTATTTTTTTTCACCAGGGTCATTTCTGGGGCTCAGTGCTAGCACAACCAATCCACCACTCCTGGTGGCTTTTGCTTTTACTTGTTTGGGCATGGAAATTGAGAAGGCAGGAGAGACAGGGAAAAAGAGACAACAACAGACCTTCTTCACCACTGGTGAAGCTTCCCCCCTGCAGGTGGGGACTGGGCTTGAACCCTGATTTTTTAAAAAAAAATATTTTATTTATTTATGAGAAAGATAGGAGGACAGAGAAAGAGCCAGATATCACTCTGGCACATGAGCTGCTAGGGATTGAACTTGGGACCTCATGCTTGAGAGTCCAAAGCTTTATCACTGCGCCACCTCCTGGACCATGAACCCTGATTCTTGTGCATGGTAATGTGTGTGCTTAACCAGGTACACCAACACCCAGCCCCCCTTACTAATTTTTGTAATGTTTATCCCCCCTTATTTTAAGATTATTTATTAATGAAAGAGAGAGCCTGAACATCTCTCTGACACATACAATGCTGTCAGCAGAGTTTGAACTTCGGAGCACATGCTTCAGATTCCAACATTTTGTTTCTTATACCACCTCTCAGCCAGCTACAAGTATTACATTTAAAAATATATATTTTTATTTATTTATTTTCCCTTTTGTTGCCTTTCTTGTTTTTTAAATTTTTTAAAAATATTTACTTTATTTATTTATTCCCTTTTGCTGCCCTTGTTGTTTTATTGTTGTAGTTGTTGTTGGATAGGACAGAGAGAAATGGAGAGAGGAGGGGAAGACAGAGAGGAGGAGAGAAAGATAGACACCTGCAGACCTGCTTCACTGCCTGTGAAGCGATTCCCCTGCAGGTGGAGAGCCGGGGTTCGAACCGGGATCCTTATGCCGGTCCTTGTGTTTTTGCGCCACCTGCGCTTAGCCCGCTGCGCTACAGCCCAACTCCCCGCCTTTCTTGTTTTTTATTGTTGTTGTAGTTATTATTGTTGTTGTTATTGATGTCATTGTTGGATAGGACGGAGAGAAATGGAGAGGGGAGGGGAAGACGGATGGGGGGGAATAGAAAGATTGCTTCACCACCCATGAAGCGGCTACCGTGCAGGTGGGGAGCCGGGGACTCAAACCGGAATCCTGGTCCTTGCGCTTTACACCACCTGTGCTTAATCCGCTGCGCTACTGCCCGATACCCAAGTCTTACATTTTTATACACAGTGTTGTTGTTATATACAGAGTGATCTGAAACTCTGAAGATATCTTGATTCTGGCCAGTGAGACACTCATCTCTTTCCATCTCTAGCTCGAAATTTCTATAGTTCCTTCATGTTTCCCCGCTTTCTCCTGTTTTAAGCAGTTTTCACACTAGGTGGCGCAAGGAATCTGGGTGTCTACAGATAGAGCTGAGGCCCTGGTAGCTAGTCAGTCCCACTGCTATCCCTTTTCCTTCATCATTACCTTTCACTCATTCCTAACGCCTTTTCTGACAGTAAGAAGCTCCAGTTTAGTACTCAGAGTCTCTTTAAGAGTTCCAGAGATTGAAAAACAGCAGTGAAGACTTTACAGCTCACTGACCTGCATCTGTCCCATGTTGGACTCCTAGCATTCTCCAGTTAAGGCTTTCATAGCTTCAGTGACAGGAGACTCATTGCTCCTGTTCTGGAAGGAATACATGTAATGGTCATGTGCTCCGGCTCATATATAACACCCAGAGAGCACCACTGCCCTACCATTTGTTGAGTGACTCAAACCCTTGTCTTCTTAGTTTATGGAGAAACTCCAGGGTCTAACTAACACATGAGAAGCACTTCTTTTAACTGATTTTTGAATAATATTTATTTATTCCCTTTTGTTGCCCTTGTTGTTTTATTGTTGTAATTATTGTTGTTGTTGTTATTGATGTCACCGTTGTTGGATAGGACAGAGAGAAATGGAGAGAGGAGGGGAAGACAGAGAGGGAGAGAGAAAGACAGACACCTGCAGACCTGCTTCACTACCTGTGAAGTGACTCTCCTGCAGGTTGGGAGCTGGGGGCTCAAACCTGGATCCTTATGCCGGTCCCTGCGCTTTGTGTCACGTGCCCAACTCCCAGGAGAAACACTTCTATGACAAATGAATAAGTAAGCAAGTAAATAAACAAACTGCATCACTTTTCTTGCCTGGAAAATGATGTTAATTATAGTTTACTTCAGTGGTCTGGAAAGTGGCGCAGCAAATAAAGCACTGGATTCTCAACCATGAGGTACTGAGTTCAATCCCCAGCAGCACATGTACCAAAGTGATGTCTGGTTCTTTCTCTCTCTGCCTATCTTTCTCATGAATAAATAAATAAATTCTTAAAAAAATAAAAATAATAGTTTACTTCAGAAAGTTTTATGAGGTTTAAATTAGGACAGACTTATGCACGTGCAAATCTTTGACAAACTTTTTGCTCTCTTTTTTATTGATACTGGTGGGTAACTAACTTCTCATTATCTGAAAGTTCTTTAGAGCAACCCACATTCAAAAGAATGATAATTAAGTTTCCTTTGGAAAAAGTGTCAAAGAATTTTATAGGCATATTTTAAGCTACCACCACTGGGGTGTTGTCATTTGAACTGCTGGATCAAACTCATTTACTCCTGAGGACCCATCTCTGAACTTGTAGATACATGAGTCCCTTAATTCCCCTAATTTAAGCCAGTTTGAGCTGAGGTTTCTTATGCATGTAAATCCATGAGCTCTGGCTAAGTCCCCAAAGCCTTGTGGGAAGAGCTTCCATCCTCCTCATCTCATTCTGCAGATCTGCCTTCTCTAACTAGATCCCTCTTTTGTTTTATGGTAGAAAGAGAGGAGAGAGCTTCTCATTTCTGTCATACGTGGTTCTGAAAATCAAAACTGGCAACTCATGTATACAAGTTCTGTGCTCTACCACTGAGATTATCTCTCTGGCCATGACCATATCTCTGCCTCCCTCTCTTGTTTGAGGTACTGATGTTTTCTTTCTTTCTTTTTGCCTCCAGGATTACTGCTGGTGCTTGGAGCCTGCACTATGAATCCACTGCTCCTGGAGGCCATTTTTTCCCCTTTTTGTTGCCCTTGCTGTTTATCGTTGCTGTTGTTATTGGCTAAGACAGAGAGAAATTGAGAGAGGAGGGAAAGACAGAGGAGGAGAGAAAGACAGACACCTGCAGACCTGCTTCACCGCCTGTGAAGCAACTCCCCTGCAGGTGGGGAGCCGGGGCTCGAACCAGGATCTTTATGCTGGCCCTTGCGCTTTGAGCCATGTGCGCTTAACCCGCTGCCTTACCGCCTGGCCCCCAGTACTGATATTTTTAGTAGTTAGAATTGTGTACAGTTGTAATCCTTCCCATCATACAATATAGAATAACATTCAGATATATGAAGCTAGAGTAACTTACTGACAAATTCTAATATTAAAAAAAATTATAGTGTGGTCCTGGAGGTGGCGCAGTGGATAATGCATTTGGATTCTCAACCATGAGGTCCTGAGTTCAACCCCTGGAAATGCATGTACCAGAGTGATGTCTGCTTCTTTCTTTCTCTCTTCCTATCTTTCTCATGAATAAGTAAATTCTTTAAAAATTAGTTTTGTCTCTATTAATAATAAGCAAAAACACTTGGTTTATCCTGGGAAACAAATCCACGCCATTATTTCACAATTTGGAAATCTGACTTGTCCAGCTTTCAGATAACTTTCTCTTTGCTGAAGCTTGTTCCATTGATGTGTGATTTGGGACTTTCTTCTGTCTTAAGCCATACCTGCATATGATGCACTTGGAGATGTGGCCTTGCAACTGTTCTTGTATTGTATGCTGATGAGTGTTCCAGACTCAGCCTACCAAACCCAGCATTTTACTCTCAGCCTGAGTGTGCTTGTGGAAAAACACTCCCTGCACATTCCTGAAAACATACGTACTCTACTGAAATAAGGATGTTCCCATCCTGCCTACTCAACCTGACCCCACTCCATGCAACCTCTGTGGATATTTCAGGGCTCGGTAATGTTTGCTCTTAACCAGGTGAGGCACCGACCAGTCTCTCTGTCTGTTTTTCCATTAGTTAGAGAATTAGTCACTTGAGCATTAAGTCCCAGTGACAACTAAAATAATAAAATAAAATAGAAGATCTAAAATAATTTCCTTAAATAACTAGACTGAGCTCCCCCTTTCCCTCCTCTTCTAACTGAAAGAACAGAGCACTGTTTTGCCTTTCTTTTATGTATATCTATTTCATATGAATATAGGAAAGGGAATCAGATCTTCACTGGCACATGTGATACCAGAGATTGAACTCAGGACCTCATGGTTGAGAGAACAATGCTCTACCCATTGTGTAATCTTCCAGCCCACTGCTCTACTTTTATTTTATTTGTGTATTATTATTTTTTTAACCAGAGCACTGTTCATCTCTGGTTTATGGAGGATTGAACCTGGGACTTTGGAACCCCAGGCACAAGTCTCTTTGCATAACCCTTATGTTATCTACCCTACCTCTGCCCTTGCTTCACTTTTCTGTGCAGTGCCAGGGACAGAACACAAGGCTTAAGGCAGGCAAGGCACATATTCTACCTCTGAGTCACTTCCCTGGCCTCCTGACATCTCATTTGATACTCTTAGCAGTCAGTGAGGCAACAGGACAAGGCAGAGCTGCAGAGCAGTTAACGGTCAAACCCCCAAGGCCTGTGATAAAGCAGCAGTTGCCATTTACTGGGTGTTTTCTACTCTGTGCAGTAAGACCTTTGCTATGATCACCTCATTTCATTCTCACGTCAACCCTGATGGGTGGTTACTATTATTAACCCTCTACAGATAAGGAAACTGAAATCCAGAAGGGTGGCATACCTAGTCCAAGGAAAATGCAACAGAAATGTGCAGTGGTGCTAGGATTCAAGCTCAGCTGGAATGTCTCAGCGGCTGGCTATGTTTTCCATCACACAACACTCCCTCTTGGTAGTAACAGGAACATGAGGGTGGGACTAGGGTGAGACAAAGCTAGACATCCAGAGACTTGAAGTTTGTTTTTTGCAAATTTATTGGATAAAGAAATTGAGGGGAAGGGGGAGATAGAGGAGAGAGACAGAGAGAGACCTGCAGCACTGCTTCACCACTTGAGAAGCTTTCTCCCTGCAGGTGGGGACCAGGAGCTTGAACCCCAGTCCTTGTGCATTGTAACATGTGCACTCAGCCAGATGTGCCACCATCCAACCTCAAGACTTGAATTCTTGAACAAACGCTGGACACTGGCTTTTTCTTCAGTCGGGGTAAAATCAAATATCTGAGTCTCAGTTTCCTTGCTGGGGATAATGACCTTTACCTGAGTTGTGAAGTCTGGGAAGACATTTTTAGTGAAGGAATGCCTCTGTGCTTTGCAGAGAGCAAAGCAGTCTGCCTGTAAGAGAGTGATATTTTTCTTAGTCCCAGAGCAGGACTTGGGGCAGGAAGTAAGTAGGCAGGCTGAACAAGGGTGGGCCAGGCATCCTGAAGTGGTTGTTTCTACTCTCAGTGCACAAAAAGTCCCTGGGGAGAAAGATGTAGGGAAGGGGGAAAGGTCAAAGCCCCAGGGTCCTCCAGAGGAACAGAAATTTTTGGACCATCCATAACTGAGTTCCAAGCATTCCAGAGGACTCTGCAGGGAGAAAGTCTGTCATTGCCTGACCAGGCATCCGCTATGGAGAGAGGCCTGGACTGGTCGACTGTGTACCTTCCTTCTCGGCCAGCCACAGGCCTTGCCCCCTGCTCAGGGTCTCACTGTCCAGTATGCAGCCTGAGGCCCAGTTCCCACAGATCGGCCCACCCAGAAAAAGGCCAGTGTCATCACTCCAACAGGAAGTCCAACTGTCACATTCTATGCAGGGGAAGCTTTGAGGGGTAAATGCTGTTTGGAGTCTGGACACTCTGGTTCTGGTTTGGTCTCTTCCCTTCTATGAGCCTCAGTAGTTCTATGGTGGAGTTGGGATCATTAGTTTGAAAGCATTGTTATACTGCTGTTCAGGCACTTAAGTGTTAAGCCCTGGGGCTGGGCAGTGGTAAGGACCATGGTTCAAACCTCAGGTCCCCCCACCTGCAGAGAGCAAGCTTCACAAGTGAAGCAGTGTTGCAGGTGTCACCCTTCCCCCCTCTCTATCTCCTCCTTCCTCTCAATTTCACTCTTACCTAATAAGACAGATAAGATAGTTAAAAATAAATGTCAGGAAAAAAAGGCAAGTGTTGGAAGTTGGGCAGTAGCGCAGCAGGTTAAGTGCACGTGGTGTGAAGTGCGTGGACCGACGTAAGGATCCCGGTTCGAGTCCCCCGGCTCCCCACCTGCAGGGGAGCCGCTGGGGAGTCACTTCACAAGCAGTAAAGCAGGTCTGAAGGTGTCTTTCTCTCCCCCTCTCTATCTTCCCCTCTTCTCTCCACTTCTCTCTGTCCTATCCAACAACGACATCAATAACAACAACAATAATAACTACAAAAATAAAACAACAAGGGCAACAAAAGGGAATAAATAAATAAATATTTTTTAAAAAGTCAAGTGTCAAGACTGGGTAGATAGCATAATGGCTATGCAAAAGATTTTCATGCGTGAGGCTCTGAAGTCCCAGGTTCAATCCCTAACACCACCGTAAACTAGAGCTGTGCTCTGGTCTTCCTCTCTATCTTTCTCTCTGCCAAGGTTTTTTCTTTTCTTTTTTTTTTCCTTTTCTTTTCTTCTTTCTTCTTCTTCTTCTTTTTTTTTTTTTTTTTTTTTTTTTTTACCAGAGCACTGCTTAGCTCTGGCTAAGTGGTGCAGAGGATTTGGAGCCTCAGGCACAAGAGTCTCTTTGCATAACTATTATGCTATCTACCCCCTCTATCTTTCTTTCTGTGCCTCTCATAAAAGAAGAAAAGGAAAGAAAAGAAAAAAATAAAGTATTTAAAAAGAGAGAATCAAGAGTCATCCTGGGTGGTCCAGGAGGTGGTACAGTGGATAAGGAACTAGACTCTCAAGCATGAGGTCCTGAGTTCAATCCCCGACAGCACATGTACCAGAGTGATGTCTGGCTCTCTCTCTCCTCCTATCTTTCTCATTAATAAATAAAATCGGGGGTCAGGCGGTAGTGCAGCAAGTTAAACGCACTTTTGTACAAAGCTCAAGGTTCAGCATAAGGATCCCAGTTCGAGCCCCTGGCTCCCCACCTGCAGGGGAGTCGCTTCCAACAATTATAACTACAACAAGGGTCACAAAAGGGGAAATAAATAATAATTTTTTTTTTTTTAAAAGAGTCATCCTGGGTCTAAAAACAGCCACCCACTTCATGTGTCACAAAAATGTTTCATCTCAGTCCCTCAATCTCTCCCGGGCTGCTGGAGAGACTTCCTTTACATGTGTTGCTGCACCTTTAGGTGCAGGGGAGGGGGAGCTCAGCTGTAACCCAGTCCAGGGATTTCATATCCAAATCATCTTCATAATTTTGTGTCTTTGATTCTCCTGGCTCCCAATTAGACCAAATGCTCCTTGAGAACAAAATGCAGGAGACCCAAGAGGTAAAGTGTGGGATTTACAGGGATGTGGTCCTGAATTGAATCCCAAGTACCAACAAGGCTCTCCTGTGCTATTGATTTTTCCTCTAGAATTATTGCTAGGGCTTAGTGTCTACATGACTCCACTGCTTCTGGTGGCCATTTTTTTTCTTTCCTCTAGATAAAGGATGAGAGACAGAGAAAGAGGTAGAGACAGAGCAGGAGAGACACTACACTGCTCCACCACTTATAAAGCTTCCCCCTGCAGGTGCTCCCATGTGGTGGCCCAGGACTCAAACCCAGGTCCTTGAGCATGGTAATGTGTGCTCTAATGTGTCAGCCACCTGCCACCCCTTGTTCTTGCTCTCTTATAAATGTTGTTGTTTGCTTGCTTGCTTGCTTGTTTTGTAGCCAGGTCTTTGTACTTGTGGGATTCTACCATTGTGTGTGTGTGTGTGTGTGTGTGTGTTTCTTTGATCTCAGACGGAAGAAGAGTGAGAAGTAGAGAAAGGGAGAGAGTCCCCACAGCACTGCTTCATTGTGTGTGTGCTTTCATGTGGTGCTGGAGACTCAAATCAAAGCCTCTCACACAGGTGAGCCATCTCCCAGCCCCCCTATTATTATATATTATCAAGAAGGAGAGAATCAGAGCAGCATTCTGGTACATGTGGTACTGGGGATCAAACTGAGGACCTCATGCATGAGGAGCCAAAACTTTTTCTACTTCAATGCCTGCTAGGCTGTTTTTTAAAAAATATTTATTTTATTTATTTATTATTGTATAGAGACAGAGAGAGGTTGAGAGGGGTGGGGTACACAGAGTGGGAGAGAGATAGAGAGACACCTGCAGCCCAAACTCGTGAAGCTTTCCCCCTGCAGGTGGGGACCAGGTGCTTGAACCTGGGTCCTTGTCCATTATAGCATGTGCACTCAACCACGTGCACCACCACCTGGTCCCCCCCCCTTTCTTTTTTTAAGAGAGAATGACAGGAGGCAGGAGAAGATAGCATAATGGTTATATAAAGAGGATTTCTTGGGGGCCCAGTGGAGGCACACCTGATTGAGTGCATGTGTTACAATGTGCAAGCACCCAGGTTCAAGCCCTAGTCCCCACCTGCAGGGGGAAAGTTTTACAAGTGGTGAAGCAGAGCTATAGGTGTCTCTCTCCCTCTCTATCTCCTCTTTTGCTCCATTTCTAGCTGTCTCTATCAAACAAATAAAGATAATAAAAAATTTAAAAAAAAACAAAGAGACTTTCATGCATAAGGCTCCAAAATCCCAGGTTCAATTCCCTTCACCACCATAAACTAGAAATTAACAGTGATCTGGAAAAAAAAAATCCTATGTTAGGGGATGATGACTAGAGGGCTCTGAAACCCAATTCCATCAAGACCCAGAGAGAGAATAGAGACAGAGAGAGAGAATGGGAGGGCAGGATAGTGGCACACCTGGTTGAGCACATATGTTACAATGCACAAGGACCCAGATTTGAGCCCCTGGTCCCCATCTGGAGAGGGAAAGCTTCACAAGTGGTGAAGCAGGGTTGCAGGTGTCTCTCTTTCTCTCTCCCTATCATCCCCTTCTCTCGTGACTTCTGGCTGTCTCTATCCAATAAAAAAATAAATAAAGATAATTTTTTAAAAGCCTGCATGACAAAATAAAATAAAGAGAGAGAAAGGGAGAGAGAGCATGAGATAATAGCAACCCAAGAGATGGTGTAGTAGTAGATTTTTGAAACTAGAAGCATGGGGTCCCAAGTTTGATTCCTGTACTGCATATGTCAGAATGTTGCTCTGGTCCCCAAACACCCATCTCTATATAATGGAGTAAATAAAATAAAATATTTAAAAAATTGGGGTCGAGGGGGTCCAGAGGTAACACAGCTGGTTAAATGCACGTGGCGTGAAGCGCAAGGACTGGCTTAAGGATCCCAGTTCAAGCCCCCTGCTCCCCATCTACAGGGGAGTCGCTTCACAGGCGGTGAAGTAGGTCTGCAGGTGTCTTTCTCTCCCCCTCTCTGTATTCCCCTCCTCTCTCTATTTCTCTCTGTCCTAACAACTACGACATTAATAACAACAATAATAACTACAATAATTAAAAAAAACAAGGGCAATAAAAGGGAAAATAAATAAATATTAATTTTTTTTTTTTTTAAATCGGGAGTCGGGTGGTAGCACAGCAAGTTAAGCGTACATGGCACCAAGTGTAAGGACCGGCTTAAGGATTCTGGTTTAAGCCCCAGGATCCCCACCTGCAGAGGAGTCTCATCACAGGCAGTGAAGCAGGTCTGCAGGTGCCTATCTTTCTCTCCCCCTCTCTGTCTTCCCCTCCCCTCTCCATTTCTCTCTGTCCTATCCAACAACGACAACATCAATAACAACAATAATAACTACAGTAAAACAACAAGGGCAACAAAAGGGAATAAATAAATAAATAAATATTAAAAAATTAAAATAAGGATTAGGGGATACAACATAATTGGGTTGTTGGGTTCCTCGGGGAAATTGGTCACTGGTTGGCCACCAGAAACAGACGGAGAGCGGGGAATCTCGGGTCAGCAGCGACAGGGATGAGCTTGTTGAGCAGTCTTCCAGTGTATGGTGGTGGCGGATGGTACAACAAACCACCTCAGGGGACCGTGGCGGGAGACTGAACGCTTTATTGTTTCTGTTACAAGTTTATGAGGGGAGTCCGGGCCATATCGCAGTGGGTTAAGTGCACGTGGCACAAAGCACAAGGACAGACAAGTTTATAAAGGGGTAGCTGTGCAGGGGAAGTAGCCAAGCTGGCCAGTGAGACCAATATCTCCTTATAAGGAAAAAGAGAGCAAGGCAATGAGAAGGTAAGGATGGTGACAAAGGAAAAGTGAAATAGAAATTTAAAGAAGGCGAAGCCCACCAGAGGGAGGAGGGGTGGGGTGATACTGGGAGACTGATAGGTTGGTTGGAATTCCCAGGTGTACTCCAGCCTATCTCACCTGACCACAGGCTGGCATGCCAAGGAGAGACTGACAAACAAGCTTCTGGAGGGGTCAACCATCCCTGCTCAAACATGCATTAGACCTACATTGGGTGTTTTTCCTTTCTTTCTTTCTTCCTTCCTTTCTTTCTTTCTTTCTTTCTTTTTTATTTATAAAAAGGAAACATTGACAAAACTATAGGATAAGAGTGGTACAACTTGTGGTCTGGAGGTAGCACAATGGATAAAGCATTGGACTCTCAAGCATGAGGTCTTGAGTTCAATCCTGGACAGCATATGTACCAGAATGATGTCTGGTTCTTTCTCTCTCTCCTATCTTTCTCATCAATAAATAAATAAAATCTTTTTTTTTTTAAAAAAGGGGTACAACTCCACACAATTCCCACCATCAGAACTCCGTATCCCATCCCCTCCCTTGATAGCTTTCCTGTTTTTTAACCCTCTGGGAGTATGTACCCAGGGTCATTATAGGGTGCAAAAGATGGAAGGTCTGGCTTCTGTAATTGCTTCTCCACTGAACATTGACAGATCGATCCATACTCCCAGCCTGTCTCTTTCTTTTCCTAGTGGGGCGGGGCTCTGGGGAAGCAGGGCTATAGGACACATTGGTGGGGTTGTCTGTCCATGAAGTCTGCTTGGCATCCTGCTAGCATCTGGAACCTGGTGGCTGAAAAGAGAGTTAACATATAAAGCCAAACAAATTGTTGACCAATCATGAACCTAAAGGCTAGAATAGTGCAGATGAAGAGTTGGGGGGGGGGGTCTCCACTTTGTAGATAGCTAGTAGGCCTATTTTAGTGATATTCCAAAGGGCCTGTGACTATACTAGTTTTTTTTTTTTTCCCTGAGCCTGAAATCTGATATGCAGGTGGATCCAAGTTATTGTCTGGGGAGATGATGTCATGGCTGGAAAAAGGACCAGAAAGCTGGATCAGAGAAGAGGGTAGCTCCCAAATATGGGTGTTTGTTTTGTTTTTAACAGAGGGGTGAGCCTCTGGCTTCTGTTGAGAATAGGGTTTGAACTTGAAGTTCTTCTGTCTCAGAGGCTATGTGGTGAGCCACTGCACTAGGTCAGCACTCTGCAGACAACATAATTGTTATATAAACAGATTCTCTTCTCATGCCTAAAGCTCTGGGGTCCCAGTTTCAATGCCCCGAAACATCATAAGCCAGAGCTGAGCAGTGTTCAGGTTTAAGAAAAAAATTAAAATAAAAGATATTAAAAATTTAAAAGAACAATAGGCAGATATCTACTTACTTTTGTGTCACCCTCAGAATAGAGGGTGGAACACTGAACAGAACCTCAGACCTGCTTACTGACTGTGCTGCTGGGCCACCCTTGAAGCCCCCACTGAACTCACTTGATCCCGTGTTTGTTGGAAAGAATCCTGACCACACAGGGAGGAAACCCAGATTCTGCTCCTGGCTCCATGCCACTTAGACTGTGAAACGTTGGGTAAGGCCCATCTCTTTTCTCAGAGGCATCTGTGGTTTTTCAAAATGTGCTCCATGGAGGCTAAGAGTGTAGTGGTTATTCCTCAGTGGTGGGGGGAAGCTGAGGGCCAGAGCTGGTGCTCTGGATTTTAGCACCCTCTTTTCCCCCTCCCCTCAAGGCTTCAAGGTGATCTAGTTGTAGGGAGATACCCCTACCTCCCAGAGTCTCTTCATTGCTTGTGTGTTGTTGTTTTAAATATTTATTTATTTATTTATCCCCTTTTGTTGCCCTTGTTGTTTTATTGTTGTACTTACTTATTATTGTTGTTATTGATGTCATAATTGTTGGATAGGACAGAGAGAAATGGAGAGAGGAAGGGAAGACAGAGAGGGGGAGAGAAAGATAGACACCTGCAGACCTGCTTCACCACTTGTGAAGAGACGCCCCTGCAGATGGGGAGCCTGGGGCTCAAACCAGGATCCTTATGAGGGTCCTTGCACTGTGTGCCACATGCGCTTAACCTGCTGCGCTACCACCCAACTCCCCCCTTTTATTTTTTTAAGATTTATTAATTAACAAGAAAGAAAGAGAGAGGACTAGAATATCATTCAGGCACATGCCATGTCAGAGGCTGAATTCAGGACCTCACACTTGAGAATCCAACATCTTTTCCATTGTGCCATCTTCTGAACCATGAATTAATGTCTTCCTTCCTTCTTAATTTATTTATCAGATAGCAACAGAGAGAAATAGAAAGGGAAGGAGGAGAGAGAAGGAGAGAGAATGAGAGACTCTTGCAGCACTACTTCACTATTTGTGAAGTTTCCCTCCATAGGCGGGGACAAGGGGTTTGAACCAGGTCTTTATGACTATAACATGTGTCTTTTTTTTGTGTATGTGCTTCCATGGTTATCGCTGGGGCTCTGTACCTGCACCATGAATCCACTGCCCCTGGTGGCCATTTTTTTCCTTTTTGTTGTTGTTGTTGCTTTTATTGTTTTTGGATAGAGAGGAGAAGAAGCCTGCAGACCTGCTTTAATGTTTGTGAATCCTCCCCCCCTGAGGCCCTCCCCTGAGGGTGGGAAGCCAGTGGGGGAGCCAGTGGCTCCAACTGGGATCCTTATATCAGTCCTTGTGCTTTGTACCATGTGCTCTTAACCCACTGCACTACTGTTCAATCCTCACACCCCCCCCCTTTTTTTTTTTTAACTAGAGCACTGCTCAGCTCTGGCTTATGGTAGGGTGGGGGATTGAACCTGTGGCTTTGGAACCTCAGGCGTGAGAGTCTCTTTGCCCAGCCTCCCTTTTTAATATTTTTTATAAAACTATATATTTATTTATTGGATAGAGACAGAAAGAAATCAAGAAGGAAAGAGGAAGACAGAGAGGAACAGAGAGAAGACAGCATCATTTCACCAGTTATGAAGCTTCCCCCTGGTAGTTGGGGACTGGGGCTTGAACTCAGGTCTTTGCATGTTATAATGTGTGTGCTTAACCAGGTGCACCACCACCCAGCCCCTAAAAGGTGCCTGGCCCTGAGACTTTTCATTCTATTTTTTTTGTTGTTTGTTTGTTTCCAGGGTTATCACTAGGGCTTGGTGCCTGCACTATGAATCCACTGCTCCTGGAAGCTATTTTTTCCTCTTTTGTTGCTGTTGTTATTATTGTTGTTGGATAGGACAGAGAGAAATCGAGGGGGGGCAAGATAGAGAGAGGGAGATAAAGATAGACACCTGCAGACCTGCTTCACTATACCCCCCCACACACACCGCAGGCGGGAACCGGAGGCTCAAACCGGGATCCTTATGCCAGTTGGTGCGCTTAACCCACTGCTCTACCGCCGGGCCCCTGAGACCATTCTTTCTTAACTTTGCATTGTTGTTGTCACCCAGGTTTCACAACTCCAGGTCTGTTTTTTTAGAAAGAGAGATATAGACAGTGGCCTGGGAGGTGGCGCCGTGGATAAAGCACTCAAGCATGAGGTCCCGAGTTCAATCCACGGCAGCACATATGTACCAGAGAGATGTCTGGTTGTTTTTTTCTCTCCCTCCTATCTTCCTCATTAATAAATACATAAAAGCTTGGGAGAGAGAGGGAAAGGGACAGGGAGAGGAAGAGGAGCAACACCACAGCACTGGCGCTCACTCCAGACCCATAGTACTCCCATGTGTAGTCCTGCAGCTTCCGCCTGGGCCATGCACCGGCCCACACAGGTGTCCTCTCAGGTGGACTATCTTACCAGCCACATTACTTTTCTTTTCTTTTTTAATGTGATGCCAGGAATTGAACCTAGGGTCTCACATAGGCAAGGCAAGCACTCTCCTACTAAGCCACCTCTTCAGTCATTCTTAATTTTTTGTTTGTTTGTTATTTTTTCTTTTCCTCCAGGATTATTGCTGGAGCTCGGTACCTGCACTACAAATCTACTGCTGCTGGAGGCTATTTGTCCCATTTTGTTGCCCTTGTTGTTGCACTTGTAGTTGTTATTGTTGTCATGGCTGTTGTTGTTGGATAGGACAGACATCGAGAGAGGAGGGGAAGACAACGAGGATGAGAGAAAGATAAACACCTGTAGACCTGCTTCACCACTTGTGAAGTGATGCAGGTGGGGAGCTGTGGGCTCGAAATGGGGTCTTAATTTGTTTTATTTTTTTATTTTATTTATAAAGAGGAAACACTGACAAAACCATAGAATAAGAGGGGTACAACTCCACACAGTTCCCACCACCAGAACTCCGTATCCCATCCCCTTCCCTGATAGCTTTCCTATTTTTTAACCCTCTGGGAGTATGGACCCAAGGTCATTGTGGGATGCAGAAGGTGGAAGGTCTGGCTTCTATAATTGCTTCCCCGCTGGACATGGGTGTTGATAGGTTGCTCCATACTCCCAGCCTGTCTCTCTCTTTCCCTAGTGGGGCAGGGCTCTGGGGAATCGGAGCTCCAGGACACATTGGTGGGGTTGTCTGTCCAGAGAAGTCTGTTTGGCATCATGCTGGCATCTGGAACCTGGTAGCTGAAAAGAGAGTTAACATACAAAGCCAAACAAGTTGTTGACTAAGTCATTCTTAATTTTAACTCGTGGATGTTGGGCTTTCACAGGAGATTTTTGTTTTGTTTTGTCTTTACAGTTCTCTTAAGAGAAAAGTGATGGGATGATCTCACTCTCAGGCAGAAGTTGAAAAATAAGATCAGAAGAAGAAAAAAAAAAACACATGTAGAACCTGAAATGGAATTGGCGTATCACAACAAAGTAAAAGATTCTGGGGTGGGTGGGTGGAGAGAATACAGGTCCAAGAAGGATGACAGAGGACCTAATGGGGGTTGTATTGTTATATGGGAAACTGGGGAATATTATGCATGTAGAAACGATTGTATTTACTGTTGAATGTAAAACACTAATTCCCTAATATAAAGAAATTAAAAAAGAGAAAAGTGATACCCAATAAACTGAAATGTTTGAAGTGTACATACATGTACACACATTTATGCATGCGTCTGTTGGTCCACTGGTGACAAAATAGAAATGGCGAACATAGCCTCATCCTGACTTATTTCTCGCTTTCTTTTTAATTTCCCCCACTATCCAGGAGCCAATGATCAGTTCTCTGTCAGTGTGTATTTGGGGGGGGGGGTATGGTTTCTTTCACTCTGCATAATTACTTTGAGTTTATATTGTACTTCTATCAATAGTTCATTCCTACTTATTATTTTTTATAATGTGGAAGACAGAGGGAGCGATAAAGAGACAGCAGAACACTGCTGTACCTTTCATGAAGCTTCCCCTATGCAGGTGCTGCCACGTGGTACAAAAGGCTTGAACCTAGGTCCTCTCACATACTGAAGTGTGCACTCTACCAGGTATATCCTAGGCCCTCAGTTCATTCCTTTTTTGATGCTGAGTATGGATATAGCATGCTTTGTTTATCTACTGAGCTGCTGCTAATGGGTGTTTGGCTTGTCTCCAGTTATAATTTTTTAAAAATTTATTATTGGTTAGACAAAGAGATAAATTGAGAGGAGGGATAATTAAAGAGGGAAAGAGACAGAGAGACACCTGCAGCCCTGCTTCAACACCAGTGATGCTCTCTCTCACCCTGCAGGTGGGGAGCAGGGGCTTTAACCAGGACCCTTGTACACTATAGTGCGATTAACCAGTTGTTCCACCACCCGGCCCCCTCTAGTTCTAATTCATTGATTTAAATATTTATTTATTTATTCCCTTTTGTTGCCCTTGCTGTTTTATTGTTGTAGTCATTATTGATGTCGTTGTTGTTGGCTAGGACAGAGAGAAATGGAGAGAGGAGGGGAAGACAGAGAGGGGGAGAGAAAGACAGACACCTGCAGACCTGCTTCACAGCTTGTGAAGGGACTCCCCCTGCAGGTGGGGAGCCGGGGGCTCGAACCGGGATCCTTAAGCCGGTCCTTGCGCTTTGCGCCACCTGCGTTTAATGCGCTGCAATACACCCCGACTCCCTCTAGTTCTAATTTAACTAGTACATGCAAGTTTGTTGTGAATGTTCCTTCATACAAGGCTTTATCTGAAGAAGCTGCTTTGCTGAGGAAAACAAAACAAACAAAAAACAGCGCTAGATAAGATGATCCCTGCAGTTGCAGGCTTTTAGGAACTGGAAGCTGTGATGGGCCAAGCTGGGGAATCAAGAAGTTAGGGAACTGCCTGTGAAGCTCCCACTGGTGCAGAGCATCTGGTTGCATTCACTCATTTAATCACAGCATGTCTGTGAAGCAGGTGCCCTTGTTTCCAGTTTACAGACTAGGTAGCTGGGGCCGGATGGTGGCACACCTGGTTGAGTGCACATGTTACAGTGCACAAGGTTACAGTCCCCACCTACAAGGGGAAAGCTTTCTGAGTAGTGAAGCAGGGCTGTACCTCTCTCTCTCTACCGTCCCTCTTGATATCTAGCTGTGTCTATCCAACAAAGATAATTAAAAATTTTAAAAAAAAGATGTAATCACTGACAAGATAGCTGAGGCAGAGAGATGTGAATGTTCAAAGAAGCACATCTAGGTGGTGTATTGCACCAAAGTAGAAGTCTCTGGGGTGGGTGGAGGGGAGAGTACAGGTCCTGGAAAAGGATGACAGAGGACCTAGTGAGGGCTGTATTGTTATGTGGAAAACTGAGAAATGTTATGCATGTGCAAACTATTGTATTTACTGTCGACTATAAAACATTAATCCCCCAATAAAGAAATTAAAAAATTAGAATAAAGAAATTAAAAAATTAGGGCCAGGTGGTGACCTGGATAAGCGTACACAGTATAGTGCCCAAGGACCCAGGTTTAAGCCCCTGTCCCCACCTGCAGGGAGAAAGCTTCATGAGTGGTGAAGCAGGGCTACAGGTGTCTCTCTGCCTCTCTATCTTTCCCTCCCTTTTCAATTTCTCTCTGTCTTTATCTAATAAATAAATAAATAATTTAAAAAGAACATTAAATATTTTTTAAAGCATATCATTATCTGGTGTACTGCACCAAAATAAAAGACTCAGGTGGGGGAAGGGTTCAGGTCCTGGAACCTAACGGCAGAGGACCTAGTGGGGGTTGTACTGCTATGTGGAAATGTTATGCAGGTACAAACTATTTTTACTGTCAACTGTAAACCATTAATCCCCCATAAAGGAATTTTTAAAAAAAAGAAAGAAAGAAACACATCTAGGCCATGGCAGAGTTCTGACTCAGACCCAAGGCCTGGCCACTTCTGAGTCCAGACACAGCCATTAAACACCTATAAAGAGAGCTAGCACTAGCTCCTTAGCTAATTTGACTCAATGTCTGGTTGGGGCTGATATTTGTGTTGACTCTCCCTGTGCCAGGCTCACTGGAGCCACCCAGGAAAGGCTGATAGGTATAGGAGAGTGTCAAGGCCACAGAAGTCTCAAGAAATGAGCCAGTCTCGGGTGTTGAGCTGTAGTACAGCGGGTTGGGCGCACGTGGCGCAAAGCGCAGGAACGGCGTGGGGATCCCGGTTCGAGACCCCGCTCCAAGACCCTCTCCCCACCTGTAAGGGAGCCGCTTCACGGGCTGTGGAGCAGGTCTGCAGGTGTCTGTCTTTCTCTCCCCCTCTCTGTCTTCCCCTCCTTTCTCCATTTCTCTTTGTCCTATCCAACAACAAATGACATTAACAACGGTGGTGACCGCAGCAGGGCTACAACAATGGGGGCAAGAAGGGGGGGGGAAGGGTGGTCTCTGGGAGCGGTGAATTCATGGCGCAGGCACTGGGCCCCAGCAATAACCCTGGACGTGAAAGAAAAAAAAAAAGAGCCAGTCACATAAAGGAAGGACATTGGGTCTCAAGTAATTTATAGGAAGACAAGAGGGAGCCCCTTGGAAAAAAGAGAACACTGAACTTAACTTTTTTCTTTCTTTTCTTTTCTTCTTTTATTTATTTGTTTATTTTTTTCTTGCCTCCAGGGTTATTGCTGGGGCTCAGTGCCTGCACTACGAATCCACTGCTCCTGGAGGCCATTTTCCCCCCTTTTGTTGCCTTTGTTGTTTTATTGTTGTTGTGGTTATTGTTGTTGTTATTGATGTCATTATTGTTGGATAGGACAGAGAGGAATGAAGAGAGGAGGGGAGACAGAAAGACAGACACCTGCAGAACTGCTTACCGATAGTGAAGTGACCCCCCCCCCCCCCCCCCCCCCCGCAGGTGGGGAGCCCGGGGATGGAACCCGGATCCTTTGCTGGTGCTTGCGCTTTGCGCGCTGCGCTACCGCCCAACCCCCATCTTTTCTTCTTTTTTAAAAAATATTTATTTATTTAATATTTATTTATTTATTCCCTTTTGTTGCCCTAGTTGTTGTTTTTTTTATTGTTGTAGTTATTATTGATGTCGTCGTTGTTGGATAGGACAGAGAGAAATGGAGAGGGGAGGGGAAGACAGAGAGAGGGAGAGAAAGATAGACACCTACAGACCTGCTTCACCACCTGTGAAGCGACTCCCCTGCAGGTGGGGAGCCCGAGGCTGGAACCGGGATCCTTAGCTGGTCCTTGCCTTTGCGCCACGTGCACTTAACCCGCTGCGCTACCGCCTGACTCCCTCTTTTCTTCTTTTTAACCATAGCACTATTTAGCCCTGGCTTGTGGTGGTACAGAGGGGTTGAATCTGGGACCTAAAGCCTCAGGCACGAGTCTTCTGCTCTTTCTTTGGCCCTTTACCTCTTCTTAGGCTCCATTCTAAGATGAGACTTTGGAGTCTCAGGCATGAGAGTCTTTTTGCATAAACATTATGCTATCTACCCCCACCCTGAATTTTTTTTTTTTCCAGAGCACCACTCAGCTCTGGCTTTGGACCTTTGGTGCCTCAGGCATGACAGTCTTTTTGCATAATTATTATGCCATCTCCCCAGCCTGCCACTGAACTTTTTTTTTTTAATTTCTTTATTGGGGAATTAATGTTTTACTTTCAACAGTAAATACAATAGTTTGTACATACATAACATTCCCCAGTTTCCCATATAACAATACAACCCCCACTAGGTCCTCTATCATCCTTCTTGGACCTGTATTCTCTCTACCCATCTACTCCAGAGTCTTTTACTTTGGTGTGATATGCCAGTTCCATTTCAGGTTCTACTTGTGTTTTCTTTTCTCATCTTGTTTTTCAACTTCTGCCTGAGAGTGAGATCATCCCATATTCATCCTTCTATTTCTGACTTATTTCACTTAACATGAATTTTTCAAGGTCCATCCAAGATCGGCCGAAAACGGTGAAGTCACCATTTTTTACAGCTGAGTAGTATTCCATTGTGTATATATACCACAACTTGCTCAGCCAATCATCTGTTGTTGGACACCTGGGTTGCTTCCAGGTTTTGGCTATTACAAATTGTGCTGCCAAGAACATATGTGTACACAGATCTTTTTGGATGGGTGTGTTGGATTCCTTAGGATATATCCCCAGGAGAGGAATTGCAGGGTCATAGGGTAGGTCCATTTCTAGCGTTTTGAGAGTTCTCCAGACTGTTCTCCACAAGAGGCTGGACCAATTGACATTCCCACCAGCAGTGTAGGAGGGTTCCTTTGACCCCACACCCTCTCCAGCATTTACTGCTGTTACCTTTTCTGATGTATGACATTCTCACAGGAGTGAAGTGGTATCTCATTGTTGTCTTTATTTGCATTTCTCTGACAATCAGAGACTTGAGCATTTTTTCATATGTTTCTCAGCCTTTTGGATCTCTTCTGTGGTGAATATTCTGTCCATGTCCTCCCCCCATTTTTGGATGGGGTTATTTGTTTTCTTGTTGTTGAGTCTGACAACATTGCCTAAACCAAGTATTGGGTAAAGGAACAAGCCTTCATGTGGCCTGAACCCATCAAGAACAATGTGGGGTGAGGTTCTCCTGGAAGCAGGGATGGGGGGGTTGCTGAATGGAAGATGGAATCTGCTTCAGAGAGACTTAGTGAGGGCCAGGCAATAGTGCACCTGATTAAGTGTACATGCATGAAGCCCAAGGACACACCCAAGGATCCTGGTTTGAGCCCCCAGCTTCCCAGTTGTGGGGGCAGGGGGCCACTTCACAAGCTATGAAACTGGTCTATGGGTGTCTCTCTCCCTCTCAATTTCTTTCTGTCCTATCCATAAAATAAAGAAGGAGAGAGAGAGAGAAAGAAATGCCTCCAGGATCAGTGGATTCCTAGTGCAGACACGGAGCCCCATTGATAACCATGGGGGCAGTGGAGGGGGGGGAGAGGGAGAGAGAGAGAAAGGGAGGTGGGGGAAGGCTTTTTAGCTTGGGAGTCCGGAAGTAGCTAGCGCAGCGGGTTAAGTGCACATGGTGCAAAGGGCAAGGATGGGCTCTTAGGATCCTGGTTCCAGCTCCCGGCTCCCCACCTGCAGGGGAGTTGCTTCACAGGCTGTGAAGCAGGTCTGAAGGGTCTTTTTCTCCCCTCTGTCTTCCCCTCCTCTTGCCATTTCTCTCTGTCCTATTCAACAACAATGACATCAATAACAACAACAATAATAACTACAACAATAAAAAACAAGGGCAACAAAAGGGAATAAATAAATATTTAAAAAAAAAAAAAGATTAGCTCAAAATTATCCAGCCGGTAAGAGGCGTAGCCAAGCCCTAAAACACACAAAGATATTCTGCCTTGCTTGTTATCCTTCCAGCATCTTTATTGTCTTCATTCCAAGAGGAGCAAACTGAGGGACCTATTGTGGAACCCAAGTGCCTCCTTTGACTGTCCCACAGCTCTACCAGGAGTTTGTGTGGAATAAAAAGACTATGAGTCAGCCACATCTTACCCCACCAATTACCACTGTTTCCCTGTTTTACAGAGGGAGACACAAAGGAACAGAGTCAGAAATTGATGGTCCTGGTATCTGAACCCCGCCAGGCATTTCAGTATCTCATCAGGCCAAAAGGTCACTGACTGTTGGCAGGGAAGTCCCATGGGACTCAATCAGTGGGACAGCCCTCTATCCAAATAAGGAGAGAGCTGAACAGTAACAGGTGAAGGCTGCTGTTTGGGAAGCCCCATGACTGAGAACCAGGATATGGCTGGGCCAGCTGGTAGGCCCAGCTAAGTCTGCAACATGAGCCCAGGAGCCATCACAGCCTACCACCATCTGTTTAGGATTCCAGGTTTCCCACCCACCCCACTCCACAAACCGAAAGAACAGATTAGGCTATGCAAAAGATTTTCATATCTGAGGCCCTGAGGTTCCAGGTTCAATCCCTGGCACCACCATAAAGTAGAGATGATCAGTGTTCTGAGGAAAAACAAACCAAACCAACCAGCAAAAAAATGGTTCCGGATCGATGGGCAACAAGTGCTCACTTTCGGTGTATTGCACCAAAGCAAAAGACTCTGGGAAGGGAAGGACTTTGTTTTTTTTATTTATTTATTTATTTATTTATTTTTTGGGAAGGACTTTGTAAGGAGAGGAACTTTGAGGTCCTGGTGCATGATGGTGGAACAGGACTTAAGTTGTTAACACCTTAACAAAATGATTTTTAAAAAATCGAGGGGGGGGAGTCGGGCTGTAGTGCAGCGGGTTAAGCACAGGTGGCGCAAAGCACAAGGACTAGCATAAGGATCCCGGTTCGAACCCCGGCTCCCCACCTGCAGGGGAGTCACTTCACAGGCGGTGAAGCAGGTCCGCAGGTGTCTATCTTTCTCTCCTCCTCTTTGTCTTCCCCTCCTCTCTCCATTTCTCTCTGTCTTATCCAACAACGACAACAACAATGATAAATACAACAATAAAACAACAAGGGCAACAAAAGGGAATAAATAAATAAAATAAATATTTAAAAAAAATCGAGGGGGTCGGGCTGTAGTGCAGCGAGCGGGTTAAGCGCACCTGGCGCGAAGCGCAAGGACTGGGGGAAGGATCCCCACCTGCAAGGGAGTCGCTTCACAGGCGGTGAAGCAGGTCTGCAGGTGTCTATTGTTCTCTCCCCCCTCTCTGTCTTCCCCTCCTCTCTCCATTTCGCTCTGTCCTATCCAACAACAATGACATCAATAACAATAGTAATAACTACAACAATAAAAAAACAAGGGCAACAAAAGGGGAAATAAATAAATAAAATTTTTAAAAAAAGAATGGGGGTTGTGGGAGTTGGGTAGTAGCACAGCGGGTTAAGTGCAGGTGGCACAAAGCGCAAGGACCAGCTCAAGGATCTGGGTTCAAGCCCCTGACTCCCCACCTGCAGGGGAGTCGCTTCGCAAAGGTGAAGCGGGTCTGCAGGTGTCTATCTTTCTCTCTTCCTCTCTGTCTTCTCCTCCTCTCTTCATTTCTCTCTGTCCTATCCAACAACAACGACATCAGTAACTACAACAATAAAACAGCAAGGGAATGGAACAAAAAGGGAATGGAAAAAAAAAAGAATGGGGGTTGTGGTAATGGGTGTGTCTCCTCTAAGAAGAATGTGGAGGGCAGAGGAAGTGATGCCTCCCAGAATTGCTGGCTGGACCAGTCCCTTTCTAGCCCCTCTTCCCAGGCAAGAACACTTGAACAAGTCCCAAGTTGGAGCTCTCACTACCCACACAGCACAATGCTGCACATTGTCCTTTATTACTCATTACTGGTTGAAGATTCTTAAGTCATCCCTTCCTTTGACCTAATCATTGCTCACTTGCTCCTGTCTGTGGCTGCAACAGCTATATAACTTTAAGTCAGGGCTATTCCCTCATTCTGCTGCCTTACAGCAGGGGTGGGAAAACTTTTTTCTGCCATAGAGTATCTGGATATTTATAACATCATTCGTGGATAATATCCAATCACCAGCTTAAAAATTAGCACTTGATGTTGCTAAAAATAAAATAAAAATAAATTTCTGGTTGGCTGCCTTGAACAGATGACTTGGTAGGCTATATACAGCTTGTCGACTAGATGTTCTCCACCTTTGCCTTACAGGCTAAAAACAACCTTTCCCCTTTTGAAAGCCATAGTTACTAACATGAGAGAGAGAAACAAAGCACCAGTCTGGCAATGATGATGGCAGGAGGCCAACTTACCTGATGCTTTTTTTAAAAAAAAATTTATATTTATATTTATTATTAGACAGAGAGATGGAAATTGAAAAGGAAGAGGAGATAGAGAGGGAGAGAGGCAGAGAGACACGTGCAGCCCTGCTTCACCACTGGTGAAGTGTTCCCCCCTGCAGGTAGGGACCAGGGGCTTGAACCTGGGTCCTTGCACACTGTAATGTATGCACTTAACCAGGTGCGCCGCTGCCTGGCCCCTTACCTGATGCTTTTAAGTTCAGTGCCAGCCATTATGCCGTCTCCCAGGATCCAACAGTCATTCATTTGTTTGTTTATTAGAGAACTACTCTGACACATTCAAACCATACAAGTATTTATCTTTCACCACCTTGTTAGGGCTCCCCCTGTTGGCTAGCACATTCATCCAGCCATCCCCATTGATTGCCAGTCACCCTACAGAATGCCCATGGGTCAGTGGCTTGCCTATTTCTAGACAGTGATGATTGGAATGATTTTAAATATAAACATTTATATGTATATATATAATTTTATTTTCTTTTGACCCATGTTTTTCTCTGTTTATCTTGACTATCCTGTGGTTCTCGGCTAGTTCTTTTTGCTTCTACCCCCACCCTGATTCTTTGTTCATTGTTTACAGAGGCTGATTCTTCTCTTTCCTGGTGTTTCTCCACCTTTTTCCTGCTGACTGTATGTTGGGTACATGCATTGCGTCTCTCTCTCCCCAAAGATATATTTATTTTATGTCAGAGACCAGAGCACTCCTCTACTCTGACCCACATGGGCTCGGATCCAGGGCTTTATGCATGCTGCTCTTGTGCTCTGTCTGATGAGTCTGCTCAGCTGCCTGCTCCTTCTCTCTGAGCCTCAGTTTCCCCCTATGTATATTTGGGGTACTTATTTCCATGCCACAGTGTTACAGAGAGAATAGAAGAAGTCTAGGTATATATGGGCTCTTGTCACAGAACAGAACACTAAAAAACAAAAACCCTCACTGCCTTCTTGATATCAGCCCTTATTTAAAATTTTCAGAAGACCAGAGAGGCAAAGATGGACTGAGACAAAAACCATCTGAGCTCAAGCTTCAGGTGGATATTTAACTTTCTTCACAAGTGGTGAAGCTGGGCTGCAGGTGTCTCTCTGCTTCTTTCTCTCTCTGTCTTTCCCTCCCTCCCTTTTCAATTTTTCTGTCTGTCCAATAATGAATAAATAAATAAATAAATAGAAAAAATTCTCGGAAGTTTCAGCTCAAGGTCCTAAAGGCAAAGATCTGGGGATTCTGGGGGGAGGGTAGATAGCATAATGGTTATGCAAAGAGACTCTCATGCCTGAGGCTCCAAAGCCCCAGGTTCAGTCTCCCACACCACCATAAGCCAGAGCTGAACAGTGTTGTTATTTTTTTTAAAAAAAAAGATTTGGGGATTCTGAACCCCAGGATTCATAAGTACTGACATCCACTCAGTCACTCCTTTTAGTAACACATTTAATAAGGTGAGAGGCCCAGGGTATAAGACCTCAGCACAGTATGGGGTATTATGACATTAAGAGAACTCAAAGGATGGGGGGGTATTGTGGTATCTCTTGTTTCACTCTGTCTATCTTTATATCTATCTATCTATCTATCTATCTATCTAAAGTAAAAAGAAAGGAAATGACGTCACAGGAGCACAATCAACCATGCACAAACAAAAGCAGAATCAAGACTGAAACTTTTCAGGCCTTGAGATAGTACAGTGGATAAAGCACTGGACTGTCAAGTCTGAGGTCCTGAATCCAATTCCTGGAATCACATGTGCCAAAGTGATGCTCTGCTTGTCTCTTTCTTATACATAATAAATAAACCTTACAAAAAAATTGAATCTTTGCCTAAACATGGTGGGAAAAGCCATTTCCCAACTAGAATATTAGGGGTCAGGTGGTGGCTTACCGGGTTAAGTATACATAATGAGAAGCGCAAGGACTTGTGCAAAGATCCTGATTCGAGCCCCAGGTTCCCCACCTGTAGAGGGTCGCTTCACATCGCTTCACAAGAGATGAAGCAGGTCTGCAGGTGTCTACCTTTCTCTCACCCTCTCTATCTTCCCCTCTCCTCTCAATTTCTCTCTGTCCTATCCAAAAAATCGAAGGAAAAAAAATGGCCACAGGAGGACTGGATTCACAGTGCAGGCACCAAGTCCCCAGGCAAAAAACAAATAAGTAAACATTCCAATTAGAATATTAAAGGTTCCAAGGCAGTGCTGTCCAATTATTATCCATTAGCCACATGTAATTTTTTAGTGTTTCTTTTTTTAAAAAAAAAATATATATATATTAAAATTTTTTAAAAATATTTATTTATTCCCTTTTGTTGCCCTTGTTTTATTGTTGTAGTTATTATCAATGTCATTGTTGTTGGATAGGACAGAGAGAAATGGAGAGAGGAGGGGAAGACAGAGAAGAGGAGAGAAAGATAAACACCTGCAGACCTGCTTCACCGCCTGTGAAGCGACTCCCCTGCAGGTGGGGAGCTGGGGGCTCAAACGAGGATCCTTTTGCTGGTCCTTGCATTTGGCGCCACCTGCGCTTAACCCGCTGTGCTACTGCCCGACTCCCAATTTTTATATATTTTTAAATATTTATTTATTTTCCCTTTTGTTGTCCTTGTTTGTTTTATATTGTTGTTTTAGTTATTCATGTCGTAGTTGTTGTTGGATAGTGTTGAGCTGTGCCGTGGAGAAGAGAGAGAGGAGATCCGGAGTGAAGAGGGAACACAAATCTTTATTTGCACTGGCACCTCAGAGTTGGGTGAGAGAGAAGCAGGTTGGGCCACGTGGAGGTAGCAAAAATGGCTGCCTCATGCAGCAACCTTTCCTGCGTCTAAACACGAAGTAAAAGGCCAGCAAGAGAGAGAGAGAGGTGCGGAAGAAGAAGGGCTTTTATGGGAGTAGCTCTCGCAAGAATGGGAAGGGGGAGGAGTAACCAAAGCACTGCAACTGTTGTGGGGAATAGACAATGCCCTGAGGGCACAACATGGCAGAAGAGGCGCTCAGAGAATGTCCCAACTCTCAGGAACTAGCAATAGCCTGATGGGACAACATGGCAGATGTGACTGCATCTGCACAATTTCCTAGGAGGATAGGACAGAGAGAAATGGAGAGAGGAGGCAAAGACAGAGAGGGGGAGAGAAAGACACCTGCAAACCTGCTTTACTGCCTGTAAAGCGACTCCCCTGCAGGTGGGGAGCCCAGGGCTCGAGCAGAGATCCTTATGGTGGTCCTTGCGCTTTGTGCCACGTTGCTTAACCCGCTGCACTGCGGCCCGACTCCCAGCCACATGTAATTTTTAAAATTAAAATGTAAAGTTCAATAAAAAAAACAGCAATGGCAACAAAAAGGAAAAATAAATAAATAAAATATAAAAAAAGTTTTTTAAAGTCTTAAAAAAGTAACGTTCAAGGCTAATGAGGGGGCTCACTTGGGAGGATGCCATCCATAGCACACGGGGTTAACCTCACATAACATGAAGCACAAGCACCCGTGCAAGGATACCAGCTTGAGCCCCCCACGCACCTGCAGGGGGTCGCCTCAGATTTGGTGAAGCAGGTCCATTGACTCACTCTCTCTCCTCTCCCTTTCTGTTGCTATCAAACCATAAATAAATTATTTATGATAATGTTAAATTTATTTCCTCATTCTCACAGCCACATTTCAAGTGCTCAATAGACACCTGTGGCTATCAGAAGTGATTAGTACCTTCTTTTGATTATAGGAAGCCCTGTTTTTGGTACTGCAGTCATAGAAGGCTTGCTTCACTTTAATCTAGCATTTTATTTTTTTTTTAATTTTTAAAAAATATTTTATTTATTTATTTCCTTCTGTTGCCCTTGTTGTTTTATTGTTGTCGTTGTTGGATAGGACAGAGAGAAATGAAGAAAGGAGGGGTAAGACTGAGGGGGAGAGAAAGATAGACACCTGCAGGCCTGCTTCACCTTTTGTGAAGCGACTCCCCTGCAGGTGGGGAGCCAGGGCTCAAACTGGGATCCTTAAATTGGTCCTGGGCTTTGTGCCACCTGTGCTTAACCCGCTGCGCTACAGCCCGACTCCCTAATCTAGCATTTTCTATACATATGTAATCACACTGCCACTACAGCATCTCTGACCACTGTGAGAGAAAGCACTGCTCCTATGAACATGGTCTGGCACATGTTCATCAAGAATATCTTTCAGAGACTGGCGAGTTCCACGAAGGAGGAAAGATGCCGTTCTAATAAATGAATCTCTCATACGGGAAGACACATTGCCTATGTCCAGCAGTTCTCTTGTAGTCACAGTAAAAGAGCCCTCTCAATGTGCTTGGGATGGGGGCCAGGCAGTGGTGCACCTAGTTAAGTGCACACGTTACAGTGAGCAAGGACCTGGGTTCAAGCCCCTGGTTCTCACCTGTGGGGGAAAGCTTCATTAGTGGTGAAGCAGGGCTGCAGGTATCTCTCTATCTCTTTCCCTCTATATCTTCCCTCCCCTCTCAATTTCTCTGTTTCTATTGAATAATAAATAAATAAAATATATATATTTAAAATTTTAAATATTTATTTATTCCCTTTTGTTGCCCTTGTTGTTTTTTTGTTTAGTTATTACTATTGTTGTTATTGATGTCATCATTGTTGGATAGTACAGAAAGAAATGGAGAGAGGAGGGGAAGACACTGAGTCATGAATGGCCCAACAGCCCGTCCTGTTGGCAACCTATGCTCCCTCTTTTGGAGTCCCTCCAGTGAAATGACCATGACCAGCCTGGGTGGGCCTCTCTGGAACCCTCTCCTGATGAAGGTTCTAGAGACATAAGGCTGGGTCAATGTGCCTATGCTGCCCTTTCCCTGCTCAGTCTCCTAGATGAGGTGTTTGTCTACTTTCTGTGACCACACAAAGCCTCACCTAACATAATCTTCACGGATGCCTGAAATTCCACCATTCATGATTCACCTTTTCAGGCTGAGCTGTTGCTCTCAGGAACATCTTTCTGAAAATCTGAAACTCCTCTGGGGTGGGTTACTGTGGCATCTTAATGAGCTAAGAGTTGACCTTCAAATGTTCATCTTCCTTTTATAGATAAAGCAGCTCTGGTTTAGAAGGAACAGTGACTCACCCAAGAACACAGAACCATGAGTGACAAGAAAAAATAAAAAATATTGACAAGATCATAGGATAAGAAAGGTACAATTCTAGGACCAACAGTGGAGATATGTGACTTGTCTATGTGTCTCCTGTTACTTTGCAGCCTGTAAAGAACTTCCTCAGCAGAGGTCACAGACTCAGACCATCCTCTTCCCTGAAGTGGGTATGAACTTGTTTGGGTTACCAAGATCATATTCTCTTCTGACAATAGGGCCTGGAGGTTCTGTTCACTGGTCCCTGCTTCAGGATCTCTGTCTGGAGTGGCCCTGGCTTCTGGAATGCCCACAAACTAGACTTGATTTGTTCTCCCAATGCAGTCCATATTTTTTTCCTTCTTTCTTCCCTTTTTTTTTTTCCTCACCAGAGCTTCACTGTTCCGGGATGACTTTTTCAGATGAAGGCAGGGACAAAGAGGCAGAGAGAAAGGGAAAGAGACCACAACACTGCCTTTTCCTTCAGTGTGCGGTGGCTGGGCTCAAATCAGAATCACAGGCGTGGCAAAGCAATGCATTAAGGGAGCTGCTTTACCAGCCCTCTTCTCTCTCTCTCATCCCCTCTCTCTTAATAGCCCATTTTCTATCACTCATCTATAAAGAATATTAATCAAAACATCTATTTTACAGAGGTGTGAAGAGGAGATAAAAATAGCAGGTAGAGCCAGGACTGTAACACAGGGTCTTACCTCCAGCCCAGGATTTTGTCTGACATCACACACTGCAGACACTGAGAAGTTGGCCTAGTGAAAGAGGAGGGAGACAGGAGTGTGAATGAGCAGGCCTGAGTACAGAGTATGGTGACTAACTGAGAGGTGGGTCTGTCTGTTTTTTTAATTTTTTAATTTATTTATAAAATAAAAAATATCGACAAGACCATAGGATAAGAGGGGTACAATTCCACACAATTCCCACCACCAGTACTCTGTATCTCATCCCCTCCCTTGAAAGCTTTCCTATTCTTTATCCTTCCGGGAGACTGGATCCAGGGTGCCGAAAATGGATCCAGGTCTGGCTTCTGCAATTGCTTCTCCACTGGACAGGAGCATTAGCAGGTTGATCCATACTCCCAGCCTGTCCCTATCTTTCCCTAGTGGGGCAGGGCTCTGGGGAGGTGGGGTTCCAGGACACACTGGTGAGGTCATCTGCCCAGGGAAGTCAGGTTGGCATCATAGTAGCATCTGCAACTTGGTGGCTGAAAAAGAATTATGATATAGAACAGAACAAATTGTTTAATAATCAGAAGCCTAAAGGCAAGAATATAGCAGATGAGATCTGTGGTTTCCATTTTGGAAAAAAGCCAGTAGGTCTATTTTAGGTATGTATATTCCAAGGGGCCCATGACTTTACTAAGTTTTGCCTGAGTCTGACAGCTAACATGCAAGTGGACAAAGGTCTGGGGAGATGGTGTCAGAGTTGGAAATAGGACTAGAAAGCTGGGTTGGGGAAAAGAGTAGCTCCTAAATATGGGAAAAGTATATAAATATCATTAACTGAAAGCCCCATTGATTTCATCTGGAGCCCCATATTCACTGCAGGAGCCTGTGTAACCTCTGCATCCCTGTAGGTCTGAGCTCACATTCTGTGGTCATAGCTAGGAATGTTCTAGGCTGCACCCATTACCAGACTAAATCTTCCTGGAGTGGTAGAGGATTTTGGTCCAACCTCCCTTCAGAGAATGGGGCAGTCCCTACCAATGCTGATCCACATTGAGGGCAAAGTCCTATAGGGGACCACCAAGGGGTCCATTATGTTGTTCCTGATGGAGACGACCAGTGGCAGTGGAGACAGGGATCTGTTAGAGGTCTAGGCCCATCATGTCTGTTTGGAAGTACCAGGATTCCTGACTAAGGCCCTGAGTGAGGGGGTGGTCTGGTCGTAACCAATAGAGCCATCATAAAAGTATGCTGGTCTCTTGCCCTTATCCAGCTTTTGTAGTCCTTACTTTGCCTGACAAGGTTAGCCTTGGAGTGATTGAGGGAGGTGAAATAGGAAGTAGGTGAGGAAGGCATCTAAGTCTAAGTAGAAACTATTTGACTAAGTACTTCAGGGTGTCTGCTTTAGGTCTTTCTACTTGCTGCACTTATTGGGTTACTGCAAACTATTATGTACTTTTTCTTTAAGGTATATATTTCTCCCTAACTTATGGATACATGTGCACATGTGCTCTGTCTCTTGGGCCATCAAGGTGCTGTGGCTTTGTTAGGAAGTGCACAACCTGAAATGGAATTAAGGAGTCCTTTGAGCTAGGAAAGGTCTCACCAGAGTAATGAAGCTGGAGAGTTGATGTTCCATGCCTGATGTCTCTGGACACAATCCGAAGTGAAACATGCTGAGTTGGTACTGGCTGCATTGATTAGGTTGAGATCAACAGATAAAGTATCAGTTGGTATGGGTCGAGAAACACCTGCTGGAAAATGAGTCTCATAGCAGAGGTTCCAGGACTGGGAGATATATGGGTTTTATAGAGAATCAGGAGGGTTTCTGCTGTTTTATGTCTGTCTATTTTTATAGAGGCAGAAAGGCAGAAGAGTGAAAAAGACTACATACCAAAGCTTCCTTCATTGTGGTGGGGCTTGGGCTCGAACCTGGGTTGAGCACCCAGCAAAGCAGCACACTATCCAAGTGAGCTATTTTGCCAGGCCCTGAGAGGTTTTAAAGTGAGACAGACTTGAATTTGAATCCCAGATCTCTCATTTACTGCTTATGGAGCTTTAAACAAGTCATTTCATCTCAGAGCCTACCTCCCCTAGATTGTAACATAAGGGAAACAGGGTCTTTTCATAAATGTAACCTTTTAAGAATATAGTTGGTGAGTAGAGCACTGGCTGCAACCCTTCACACACTGCCCTTCACTCATTTACACAGTGAACAACCTGGACAACTGTTCATGGTCTGTCTTCTGGGGACCCAGCAGAGGGAAGGAAGGAAGACTATGAGGAAATTGGGGATCGAAGTTTCTATGATGAAACTAGATGATGACTTGGTGGAGGGTGAGATATACTGACACTTTTCTTGGGGGAAATGTAGAAATGTATTTTGGGGACAACAATAATCCCATAGGTCAACATTCCCTCAATAAAGAGATGCTGAAGCTGAAAAAAAAAAGTAAAAAGAAAAGCAAATAAGAAATGCCTGCCTTATATGGTTGTGAGGGCTAAGTGAGGCAATGTGTGTAACATTCTTGGCACTCTACCCCACACTCAGCAAGTAAGAGCCTAGTAAATGGTAATGTGACCCAATCACCACAGGATCAGTTTGGGAAGTCTCTGGCAGTCTGTACTGAAGCTGTTCAGTCCGAAGCTCCTTCCTTTCTCAGCACCCACCTCCAAACCTCCTAACCTTTCCTGAGTGGCCTCAGTGCCCTGCCTCTCCCTCCAGGACTCTGGAAGTTTGGCTGAGCCACCTGGGAGCAGGGTCCTGGCCTCATTTAGCACTCCATGGCTTCAACTGTCAAAGGCCCCAGATAGACCAGGACTCAGCTGTCAAGTCCTTCCTGTTCCAGGGCCTTGAGGTTCTAGCTGCAAGCCTTGCCTTCTGGCTTCCTCCCTCAGACCAGCCACAAGTGGAAACAGGATGCAGTGTATCTCCAGGGTCCAGCTGTCATGGGCCCAGATGCCCTCTAGTGCAGCTGAGACCATTAGGACTCCTCCCTCCTCTCTGAGCCAGCCTGAGAAGCCAGAGATGGAATGACTGGACCCAGAGCCTCTGGGAGAGCCACGTGTGCCAGCTCAGCGCCTGCCAGCTCCTAGGCTGATCTCACAATAGCTTCTTTCACCAGGGAAAAAAGCTGGCCTGCCTGGAACCCAGGAGGTGATGTCCCAGGCCCCCCGGGGCCACAGGGTGAAAGATCAGAAACCAAGAAAGTAGAGCAAAAACTAGGAGAGGTGAAAGTGTCCTCCAGTGTCAAGGTGACCAGTCCACATCCAAGGCCGGGAAAGACCAGATTCCCTGGGGCCTGGAGTGGGGTGAGTTAAAAGAGGGAGTATGTGGAGGGGAAAAGTTAGTCATGGGACTGGCGTGGGAGGCTGGTCCCTCTGCCCACGCTCTTACTGGCATCAGTAGCCTATATTGAGAGGATGACTTGCTCTTGGTCCTTGGAACAGTCTTTCCAGTAACAACTGGGGCATCCCCATCAGGCATCCTTTGAACTGCCCCCCACTGCCATGCCTTCTGGCCCAGACCTCCAGGAGGTCTTAAAGGGCAACATCTTCTTCCAAGCAGTTCTGCTTCCTTAGCTCCTCCCCTTTTCAGATGAGAAGATTGGAGATCACTCAGTAGTGTACATGCCTTGACATGCACATAGCTCTGGGTTTGAGCCCCAGTATCATATGGAAGAACCATGGAAGGCCCTGGGGGTTGGTGCAGCAGTGCTATGGCAGGTCTCTCTCTCCCTCTCCTCTCCCCTCTCCCTTTCTCTTAATATTTTATTTATTTTTTAATGAGAGGTATAGGAGGAGAGAGAAAGAACACTCTGGTACATGTGCTGCCAGGGACTGAACTAAGGATCTCATGCTTGAACATCCAGTGCTTTATCCACTGTGCCATCTCCCAGACCATTCTCCCCCTCTCTCTATCCAAAACACAAAGAATGAAAAAAAATTACCCAAGAGTGGTAGAAATATATATACTTGTGAGCCCTGATACTGAAAAATAAAAATATTATTGAACTTTTCTTTTTCTTTCTTTTTTTTTTTTCTTTCCTCCAGGGTTATTGCTGGGCTCGGTGCCTGCACCACGAATCCACCGCTCCTGGAGGCCATTTTTTTCCCCCTTTTGTTGCCCTTGTTGTTGTAGCCTCATTGTGGTTATTATTATTGCAATTGTTGATGTTGTTCATTGTTGGATAGGACAGAGAGAAATGGAGAGAGGAGGGGAAGACAGAGAGAGAGGGGAGAGAAAGATAGACACCTGCAGACCTGCTTCACCGCCTGTGAAGCGACTCCCCTGTAGGTGGGGAGCTGGGGGTTCCAACCGGGATCCTTACGCCGGTCCTTGCGCTTTGCGCTTAACCCACTGCGCCACCGCCCGACCCCCTATTAAGCTTTTCAAAGGCAAGAACTAGGGGTAATTTCTCTTTCATTTCCCAATGGTAATAATAATAATATAAATGGCAACTATGTCCCCAAACCCTCAAAATAACGTATCAAATCATGCCATATAGGAACAGTTTATTTGTGTTGTCACATGGGCAAACGCTAGAAGGAGATGGTAAGTACTCTCAGGAAATGTCTGTGAAATCATCTGAATTGTTAACCGACTGGGCAGGTCCAAGGTGGGTACTGGCATTGTGGGGAGGAGGTCCTGCCTCTGATACACTGCTAGGCAGTTCAGCTCCATGCACTTAACATGATGAGAAGGTTGATCTGAAACCTGAAAGGTCTGAGTTCAAATCCTGACCCTACCATGTGGCACTCATGGGATACAGGGCACACTTCAATTTCTTTATAATGGCAAACACCTGGTGAGGACATATGTGATAAGCGTTGTTCTAGGTAGTTTACACATCCTAGCTCTTCCAGTTCTTTTAGTCACTTTATTATTATCATCATTAATAGGTATTAATTATCATTATTATTCTCATCCTAGAGATCTAGAAAGAGTCAGTGTTCCCTGAGGCCATGGGTAGGAAGTGGCAGAACTGAAGTTGGAACCTAGACAGCCTGGCTCTAGAGTCACTGCTTCTTTTTAAAAAATAGTTCATTAATTTTTATAGGACAAAGAGAAATCAAGAGGAGAGGGTGAGATGGGGGCATTGGTGGTGGCACACCTGGTTGAGTGCATGTGTTACAATGTGCAAGGACCCAAGTTTGAGCCCCTGGTCTCCACCTACAGGGGGAAAGCTTTGTGAGTAGTGAAGCAGGGCTGCAAGTGTCTCTCTTTCTCTCCCTCCCTCTCTTTCTCTTTTAAAGATTTTATTTATTTATTCATTAAGATAGAAGGAAAGAGAGAGAGAGGGAGAAAGAACCAGACATCACTCTGGTAAGTGTGCTGCTGGGGATTGAACTCAGGACCTCATGCTTGAAAATCCAACGCTTTATCCACTGCGCCACCTCCCAGGCCACTCTCTCTCCCTATCTTCCCCTACCCTCTTGATTTCTCACTGTGTTTGTACAATAAATAAAGATTATTTTAAAAAAATTTCAAGAGGAAAAGAGGGGGCCAAGTGGTGGCAAACCTGGTAGAGCGCACACATTACAGTGCACAAAGACCCAGGTTCAAGCCCCTGGTCCCCACCTGCAGGGGAAGCTCCACAGGAGTAGTGCTTCAGATGTCTCCCCTCTCCACTCTCTTTTAAAAATATTTTTATTTATTTTATTTTAATGAGAGAAAGAGAGATACAGAAAGAGAGGGGAGAAGAGAGAGTAAGCCCAGAGCACTGCTCAGCTCTGGCTTATGGTGGTGCTGGGGATTGAACCTAGGACTTCAGAACCTCAGGCATGAGTTTTTTTGCAGAACCAATATATATATATATATATATATATATATATATATATATATATATATATATAGTATATATTATTAAATATATAAAAATATATTATTAAATTATATTATTAAATATGTATATTAAGTATCTATTTTTAAAGGGGGTAGAGAGAAAGATAGAAGCTTTTCTGGATGGCCTCTTTTTTCATGCTTCTTATTTAGATAGAGCAAGACAGGGTGGGAGACGGAGCACAGCACTACTGCACCAGCTGTGGAGCTTCCCCAAGTGTTATCCAGGGTGCTTCCCTGTGGTGCCAGGGCTCAAACCCAGGGCCTTGCCCAAGGTAGGGCAGGCAAGTCCTCTACTAGGTGAATTTTTCTTCCTGGCCCTGGATCGGCATTTTTAAACAAATGAGCAATCCCACTTTCACTCATATCTTTCTTCTTTTCAGAGCAAGATTGTCTGTGTGTTTAATGATTAGAAAAATTAGTTCATCTCCAAATCAAGTCACCTAATCCAATCCCCTTGACTACAGAAAGGAGAAGATGACAAAGTGATAGACTAAATTTATACAACTCATCCGTATCAGGTAACAACGCTGGTCTGTGACTCCAAACCACCCATCCTTTTCATGATCACAATTTTTTTTTTTTTTGGATGAGGAAATTCCAATTAGTCTTCAAAGCTGTGATTTTCAGCCTCTGTCTACTCTCAACAGCTGATGACACTCCTATGAGAAAGACTGAGATGCAGTCAGAATATCCCTCAGAGGATTCTACACAGCCGCCCTCTTCCTCAGCGTGTTCCACACCCACTGCAAGGAGTCATGATGATGGGTTAAGCAAAGAAATGGGACTGGCACTTAATAACAACAGAACTGTGGCGGACTCTCTTCTACTGCCGTCAAGTCTAATACAATAGTTTTAGCTTTAAAGTTACTATTAGGTCCTTTGACCCCTGTCCAAATATTTGCTGTTTGATCAACCCCAATTATTATGAGTCATTCATTAGTTAGGGGAAGAAAAAAAAAAAAAAGCAAGAGGTTTTAGTCAGATACTATATTTTTAACTCAATATAAACCATAATTATAAACTTTTCATCAGTGTCAGTTCAAAGGTGTAGGTGCATCCCTATGTTCATAGCTGCATTATTCACAATAGTCACCACGGAATCAGCCTAAATGCCCCTTTGACAGATGGCTGGGTAAAAAAGTTTCAGGATATTTGCTCCATGGAATACTACTCTGCAGTCAAAAAGATAATATTGTATCATTTGGAGCAAAATGGGTGGAATTAAGAGGTGACTGCATTAATTAAAATACATATAAAATACATATAAAAGAGATGCAAGGCAACCACTAGAGGGTTTGACACATGTGGAATCTAGAAAACTGAAACATCTGAACTTGTGGAAAAAGCATACACACATACACACACACAGACAGATAAACCCAGAAGTAAACAAACTGTCTCTAAGATTTTGTGAGTAGTGTGGTGGTGGTACAGGACTCTGGTGATAGGCGTGGTATACACCTAGACCCCATGACCGTATAGTCTTGTAAACCACTATTAATTACATATTCGAAAAACGGCCAAAAAAAATCTCATCAGTGTTAGTAGTGCCTGTTACATTAGATGTAAAATGTAATTTGTGAAATGTAATCAACTGACAAAGATTTGATTAGGAAATAAGTTACCTATCCCATTAAGACCTTTGGATTTGAAAGTCGTGAACATTATCACTTACCTATTCATAAAGAATACTGTCTTAATTTTTAAACAATAGATCGATTCATTTAAAGTATAATAATAAACATTAAAGTTGAACTATGTGAAAAAAAAGAAACTTTTTTCTCTTCCTTCCTTTCTCCTTAAGTTTTAAATTTCATTTCACATGAGATAGAGTTTCATATAAGAGAGAGATAGGAAGAGAATCCAGAACACCATACAGTTTGCTCTTCAACTTTCACGGCTTCACTCTATCGAGGTATTTTTCAAATATCTTCAATAAAAAGTTGATTGATGGGGCAGGGAAGAAGCACCCTCAGGCTATCCAGGCACTGTTGGAGACCCCAGCTCCCCACCTGCAGGGTGGGGTCACTTCATAGGCGGTGATGCAGGGCTACAGGTGTCTATCTTTCTCTCCCCCTCTCTGTCTTCCTCTCCTCTACCCATTTCTCTCTGTCCTATCCAACTACTACGACATCAACAACAACAATAAAACAACAAGGGAAACAAAAGGGAAAATAAATTAAAAAAAAAAAGATGAAAAGAACATCCGTGCAACAGCTACTGCCTCTTTCAACAAGGAAGTTAAAGGGGTGTTGTTTCATGCCTAAGGGACTCTAATAACATTAAAAAACATATTTAGAAGGTCGTAAACAGGGTTTCTATGCTCTAACTATGAAAATACTCGATTTATAAATAAAGAATACTACTTTGCAGAAATTCACTTACTGCAGTCGAGTCTGCAGTGACCACTATAAACGAGGACGACTGTGCTCTGGTATGTGTGGCACTGGAGATCTAACTAGCAGTCCCAAACAGGCAAGTCCCACATTCTGCCAGCTGAGCTATCTTGTTGGTCACCCTTTTTTACTTTTATTATATATTTATTAGGTAAAGAATTAAAAAAAATTTTTATTATTGTTTATTTTCCCTTTTGTTGTCTTTGTTGTTTTATTGTTGTTGTAGTTATTGATGTCATCATTGTTAAATAGGACAGAGAAAATGGAAAGAGGAGGGGAAGACAGGGAGAGGGAGAGAAGCGACTCCCCTACAGGTGGGGAACTGGGGGCTCGAACAGGGATTCTTTTTTTTTTTTTTTTTGCCTCCAAGGTTATTGCTGGGGCTCAGTGCCTGCACTACAAATCCACTGCTCCTGGAGACCATTTTTTCCCTTCTGTTGCCCTTGTTGCCCATCAGTGGTGTTGTTACTATTATTATTGTCGTTGTTGGACAGGACAGAGAGAAATCGAGAGTGTCAGTCAAAGTTCAGGGTGCCAGTATGCCGGGCTAGCTTCCCAGTGGGAGACAGATGACCAGGGACATATGGCTGAGCAGAGAAGCAGTATTTCTTTATTCACGAGTGAACGCTTCAAAAAACTAATCTAATCTAATCACAACCCAGTTCTATCTTGCCTCTCTCTCCTCAGGTGGAAGAGTCAGGAACCAAGGAAGTATGTAGAATAGGGGGCGGGGAGAAGGAAGAAGCGCAGAACTAGCAAGGACTAAACTAAAATCTCCCGGAGGCAGGGGGAGTGAGACCAAACCAATGTAACAGAATGACCATGTAAATAGACCACAACATCAAGCAGTGTAACAGAAGGGATCCCAGAAGCAGAACTAGAAGCATACCAACAATTCCCCCCCTTTTTTTTAACTAATTGACCATAGTATCAGGAGTGTGGGGTGAACAGAAACCTATATTGTACAGGCATTTAAAAAAAAAAAAAAACTGGCACAAACTTGGAGGAACAAGTAAGCAAGCAACAAGAACCAGTGTGATGCCAAGGGAAGGCCTGAGGGGGGCGTTTCTTGCCTCTGTGGGCTTCTCTTGCCTCTGGGGCATTTCTTGCCTTGATGGGCGTTTCCTGCCTCTGTGGGCATTACCTAGCGGGGGGGGGGGGTATGGCCTATAGAGTCCCAAGGCAGCTGGCTGCAGTCAGTCTTTGAGAAACCCAGCAGTGTAAAGGGAAGCTGCTATAAAGTTGTGTAACAGTAAGTCTGATAGAAGTGCCAGTTCAAAGGAGATGTCCACGGAAGAATTGCCAGGGGGTGAAATGTTGCATGAGGAAGGCCAGCCGCTGGAATTCTGCTTTTCTGTAGAGAACTTGACAGCTGCAATTTACTTAGTTGTGAAAAAAAAAACTTGTAACAAGTTAGAAGTTTACTATAATTGATAACTCAATGATTATAATTGGTTTAAGTATCTTTACAAATTTGGAAGGTCTTTTTCATTTCATTTTAAGGCTTCTTAACCAATTTAAGCACAATGAAATGTGGTAAGGCAAAGAACCATTGTTAGAGTCTCAGGCATGAGAATCATTAGCATAACCATTGTGCAATCTATCGTTCTTAATTAAGAAGGTATTTGAGAGCTTTACATATCAATAACGTCTTATTTAACCTTTTGTTACACTGTATAAGATGGAGACACGCCCTAGGTGTGCACAGGTTTTTTAGACCAACTTAATTAAAATATATTGATTTTTTAAATTTTTTTCTTTTTTCTTTCTTTTGTTGCTCTTGTTGTCTTATTGTTGTAGTTATTATTGATGTTGTTGTTGTTGTTGGATAGGACAGAGAGAAATGTAGAGAGGAAGGGAAGACAGAGAGGGGGAGAGAAAGACAGACACCTGAAGACCTGCTTCACCGCCTGTGAAGCGACTCCCCTGCAGGTGGGGAGCAGGGGGCTCGAACCGGGATCCTTATGCTGGTCCCTGTGCTTAGTGCCACGTGCGCTTAACCTGCTGCGCTACCGCCCGACCCCCAATATATTGATTTTTAACTAATTTTTACCTCAGACTTTAAATGTAAGTTAATTTTACCTTTACGAGAATTATGTTGAAAACTTTTTTCATTTAACTTTGCCTGGTAAGAATGTAGCCTTAAAGTTAATGTTTACCAAACTTCAAACACACACATAAACATGGTCTTCAATACACAAGGAGAAAAACTTTTGTTACGAAGACATGTCATTTTAAACAGGAATTTAGATCTGTACTGTCTTAGTTGTTTGGGGGGTGCATTGTCCAGCGGTGACCTCTTGCCCAGCTTCACCTCCAGGAAGTGCAGGGTGCGATCATTATACTGATGTCTGCGTATTTTAGCTCCTCTGCCAAAAGAGCCGAGCTGGAGATCTTGGCCAGGGGGCCCAGTCCTGGCAGGGAGCCCGCAGTCTCCGGGTGATCCGGGATCTGTACAGACTCTATAGCAGGAGGGCGGGCAGGCCGGCCATGCAGAAGGCACGGGCCGAGGCATCCCGGGGTGGGGGCCAGGATGGGCTGCAGCTCTGCCCGCCATGCCCGCCTTGCCTGCCTTCCTGACCCGGGTGGCCGAGCAGCGTGGAGGGAGCCCGCACCCAACGCCCCGCGCCCCACGGAGGCGAGCAGGCTCCTGCGGACGGGCGGCAGGCAGAAACCAGAGTGTGGCCCAGAGCGAAAAGTTCCAGAGACAGAGAAACTGTCTCATGAAGAAAGGGCAGAGGCCTTTGGAAACCTCTTTATAAGTAGAAAAGCAGCCCATAGTGGATAGGTAGCCAAACGTTTTCACTTGTCTGGGGGATGGGCAGGTTAGGTCCCACGTTGTTGTGCCATATGTAGGTCAAAGTTCAGGGTGCCAGTATGCAGGGCTAGCTTCCCTGTGGGAGACAGATGACCAGGGACACATGGCTGAGCAGAGAAGCAGTATTTCTTTATTCACGAGCGAACACTTCGAAACACTAATTTAATCTAATCACAACCCAATTCTGTTTTGCCTCTCTCTCCTCAGGTGGAAGAGTCAGGAACCAAGGAAGTATGTAGGACAGGGGGCGGGGAGAAGGAAGAAGCGTGGAACTAGCAAGGACTAAACCAAAATCTCCCGGAGGCAGGGGGAGTGAAACCAAACCAATGTAACAGAATGACAGTGTAAATAGACCACAACGTCAAGCAATGTAACAGAAGGGATCCCAGAAGCAGAACTAGAAGCACACCAACACGAGAGAGGAAGGGAAGACAGAGGGGGAGAGAAAGATAGACACCTGTAGACCTGCTTCACTGCCTGTGAAGCAACTTCCCTACAGGTGGGGAGCCGGGGGCTCGAACTGGGATCCTTACTGGTCCTTGCTCTTCGGACATGTGCACTTAACAAGCTGCATTATGGCCAGACTCCCAGGTAAAGAATTTTGACAGGGTTCTTCAGGCTGATTCTCTGGTTCCATGTGGTTCTTGGTGGTATGAGTTGGTGGCTGCTCTGGTCTGGAGGATCCAAAGGGCTTCCTTTGCATGTCCTGGCACTTTAACTCCCCTTAGTTGGCATATGGACTCAATTAATTGGCTTCTTCTCCTTCTTTATATGGTATCTAGGTCTCTCCACTGCTCCTCCCAGAGAGGGATAGAATGCCTCCCATTGTGACTCTAGGATCCAAAGGAAGGAGGCCAAAGCTGCTAGTTCTCCTAGAATGCTGAATGCAGGATTGACCTAGCAGTCATAGAGTTGCTCAGACTCAGGGGGAGCTCAGGAATGGGGAGGGAGACCCAGATCTGCTTTCCAGTGGGAGAAACTGGAACACTATCACCCCCCACCTAATCCTCCTCTGCCATCATGTTCTATGACCTGAACATTTCCCCTAGCCCCAGAGTCCTTTACTTTGGTGCAGTACACCAAGAAAGAAAGAGACTTTTGTCGACGTGCTTCATCAAGCGTGAAGCTTCTCCTCTGCAGGTGGGGAGCAAGGGCACAAACGCAGGTCCTTGTGCATGGTAATGTGTGTGCTAGCTAAACTGCTTGTACCCCCACCCCACCTTGAGTCACTGCTTTTTATATGTTATAATCCTGCTTCTTGCAAGAAGAGGTAACTCACTGCACTAGAACATTTATGAGATTATTGTGAAGTTCAGCCTTCACCCAATATGTGTGGAGCACCGCTGTTGGCAACAGTTTGTTCCCAGCCGGAAAAGTCCAGTCCTTCTGGTGAATCCTGGGTCTCAGGGTCAGGTTGGAAAAGCAGGCCTGGGCACCCACTTGGCTCTGACTGTTTTGTACGCCCATTGCTTGGCAGAGGTGCTCCTTTCATAATGCTCGATTGTCCAGCACTGAGCTCCATGGCTTCTGCATTCTCTGCACGCACTCCTTGGGCCCAGAAAGAATGGAGGAATATAGCACAGGCCTACGGACAGCTTTTAGGAATTAAGAAGGTGGCAGGATAACCTACTTTCTAGAAACCCTGGCTCTACCACAGCTTGGTTGTAAGAATGTGGACAAATCATATACAGGTTTCCTCTGTTCTCTGAAAGTAGACTATTGTTATTTGACATAACTTGGAAGGCTTTATTTTGGATTTGGGAACACAATTGCCATTTACTTATACTGAAAAAATTATTATTATTATTATTTATTTTTTACTATTGGATTGAGACCATTTTTATGTCTTCATTGGAGGATTAATGGTTTACAGTTGACAGTAAAATACAATAGTCTGTACATGCATAACATTTCCCAGTTTTCCGTACAATCATTCAACCCCCACTATGTTCTTCTAGAGACAGAGAGAAATTAAGAGGGGTGGGGGGAGATAGAGAGGGAGAGAGACACCTGCAGCCCTGCTTCACCACTTGTGGTTTCCCTCTGCAGGTGGAGACTAAAGGCTTGAACCCAGGTTCCTGCACATTATAATGTGTGTACTTGTGAGTCAGGCGGTAGCGCAGCGGGTTAAGTGCAGGTGGCACAAAGCGCAAGGACCAGCTTAAGGATTCCAGTTTGAGCCCCCGGCTCCCCACCTGTAGGGGAGTCTCTTCACAGGTGGTAAAGCAGGTCTGCAGGTGTCTGTCTTTCTCTCCCCCTCTCTGTCTTCCCCTCCTTCCAACAATGACAACATCAGTAACTACAACAATAAAATAACAAGGGCAATAAAAAAGGTAGTAAATAAATAAATATATAAAAAAATAAAAAATAATAATAAATGTGTGTACGTAACCAGGTGCACCACCACCTGGCTATATTATTATTACTATTATTATTATTGTTATTTCACCAGAACACTAATCAGTTCTGGCTTATGGTGGTTCTAGGGACTGAACCTAGAATCTTTGGTGTCTCAGGCATGAAAGTTCTTTTGAATAACTATTATATTTTCTCCCCAATCCTATTTTTAAAATATTTATTTATTTATTTATTTGGGAGAGAGCATCAGAGAATCATTCTGGCACATGCAATGTCAGAGAACAAATTCAAGACCTTAGGCTTATCCACTACACCACCACCCAGGCCACTGGAAAAAAAAATAACGACAAATTTTTTAGCAAAAATAGCCTATCAAATGACACCAAGTAGGAACATTCTACTTCCAGATAACAGGGGACACTTGTAATCTCCTTAGGCCTTAGCCCCTCCATCTGTAAAATGAGAATAGCATAGCTACCGTTAACTGATGGCATGGAGCTAAAAGGAGATGGAGTACTTTGCAGGATGTGTTGTGGGTACTCAGTAAAGGAGAGCTGACTATTAGTCACATCCCAATAAACTGTTCAGTCAACTACCTTGGGTTCCATCCTGGTTCTGGTATTTCTTGGGAGCATAAGCTCATATAGGCTACTTAAACTCTGTGCTCACTTCCTCACCTGCAAATTTCAGACAATAACAAAACCCTGACACAACAACTGCATGTATGGCATATTAAAAATGTTTTATAAGCAGCCTGGAAAGTGACTGAGTGCATAGGGTTGGGCTGTCAACTTGAAGTCTTGAGTTTGATACCCAGCATCCACATGTGCCAAACACTCTAGTGCTCTTCTTCCTTCCACCCACATAAATAAATAAATACATTTTAAAATTAAATAAACGAAAGTGCTTGATGTGATGCCTGAGACACTAGATGTCCCAGGTTCACTTCCTGGCACCACCGTAAACTAGAGCTGAGCAGTGCTCTAGTTTAATAATCAAGTGCTCACCCCCTCGGCAGGGGGGGTGCTGTGCTGCAGCATCCTCTCTCCTCTATTTCCTCCCCCTCTCAATTTCTCTATTCTATCAAAAAAAAAAAAAGGTCAATAAATGAGATAAAATAATAAAACAAATGCTTTGGGCAACAGCCAGTCCAAACCTCAGTTCCCCACTTGTTCAATGACGTTTATCCTTGAACATAGGTGCCATTTGACAGCCGTTTCCTGGACTCTGTTCCATGCTATTGAATTGGTCTCCACAGTAGAAACTGGCTTCCTTCCTCCCCTCCCTTCTCCTCCCCTTTCTCCCCCTCCCTTCTCTTTACCTTCCCTCCCCTTTGTTCCCCTTTCTTCCCCTCCCTTCTTCCTCTCTCTTCCCCTCCTCTCTTTTCCCTCCCTTCCCTTCCCCTCCCCTCCCTTCCCCTTCCCTCCTTTCTCTACCCCTCCCCTCCACTTCCCCCCTCCCCTTCCCTTCTTTCTCTTCCCCTCCCCTCTTTTCCCCTCCCTTCCTCATCTCCCACTCTCCCTTCTTCCTTCCTTCCTTCCTTCCTTCCTTCCTTCCTTCCTTCCTTCCTTCCTTCCCTTCCTTCCTTCCTTCCTTCCTTCCTTCCTTCCTTCCTTCCTTCCCTCCTTCCTCCCTCCCTCCCTGCCTCCCTCTCCTCTCTTGTTCCCTTTCTTTCTTTTTAGCAGAACATTGCTCAGCTATGGTTTATGGTGCCAGAGATTGAAGCTGGGGCCTTGAAGCCTGAGACATGACAGCCATCTTGCATATGCTATCTCCCCAGCGCCTAGGCTACCCTTTTTAAAAGGGCATCTGCTATTTCCTTGCTCTATTCACCTATGTGTCTCCAGAACCAGACATAGACTCATCACTTAGTGGGGCCTCACTAATTGTTTACTGGGTTTATATTTTCCATGAAACAAACACTGACTTAATGTCTTTTCTGTGCCAGGCAGTCTTAGTAGTGCTTTACAGAGACATGCATACATCTACTCCTTGGAATCTTGAGGGGAGGAACAATTATAGCCCCTATTTTTTTCAGATTTATTTTTTATTTATTACATATGAGAGAATGAATTTCCTGTGATGTAAAGAAGAGAGTGAGACAACTCAGGGCATTACTGTAGTATATGCAGTGCTGGGGATCAAAATGAGAGCCTCGGGTGTGAGAGTCCAACGCTCTACCTGTTGACCCATTTCCCCAGTCGCTGTCTCCCAATGTTTAAGTTTTTGATGAGATATTTATATGAGCCATTAAAGCAATGTGCCTAGGGATTCAAACCCAAGCCCTCAGTCTCCAGGGGTAAACCTCTGACCTTTTCTAATAGTCTCTCCTCCAGTCAGGAGTTGAGGTTCTCCTGTACCCACCTGTCCATTACTCATCACCTGAGATGGGGCTCTCCCATCCACAAGGTAAGTGGTGGGGGCTGGACTCAACAACAAGACAACAAATAACGCCATCCAAAAATGGGGGGAGGACTTGGACAGAATATTCACCACAGAAGAGATCCAAAAAGCTGAGAAACACATGAAAAAATGCTCCAAGTCTCTGATTGTCAGAGAAATGCAAATAAAGACAACAATGAGATATCACTTCACTCCTGTGAGAATGTCAGACATCAGAAAAGGTAACAGCAGCAAATGCTGGAGAGGGTGTGGGGTCAAAGGAACCCTCCTACACTGCTGGTGGGAATGTCAATTGGTCCAAGCTCTGTGAAGAACAGTCTGGAGAACTCTCAGAAGGCTAGAAATGGACTTACCCTATGATCCTGCAATTCCTCTCCTGGGGATATATCCTAAGGAACCCAACACACCCATCCAAAAAGATCTGTGTACACATATGTTCTTGGCAGCACAATTTGTAATAGCCAACACCTGGAAGCAACCCAGGTGTCCAACAACAGATGATTGGCTGAGCAAGTTGTGGTCTATATACACAATGGAATACTACTCAGCTGTAAAAAATGGTGACTTCACCATTTTCAGCCGATCTTGGATGGACCTTGAAAAAATCATGTTGAGTGAAATAAGTCAGAAACAGAAGGATGAATATGGGATGATCTCACTCTCAGGCAGAAGTTGAAAAACAAGATCAGAAAAGAAAACACAAGTAGAACCTGAAATGGAATTGGCATATCGCACCAAAGTAAAAGACTCTGGGGTGGGTGGGTGGGGAGAATGCAGGTCCATGAAGGATGATAAATGTCATAGTGGGGGTTGTATTGTTAAATGGGAAACTGGGGAATGTTATACATGTAAAAACTATTGTATTTACTGTTGAATGTAAAACATTAATTCCCCAATAAAAAAAATTAAATTTAATTAAAAAAAAAAGTGGTGGGGGCTGACTTTGGGAGGTAGAGAATGAAGCAATGGGCCCAGCCTCCAGCTGACAGCCTGCCAACACCTGCTGTTCAGCCAAGACTAAAAAAGGGCCTGGGCGCAGCTCACATCCTGCTGTGCTTCCGGAGCCTACGAAGAGACAGGAAAGGGCCTGGAGGCCTAGTTTAGAGCTGACTCATGGGAGGTGGGGCAACAGCATAGGAAAGGGCTAGGGGAATACTCACTTCACCCTTCCTTCCTTGGACACTCACTGGGATGAATAGTCTGGGCTTTAGAGTCATAGGCCTGAATCCACCCAGCCCAGGTCCTCAAAAGACTCTTCTCAATGCTGGGGGATCAGAAATGTGTTAAATAAAACCTGGTCAGGAAGGTGAGAGCTTGTCTTTGTGCAACCAGCTCCACAGATAGCCACATTTGGTAAGAAAGGTCTACTCTTACTTCTGGCCATATTCAGAAGGTCTGAGGGGCCCAAGATAGATTTGGGTAAAAATGGGGAGATTTGTGTCCTGAAATAGGGAAGGGAATGAGAACAGTGAAAAGGAACCTGAAAAAAGAAACAACTTTTCTAGATTTTAAGATTCAGAGGCTCTGCAGGTGGAAATAATGTTTCTGGATTATTTATTTATTTATTTTGTCAACAGGGTTATCGCTATGGTTCAGTACTTATATAACCCCACTATTCCCTGCATCAATTTCCCCCCTTTTTCCTCTTTCTTTCTTTCTTTCTTTCTTTTTTTTGCCTCCAGAGTTATTGCTGGGGCTCAGTGCCTGAACTAGCAATCCACTGCTCCTGGAGGCTATTTTCCCCCTTTTTTTGCCCCCTTGTTGTAATTATTGTTATTGTTGTTATTGCTGTTGTTGTTGTTGTTGGGTAGGACAGAGAAATTGAGAGAGGAGGGGAAGACAGAGGGGGAGAGAAAGATAGATACCTGCAGACCTGCTTCACCACCTGTGAATCGACCTCCTTGCTGGTGGGGAGCCAGGAGCTTGAACCACCCGCAATCTGATCTGATCCTTGCACTTCGCTGCATGTGTGCTTAACCCGCTTTGCTACCACCCAACTCCCTGGGAGCTACTCTTTTCCCTGACCCAGCTTTCTAGTCCTATTTCCAACTCTGACACCATCTCCCCAGACAATACCTGCATGTTAGCTGTCAGACTCAGGCAAAACTTAGTAAAGTCATGGGCCCCTTGGAATATACATACCTAAAATAGACCTACTGGCTTTTTTCCAAAATGGAAACCACAGATCTCATCTGCTATATTCTTGCCTTTAGGCTTCTGATTATTAAACAATTTGTTCTGTTCTATATCATAATTCTTTTTCAGCCACCAAGTTGCAGATGCTACTATGATGCCAACCTGACTTCCCTGGGCAGATGACCTCACCAGTGTGTCCTGGAACCCCACCTCCCCAGAGCCCTGCCCCACTAGGGAAAGATAGGGACAGGCTGGGAATATGGATCAACCTGCTAATGCTCCTGTCCAGTGGAGAAGCAATTGCAGAAGCCAGACCTTTCACTTTCGGCACCCCATAATGATCCTGGATCCATGCTCCCAGAGGGATAAAGAAGAAGAAAGCTTTCAAAGGAGGGGATGGGATATGGAGTTCTGATGGTGGGAACTATGTGGAATTGTACCCCTCTTATCCTATGGTCTTGTCAGTATTTCCATTTTTGTAAATAAATTTTTAAAAATTGATTTTCAGTTGATGGTGGAGGTTTCCACACTATCAGTACTAGCCTTCGAGGTTATCTGCTACACCCCAGCCTGCGGCAATAGTGAATTGTGTGGACTCTGGAGTGAGGTGTGGATAGCACCCGTGAGACAGGAGAGGCATCTGGAGTTTGAAAATACAGTAGATGCAGCCCTGGAGAACTGATGCAATATGCTGTCTCTGATATTTGTATCTGGGCTGCTCATCAGGCAGGCACTGGGGACTCTGAGCCATGCAGTTAAGGCAACAACTTTAGAGAGACACATTTATTACATGCATCACCTTAGATCCTGTTAAATATTCTCAGAACCTTGGTTTCATCTGTGAAATGGGACTGGTAAAACAGCAGTTAACTGGGAGTCGGCTGTAGCGCAGCGGGTTAAGTGCAGGTGGCGCAAGGGACCGGCATAAGGATCCCGGTTCGAACCCCGGCTCCCCACCTGCAGGGGAGTAGCTTCACAGGCGGTGAAGCAGGTCTGCAGGTGTCTGTCTTTCTCTCCTCCTCTCTCTCTGTCTTCCCCTCCTCTCTCCATTTCTCTCTGTCCTATCCAACAACAACAATAATAACTACAACAATAAAACAACAAGGGCAACAAAAGGGAATAAATAAATAAAATAAATATTTAAAAACAAAACAAAACAAAAGACAGCAGTTAATTTTTTTTCTGGAGCCTGGTGGTGGTGCACATGGTATGATGCATAAGGACCAGAGTTCTCACCCCACCCCACCCCATCCCCCACCCCATCCCCCACCCCATCCCCCACCCCATCCCCCACCCCATCCCCCACCCTATCCCCCACCTGCAGGGGGAAAGCTTTGCGGTAGTGAAACAGGGCTGCTGGTGTGTCTCTCTGTCTCTCTCCCTCTGTATCTCCCCCTTCCCTCTCTATTTCTGGCTGTCTCTATTTAATAAATAAAAGGCAATTAAAATAAAGAAAATTCTTAATTTTTTTTTTCCAACATGTACTGATACAAGTACTTTATGTGGATTATCCTACTTTGATCCACCCTACAGCCTTGTGAAGTAGGTGCTACTTTTAGATGAGGAAACTGAGGCACTGGGAGAGCAAGCAGCTGGCTGAGCTTATGTAGTAAGCAGGATTGTGAATACCCAGTGGGTTCATTGCAGGAAATGTTTTACTAAGGATAACACAAATCACGTCAACTTCCCAATGTAGTTGCATTAAATACATTCATACACACCAAGTTGTCAGAATCATTTATAGCTTGTGGTAAGTGTTCAACGAATTAAGCATGAAATATATGTATACATATTTTTTGTTTTTCCCCACCAGAGTTATCTACCACTCTAGTTGCCATTTTTCCGTTCTTTGCTTCTTTTTTTTCTTCTCCTCTTAAAGGCACTTTATTTATTTAATTTTTTAAAAGATTTTATTTATTTATTGATGAGAAAGATAAGAGGAGAGAGAAAGAACCAGACATCACTCTGGCACATGTGCTGCCGGGGATCGAACTCAGGACCTCATGCTTGAGAGTCCAAAGCCTTATCACTGCGCCACCTCCCGGACCACTATTTATTTAATTTTAAGGAGATAGAAAAATACTGAAAGACCAGAACAGTATTCAATTTTAGCTGAGGGTAGCACTGGAGATTGAATCTCTGAGCCTCAGGCATGGAAGAATTTTGCATAACCATTTTTCTGTCTCCCCAGGACCCTTTTTTCTTTCTTTCTTTCTTCCTTCCTCTCTTTCTTTCTTTCTTTTTTTATTTGATAGGACTGAGAGAGATAGAGTGGGAGAAAGAGAGGGAGAAAGAGAGATATCTGCAGCACTTCACTGCTCATGAAGCTTCCCCCCTGCAAGGGGGATGGGAGGTTGAACATGAGTCCTTGTGCATGTGTGTTCAACCAATTGTGCCACCTACAGCCCTCAAAATATGAATTCTTGTGATCAGAGAAAATATGGACAACTGGTTAGAACATCCTGGAATATTTCAGCAACAGGCAGTTCCAGGGCAGCCTTTGGCCTTAGGATTGATTGATAGTATATTTCAAAGGTGGCCTAAGGACCCAGGAACTCTCTGTCTCTTGTTCTGCCAGTAGACTTTAGTCTAAAGGCAGCTACCCTCTTGATGGTAAGAAGACAGCCAACAACATCTGGAACACTTTTTACTCTTCCCTAGAAGAAGAAAAAAGGTCATGCCCTTGGTAGGGAGGGGTGGGTGGTAAATAGCATAATGGTTATGGGTATGCAAAGAAACTCTCATGCCTGAGGCTACACAGTCCCAGATTCAATCTCCTACATCACCATAAACTAGAACTGAGCAGTGCGCTGGTAGAAGGAAGAAAGAAAGGAAGGAAGAGAGACACAATACAGAAAATAAGCCATGCCCCTAAATGAGACACTGAAGGCCTGCCAACACCAGGACAGCAGCAAGATAATATCTAGGAGTGACCTGGCTTTCTGTTCCTCTAGCTTCATCTCTGGAACTGAGAAAGGGACAAATTTCCCTGGAATAGTGGGATGGACTGAGGAGGGTTCTGCTGAGAAAGCATAAAGAGCTTGTGGCTCTAACTTTAAAGACCTAGTGGCCCCTGTCAGCTGGAGGCCCTGGTGCCCCCCTGGGTTACACACATTTCAATACAATGAGTTGCTGCAGTGTCCAGCTCTGGGTTCAGAGGAGGGAGGAATTTATTTGGATTGAGGGTGGAGGTGTGTTTGTGGAAGGATCCTTGGAGACTTGGCCTCTGAATCCTGAAACATGAGAAAGATTTCCTGGCTCCAGGAAGTTCTGGGAGGAGGTCAGAGGGTACCCCATGAGCAATGAGCTATGGTCTTCGAGGAAGAGCTATGGGAAGAGCCTCGGGACAGGGCTTGAGACACCAGAACTCCATCCCTTCTGCCTCCCTTCTGGGTAGAGAGGATGAATATACTTTGTGCACATGCCTCATGGGCATTCATGAAAACTTTATGAGGACGTACAGCTACTCCCCCTTTTTACTGGTGGAGAAAGTGAGATACAGAGACATTACTTAAGGATGGAGCTGGGCTGTGAATCTAGGCAGGCTGACCTCCAACTCAGTTATTTCTTCCTTTTTGATTATTTAACAATTTCCAACAGGATTTCTTCACTGGGGCTTTGCACTTGCACAATTTCACTACTTCTGACTTTTTTTTTTTAATAGATAAGTGGATGAGAGACAGAGAATTGGAAAGAGAAGGAAAAACACCACAGCACTGTTGCCCCACTTGTGAAGCTTGACCTATGTAGGTCCTCCCATATGGTGGCCAACAGGCTTGAACCCAGGTCTTTGTGCATAGTAAAGTGTGTTCGCAAGTGGATGAGCCACCTCCCAACCCCACTGGTGCTGTTTTGTTTTTGTTTTGTCGCCAAGATTTCTCTGGGGCTCTACATCTACATGATTCCACTACTCCTGGTGAATTTCATTTTATCACCGTTATTATTATTATTATTATTTAGCTGTAGAGAAACAAAGAAAGGAAAGAAGGAAGGGGGCCAGGTGGTGGTCCACCTGTTTAAGTGCACATTATAGTGTGCACAAGGTCCTGGGTTCAAGCCCCTGGTCCCCACCTACAAGGGGGAAACTTCACTATCCAATAAATAAATAAATAAAAATAACAAAGAAGAAGAAGAAGGAGAAGAAAGGAAGGAAAGCGTAAGGATCCCGGTTCAAGCCCCCGGCTCCCCACCTGCAAGCAAGTCACTTCACAAGCATGAAGCAGGTCTGCAGGTGTCTGTCTTTCTCTCTCAGTCTCTGTCTTCCCCTCTCTCTCCATTTCTCTCTGTCCTATCCAACAATGACGACATCAATAATGACTACAACAATAAAACAACAAGGGCAACAAAAAGGGAATAAATAAATATTTAAAAAAAGAAAGAAAGAAAAAGAAATGAAGGAAGAAAGTAAGTAAGTCACCACAGATCTGCTCCACCACTAGGAAGCTTCCCCTGTACTCCATGTGGTGGCAAAGGCTTGAAACCAAATCCTCTCTTATGGTAAGCTCTCTACTAGGTAGACCATTTCCTAGCCTAAAATGCTTCTTTTCTTTTCTCTTTTCTTTTCTCTTCTTTTCTCGTCTTTTCTTTTCTTCTCTTCCTTCCTTCCTTCCTTCCTTCCTTCCTTTTTTTTTTTTTTTTTTTTTGCCTCTAGGGTTTTTGCTGGGGCTAGGTGCCTGCACTACCAACCTACTGCTCCTGGAGGCTATTTTCCCCATTTTGTTGCCCTTGTTGTTACTCTTGTTGTTGTCACTGATGTTGTTGTTGCTGGATAGGACAGAGAGAAATCGAGAGAGGAAGGGAGACAGAGGGGAAGAGAAAGACACCAGCAGATCTTCTTTACCACTTGTGAAGGGACCCACCTGCAGGTGGGGAGCCAGGGGCTCTAACGGGTATCCTTATGCTGAGATGCCGGTCCTTGCTCTTTGTGCCATGTGCGCTTAACCTGCTACTCTACCTCCCGACCCGCTTCTTTCCTTTCCTTTCCTTTCCTTTCCTTTCCTTTCCTTTCCTTTCCTTTCCTTTCCTTTCCTTTCCTTTCCTTTCCTTTCCTTTCCTTTCCTTTCCTTTTCTCTTCTTTTTTTTTCTCTCCTTTTCTCTTCTCTTATTTTCTTTTTCTTTGGATTTTATTTATTAACATAAGATAAAGAAGGGGAGGGAGGGAGGGAGAAGGAGGAGAGAGAGAGCGAGCACAGAGCAACACTCTGGCACAGGGGATGCAGGTGAATCAAACTCAGTATCTCATGCTTCCAAGCCCACCAACCTACTTCCTGTGCCATTTCTCAGGGCTGCTTTCTTTCTTTTTCTTCCTTCCTCTCTTTCTTTCTTTCTCTCTCTCTTTCTTTCTTTCTTTCTTTCTTCCTCCATGTCAGAATCTTGTGAATGTATGATTTTGCCATCCGAGGGCACTTTTTTCCTTTGCCTCCTTCCATCTCTTTCTCTCTTTATTTTTTGTATTTATTTATTTTTAAATATTTATTAGTGATTTAAAAAATGATTAACAAATTTGTAAGATAACAGGGGTATAATTCCTTACAATTCCCAACAATAATTCTGTGTCCCATCCCCTCCACTGGAAACTTCCCTGTTCTTTATCCCTCTGGATATATGGACCAAAATTCTTTATGGGGTATACAGAAGGTGGTTTTCTTCCCTTCTTCTCTTTCTTTCTCTCTTTCTTTCTCCTTTCTTTCATTGTTCCTACCATTCTTTCTTGCACTCATGAGCTCTGGTTCATGGTGGTGTTGGGGAATGAACCTGGGACCTTTGGTGCCTCAGGCATGAAAGTCTTTGAAGGTCACTTTTTTTTTTTTATTCAGATAGAAAGAGGGAGACCACAGCACTGGAACTTCATTGAGTTAGCACCTCTTACGTGGTGCTGGTGCTGGGGCTTGAAGGCATTGCAGGCACACTACCTGGTAAGCTGTCTCTTAAGGTCTGAGTTGGATGCTTTCTATGTGCCTAGTACCTCACTCCCCAGTGCTCAATCTCAGCAGGAGGATAATAGCAGGGAGGAGAGGGGGAAATCCCACCAGGCGAGTGAGCCATTCCTTGGGTCACCACAGCAGGCAGCAGCAGCAGCAGGGGCACCTGCATCTGGCAGTCAGAAATGGGAAGCTGGGTTTTGTTTCCAGCAGGCAGGGAGCTGATGTGCCCCCCCCCCCCCACCCAGGACTGAGGGATAGGGGGAGTGGGCTGCTAATGCAGAAGGGGGTCTAGAGTCAGGAGATCTTGCTTCCTAACACTTCAAATCTCTGTTGTCTCACCTGATGTAGTAGTTCTTGCTTTATCTACTTATTTATTTATAAGAGCAAGAGGGAGAGAGAGAACCAGAACATCATTTTGGCACATATCTTTCTGGGGTTTGAAGTTGGGGCACCATGTTAACAAGTCCAGTACTTTAGTCACTGTGCTACCTCTTGAGCTATTGATGTTGCTGCTGCTTCTCTCCCTCTTGTAATTTTTTAAAAATTATCTTTATTTATTTATTGGAAGAGGCAGACAGAAATTGAGAGGGAAGATGATGATAGAGAGGGAGAGAGACAGAGAGACAGAGAGATACCTGCAGCTTTGCTTCACCACTTGTGAATCTTTCTCCCTGCAGGTAGGGACTGGGGGCTTGAACTTGGGTCCTTGCACAATGTAAGATGTGCACTCAACCAGGTGCACCACCACACAGCCCCTCTGTTGCTTCTCTGTCTTTTTTTTTTTTAAGGGTTATATATTGATATTTAATGGTAGAGAAACAAAATAAAAGAAAAAAAACGGTAGTTGAGCAGTAGCGCAGCTGGTTAAGCACAGGTGGCACAAAGCTCAAGAACTGGCTTAAGGATAGCGGTTTGAGCCACCGGCTCCCCACCTACAGGGGAGTCGCTTCACAGGAGGTGAAGCAGGTCTTCAGGTGTTTATCTTTCTCTCCTCCTCTCTGTCTTCCTCTCCTTTCTCAATTTCTCTCTGTCCTATCCAACAACAACAACATTAATAACAACAATAAAACAAGTGCAACAAAAGGGAATAAATAAATAAATATTAAAATCTTAAAAAATAAAACAACATCACTCTGACATATGTTATGCCAGGTATCAAACTGGAGGCCTCATGCTCGTAGGTCCAAAGCTTTAGCCACTACGCCACCCACTAGTCTGCTGATCTGGCTTCTTTTTATTATTATTATTATTCTTTTTTTATTTCTTTATTGGAGAATTAATGTTTTGCATTCAACAGTAAATACAATAGTTTGTACATGCATAACATATCCCCAGTTTCCCATAAAACAATACAACCCCCACTAGGTCCTCTATCATCCTTCATGGACCTGTATTCTCCCCACCCACGCACCCCAGTCTTTTACTTTGGTGCGATATGCCAGTTCCATTTCAGGTTCTACACTTGTGTTTTCTTTTCTGATCTTGTTTTTCAACTTCTGCCTGAGAGTGAGATCATCCCATATTCATCCTTCTGTTTCTGACTTATTTCACTCAACATGATTTTTTCAAGGTCCATCCAAGATCGGCTGAAAACGGTGAAGTCACCATTTTTTACAGCTGAGTAGTATTCCATTGTGTATATAGACCACAACTTGCTCAGCCACTCACCCGTTGTTGGACACCTGGGTTGCTTCCAGGTTTTGGCTATTACAAATTATGCTGCTAAGAACATAGGTATATACAAATCTTTTTGGATGGATGTGTTGAGTTCCTTAAGATATATCCCCAGGAGAGGAATTGCAGGATCATAGGGTAAGTCCATTTCTAGCCTTCTGAGAGTTCTCCAGACTGTTCTCCACAGAGCTTGGACCAATTGACATTCCCACCAGCAGTGCAGGAGGGTTCCTTTGACCCCACACCCTTTACAGCATTTGCTGCTGTTACCTTTTCTGATGTATGACATTCTCACAGGAGTGAAGTGGTATCTCATTGTTGTCTTTATTTGCATTTCTCTGACAATCAGAGACTTGGAGCATTTTTTCATGTGTTTCTCAGCCTTTTGGATCTCTTCTGTGGTGAATATTCTGTCCAAGCCCCCCCCCCCATTTTTGGATGGGGTGATTTGTTGTCTTGTTGTTGAGTTTGATCTTGCTTCTTAACTTTGTGGGGTTTTCTTGGTCCACTAACAAGGAAGGCAGAACCAAATACCTGTTGGGTTGGCACAAACTAGATTTTAAAGCAAATATCCCATTCATAATTTTTTTTTTTTTTGCCTCCAGGGTTATTGCTGGGGCTGCCTGCACCACGAATCCACTGCTCCTAGAGGTCATTTTATCCCTTTTGTTACCCTGGTTGTTTTGTCATTGTTGTAGTTATTATTATCGTTGTTATTGATGTCGTTGTTGTTGGATAGGACAGAGAGGAATGGAGAAAGGAGGGGAAGACAGAGAGGGGGAAGAGAAAGATAGACACCTGCAGACCTGCTTCACTGCCTGTGAAGTGACTCCCCTTGCAGGTGGGGAGCCGGGGCTCAAACCGAGATCCTTACACCGATCCTTGCACTTTGCGCCAAGTGCACTTAACCCACTGTGCTACTGCCTGACCCTAAAATTTTTTTCTTTCTTTTTAATATATATTTATTTTTAATAAAGAGAGATACAGAGAGAAAGAGAGAGAGACCAGAACACTAATCAGTTCTGGCTTATGGTGGTGCTGAGGATTGAACCTGGGACCTCAGAGCCTTAGGCATGAAAGTCTTTTGCATAACCATTATGTTATCTCCCCTGTACCTGCATTCAGAAGTTTCAAGTAGTCTATGAAGTAATATGTTGGTTTCACTTTATAGAAGAGGAAACTGAGGATCATGGTACTACAGGCCAACTTTGCTAGCAGGGTCTGACCAAGGCTGTCTGAATTTAGCACTAGGTCTCATTTCTACTACACACATTGTCTCTTCAGAAGAGATATAGTTGTCTATACCACAAACTGAACAGGGCACACTTTACTTCTGAAAGCTCATTGACAAGCAGGGAATAGAAAAGGTAGTGCTTGGTGCTGCTGGAGACAGTGAGGGGTGGGGTGCTGAATGAGGGCAGAATCATGTGTGGCTTTGTGGAAAAGGCACCATGACCTGCTTCCTCCTCTACTCTCTGGCAGGGATCCTAGACACCTGGAATCCCAGGCTTTTTCACCCTTGAAAGACAAAGTGGGTGAGTTGAGGCCCCTGGTCTGTGTAGGAGCTCACCTCTGCCCATCTGCCTCTGGGACCCAGTGATGATCATTGAAGAGAACAAGGCTGGCTTTTTGGCTTTAGCAGAAGGGAAAGCTTTTTAAAAAAAAAAAAAAAAAAGTCCTGGAAAAGAAAGATCATGAAATGAGATCTACACCTCCTTCATTCAAGGAGGGGAAATTTTTGTCTGGATTTCAGTTGGAGACATGACTTTTACTCTCTCTGTGTACCCCTCAGATGTTTACTTTACTTTGAAGTAATTTTGAACAGAGCAGTTATATAATTAACCAGAAAAAAAGGGGGGGGGGCTTTGAATACCCTTCGCCTAGATTCACCAAGGATTTTTTTTTTTTTTTTTTTTAATAGTAGCAGAGAAAAACAGAAAAAGAGACCACAGTGCCAAAGCTCCCTTCAATGTGGTGGAGGCTGAGCTTGAACTTGGGCCATGTATAGGACAAAGCAGCATACTACCCAAGTGAACTTGGTCCAGTTTCTGCTTTCTATCCAATACATTGTTTTATTTTTTTTAAATATATTTATTTATTTATTCATGGAGAAGATAGGGGAAAAAGAGAGAGAGAGAGAGAGAGAGAGAGGTTAAGAATTAGGTTGCCGGGAGTCGGGCGGTAGCGCAGCGGGTTAAGCGCACATGGCGCAAAGCGCAAGGGCCGGAGTAAGAATCCCGGTTCGAGTCCCCGGCTCCCCACCTGTAGGAGGTCGCTTCGCAAGCGGTGAAGCAGGTCTACAAGTGTCTGTCTTTCTCTCCTCTTCTCTGTCTTCCCTTCCTCTCTCCATTTCTCTGTCCTATCCAACAACAACAACAGCTATTACAACAGTAACAACTACAACAAGCACAACAAAGGCAACAAAATGGGAAAAAATAGTCTCCAGGAGCAGTGGATTAGTAGTGCAGGCACCGAGCCCCAGTAATAACCCTGGAGGCAAATAAATAAATAATAATAATAAAAAAGAATTAGGTTGCCAGGGGTTGAACTTGGGACCTCATGCTTCAGAGTCCAATGCTTTATCCACTGTGCCACGTCTCAGACAACAATGAATTTTATTTTTCTTTTTAATTATTTATTATTATTTTAATCAGTATACTGCTGAGCTCTGGCTTGTGATGGCATTGGTAACTGAACCTGGGACACTGAAGCCTCAAACATGAAAATCTTTTTTTTTTTTTTTTACCTCCAGGGTTATTGCTGGGGCTCGCTGCCTGCACTGCGAATCCACTGCTCCTGGAGGCTATTTTTTTCCCTTTTGCTACCCTTGTTTTATTGTTGTTGTGGTTATTAATATTGTTGTCATCAATGTCGTTATTGTTGGATAGGGCAGAGAGAAATCGAGACAAGAGGGGAGACAGAGAAAGAGAGAGAAAGATAGACATCTGCAAATCTGCTTCACCACTAGTGAAGGGACACCACCCCTTCAGGTGGGGAGCTGGAGGCTCAAACCGGAATCCTTAGGCCTGTCCTTGTGCTTTGCACCATGTGCGCTTAACCCACTGGGCCACTGCCCAACCTCCACATGGAAATCTTTTTGCATTACCATTATGCCATCTCCCCAGCCAGCCCAGTTACAGCATTTTGTCACACATATTACTCACTCTCTCTCAATAGGTAAGTTTTAGATAAATGTAGATATGTAATAGGCAAACTGATGGATATATAGATACATATGTATAATGATAGCATATAGAGTATGACTTCTTTCTTTTTCTTAATATTTATTTATTCATTTTCCCTTTTTGTTGCCCTTGTTTTTTTATTGTTGTAATTATTATTGTTGTTGTTATTGATGTCTTCGTTGTGGATAAGACAGAGAGAAATCTAGAGGGGAGGGGAAGACAGAGAGCAGGAGAGAAAGATAGACACCTGCAGACATGCTTCACCACTTGTGAAGCGACGCCCCTGCAGGTGGGGAGCTGGGGTCTTGAACCGGATTCTTACACCGGTCCTTGAGCTTTGCACCACCAGCGCTTAACTGCTGCGCTGTCACCCAACTCCCCCCCTTTTTTTTTTTAATATTTGTGTACTTATTAGTGAGAACCAGAGCATCACTTTGGCACATGGGTTTGTTTGTTTGTTTGTTTTTAATGATAGGGACAAGAGGAGAGAGAGAGAGAGAAAGAACCAGACATCACTCTGGTACATGTGCTGTTGAGAACTGACCTCAAGACCTCACACTTGAGAGTCTCATGCTTTATCCACTATATCAACTACCAGACCACTATGGGATGCTTTTAATCTACTCTAAAATGAATTTGAACTTGAAATCTCATCTTGAGAATTCAATGCTTTATCCACTGTGTCATCTCCTGGGCCCTAGATTATAGTTTTGAAACTATTTGAAAATATTAAAAACATCACACCTCTTTGCCTCTAAATACTTCAGTATGTATTTTGTAAAGACAAGGAAATATTTAACTGTGGCACAGCCATAACATTCAGGAACTTTATCATTCCTACAATAAATTAACCTACTATCCACACTCCAGTTCTTTCAATTGAATCACTAAGATAATTATTAAAAAAAACATTTTATGTTATTTATTTCATAAGAGAAAAAAAATCGGAGTATTACTCTGGCATATGTGATGCTGGAGACTGAACTCAGGACCTCATGCTTGAAAGCCCAGAATCCTATCACTGCTCCATGTCCCTTGTTTCCACACCATATTTCTCTATAGTATTCTTCTCCCTCCAGTACTAGATAGATCCAAGCCAAGATCAAGCATTGCCCTTTGTGATCATGTGATTTTACTCTCCTCTAGTCTGGCAGAATAACTCTGCTTTTTATGACATTGACATTATGAAGAATACAAACCAGCTTTTTTTTTTTTTTTAAGAAAGGAGACATTAACAAAACCGTAGGATAGGAGGGGTACAACTCCACACAGTTCCCGCCACCTGATCTCCATATCCTATCCCCTCCCCAATAGCTTTCCCATTCTCTATCCCTCTGGGAGTATGGACCCAGCGTCATTGTGGGTTGCAGAAGGTGGAAGGTCTGGCTTCTGTAATTGCTTCCCCGCTGAACATGGGCATTGACTGGTCGATCCATACTCCCAATCTGCCTCTCTCTTTCCCTAGTAAGGTGGATCTCTGGGGAAGGGGAGCTCCAGGACACATTGGTGGGGTCTTCAGTCCAGGGAAGCCTGGTCGGCATCATGATGGCATCTGGAACTTGGTGGCTGAAAAGAGAGTTAACATACAAAACCAAACAAATTGTTGAACAATCATGGACCCAAAGGTTGGAATAATGGAGATGAAGTGTTGGGGTTACTCACTGCAGACTATTGTGTACTTTTGCTTTCAGGTATATATTTTGGCCTAGTTTATGGATACGTGTGAACATATGCTCTATCTCACGGAACCTGGTCTATATCCAGGTTTTGGGACTCCGTTAGGAAGTGAACCACCTGGGATGGAATTAGAGAATACTATGAAGGGAAATGTCTCACCCGAGTAATGAAGCTGAAGGGTTGTCACTCCACACCTGAAGTCTCTGGACACAGTCTTAGGTGAAGCATATTGAGGTGACAATCGGTGGATGCAATATTATTTGATATGAATTGGGAGAAGCATGCGGGAAAGTGGGCCCTACCCTAAGGTTCCAGGACTGGGGGAGATATAGGCTCTATAGCAGAAATGTGAGGTTCCTGCTACAGACCAGCTATTTTATAGAACATTGCTGGATTTGGGTGTGCCTAATATCTCCTCATGATTAGATTCAGCTTATGCATTTTCAACAGGAATATTACAAAAGTGACTGTGTGTGTGCTTCTCAGGATATCACTTCTCGAAGTGCCTCTGTGTTGACTAGAGAGGGTGGTGTTAATTCTGATCTCCCAGCTAAGAGACAGTCTGGTTTCTCCATGGTCTAGGTTACAATTCCCTCCCTTGTAAAGAATAAGCAATCTGAGGACACTTTAAGGTCATGTAAATATCCTGTTCCTGCTGATTCTGATAGTGTTTATTTCTGATCAACAGGAAGAGAGGCACTGGTCCTTTTTACCTTTCTTTGTTCTTGTCACTCTCCCCTTCACCCTCCTTCACTCCATGGAAATAGGATGGGGTCTCAGAGTAACTTCTCTCTATCTCTTTTAATTAGCTTTATTTATTGGGTAGAGACAGCCAGAAATCGAGGGGAAGGGGGTGATAGAGAGGAAGAGAGATAGAGAGACACCTGCAGCACAGCTTCATCACTTGCAAAGCTTTCCCCTGCAGGTGGGGACCTGGGGCTTGAACCCGGGTCCTTGCACATTGTAACATGTGCACTCAACTAGGTGCACCGCCACCTGGCCCCTTCAGAGTAATTTTTTAAAATATTTTTTTTTATTTTCTCTTTTGTTGCTCTTGTTGCTTTTCATTGTTGTTATAGTTATTATTGTTGTTATTGATGTCGCCATTGTTAGATAGGACAGAGAGAAATGGAGAGAGGAGGGGAAGACAGAGAGGGGAGAGAGAAAGACAGACACCTGCAGACCTGCTTCACCGCTTGCGAAGCAACCCCCCATGCAGGTGGGGAGCCGGGGGCTTGAACTGGGATCCTTACGTTGGTCCTTGCACTTTGAGCCACCTGCGCTTAACCTGCTGTGCTACCGCCCAACTCCCAGAGTAATTTTTAATATTTGTTTTATTTGATTGGAGATAAGAAAAGTGAGAAGGAAGAAGGAGGTAGGGGGATAGAGAAAGAGATGCCTGCAGTACTGTTTCATCGCTCATGAAGCTTCCTCTCTGCAGGTGGGGACTTGGGGCTTGAACCTGGGTCCTTGTGCATAGTAACATGTGCTGTCAACCAGATGTGCCACTGTCTGTCCTCCTCTTAGCATAATATATCAGCATTACGTGGGGGCTGGGACATGCCCATTACTATGGTGAATGTACTGGCAGGGTGAATCCAGCAGCTGAAGGTTGTAAGCAGTTTTAGGAGAAGAAGGACACCTTCCAGAATCTCACCTACAAACCTAGAAATCAACCAGATGGGAAAATAAAATAGGTGTTGGGCTCAGCATTCAGGACCCTGGTCATGTATGGTGATGAACTCAAGTGTAGCTACTGTTCTTTCGTCAAGGACTGTCCCTGCGTGTCCACAGTGTCCACATACTCAGATGTGGACATTGCAACAGGAAGCATAGCTCTATGTGATGAGATAAGTGACTGTTTAGTATGGGAAACAAAGTGTTGCCAGTATAGCCCAAGTCAAGTGAGGGAGGTAGACCACCACAGTGCGGGATGCAGCTGGGAAAACACCAGACCCTCTGCTTTTCCCTTCCCCTGTTTACAAGGGCTCCTTGGGATTGCTGGGCCTCAGCACAGTTCAGAGCTAGGGAACTCCTTTATTCTTTTCAAGCCTGCAGGACATTTTTCAACTATGGGGACGGAGATAAAGAGAGGAAGAAACACAGTTGTCTATTTGAATTTCAAATAATTTAACTACCTAGCTGTGATCTATAGTATCAGTTGCTCAGGCCTCAGAATACCAAATCAATGAGCTGTGAATGGCCTATGATGAAGGGGGAAACAGACTTTATTCAAAGAAAGATTTATGACTGGAAAGGATTTTTGCTCTGATGTTGCAGGAAAGCAGCTGAGAAGTGGATGACAGACTCCTGGGGCAACTGCTGGCTGTTCCTGACTATAAGGCAGCCAGAAGTGGGCACCATTTCTGATGTGGGGTCACCTGTTCTGATGTGAACGCTTTGTGGTGAGAGCTATTTCCCTGTGTTGACTGTCATATCTATAGTCTTAGGTTAAGAACAAAGAGGGGCCAGGAAGTGGTGCACCTGGTTAAGCTCACATATTATTAAGCTCAAGAACCCAGGTTCAAACCCCCCACACCATCCTGATCCCCCCCTGCAAGAGTCTGCTTCAGGAGCAGGTGAAGTAGGTGAAGCAGGTCTATCTTTTTCTCCCCCCCATGTATTTATTTATTTTTTTTACCAGAGGATTGTTTAGCTTTGGCTTATGGTGGTACGGGGGATTGAACCTGGGGCTTTGGAGCCTCAGGCATGAGAGTCTCTTTGCATAACCATTATGCTATCTACCCCTGCCCTCTCCTTCCCTCTCTCTATCCTCTCTTAATTTCTTTCTGTTCCATATAAAAAAGAAGAAAAAAAAAAAGGAAAAAAGAAAAGGAAAAAAAAACAAACACTGGGAGTGATGGATTTGTAATGCTGACATTGAGCCCTAGCAATAACCCTTACGGCGATTAAAAAAAACAAAACAGGTAGCCGGATGGTAGTACAGTGGGTTACGTGCACATGGCACAGAGCCCAAGGACTGACGTAAGGATCACAGTTCGAACCCCTGGCTCCCCACCTACGGGGGGGGGGGGGTCATTTCACAAGTGTGGAAGCAATCTGCAGGTGTCTATCTTTCTCTCCCCCCTCAAAGTCTTCTCCTCCTCTCTCTATTTCTCTCTGTCCTAACGAACAGCAACAACAGCAATAGCAACAAAAACAACAACAACAAGGGCAACAAAATGGGACAAATATCCTCCAGGAGCAGTGGATTTGTAGTGCAGGTACCAAGCCCCAGCAATAACCCTGGAGGCAAGAAAAAGAAAGAATGAACAGGCATCTAGAAGAAAGAATAGGCATCTAGAAGAACACTTCTGAACATAGGTGTTGCCTGAGTGATGGTACTGAGTAGGCTTGTGTAATTAAGTATATACCAGTGGAGTCAGATATATTTGGATTTGTGGTACAGGAAGTGGTACAACGACTAGAGCACTGGACTCTCAAGCATGAGGTCCCGAGTTTGACCCCCAGCCTTACATATATCTAAGTTCTGGTTTCTATCTTTCTCTCCCTTTTCCTTTCCCTTTCCCTCTTTCTTCCCCTACCCTTTGGAATTCTCTATTGTAGGTATAAATACAGTAAATCTTGGGGGCCAGATGGTTAAGTGCATACCTGGTTAAGTGCATGTTATAATGCTCAATTACCTGAGTTCGAGCACCTACTCCTCACCTGCAGGGGGGAGGAAGCTTCACAAATGGTGAAGCAGTGCTGCAGGTGTCTCTCTGTCTCTGTCTCCCTTCCCTCTCTTCTCAATTTCTCTCTGTACTATCAAATAAAGGGGAAAAAAAAGGAAAAAAAGGCCACCGAGAGCAGTAAATTAGTTGTGCAGGCACCAAGCCCCAACAATAACCCTGGTGTCAATAGGAAAAAACAAAAACAAAATAAAATAAAATATAAAAATAAACCTTAAACTAAAAAATAATTGTATTTGTGATTCAAATCTTGGTTCTATTGCTTATTGGCTTGGACAAATTATTGAACCTCTCTGAGCTCCAGTTTCCTCCATAGCAAAGTGTGGAGCAACAGTAACACTGCACTCAGGTCATAGGTGTTGCATGAGATTATCCATGCAATGCACACAACCAGACACATATCAAGTGCTCAGCACACTTCTAGTGCTAGTGTAAGTTCTAATAATGATGACGATGATGATCAGGATCATTATATTGAAACTTTAGCATCTATGTTAGGCTGGGATAGTACTGGGAGTGAGGATGTTGATTCACTGAGCAGTGTATGACACTGAGGTGAGGCCATCAGGTACAGAATACCATTGTCTTGGTGATCAACTCCACTGGTGCCTACCCCATCAGCAGCTCCATTCTTAATAGTCTTCAGCATCATTTTTAGTGATTCTCTTTTATCCCAGGACATAGATGAACTGTGTTTTATTTAAGCAAACAGCTAATATTTCATAGCTGCAGACTATTCCAGTGATTGGACAGAGCACATTTTGGGAGGGAAGAAACTGACATATATTAGAATCAAAACAGGTTTTGAAGATCTCAGTCTTCAGTTATTTTGTCACCATCTTTTGTTTTATTTTTATTTTTATTCATTTTATTCATTTATTATTGGATAGAGACAAAGAGAAATTGAGAGGAGAGGGAGAGATAGAGAGGAAGAGAGACAGAGAGACACATGTAGCTCTGCTTCACCACTTGTGAAGCTTTCCTCCTGCAGGTGGAGATCAAGGGACTTGAACCTGGGTCCTTGCACACTATAATGTGAGCACTTAAGCAAGTGTGCCATTTCCTGGCCCCTGTCACCATTTTTTGAGCACTCATGATTAGCCATGATTAGTTACCAGGATTAAAAAAAAGATAGACATGGATTTACCTTCACACTGCTGTGGTCTACAAGGTAGATGTGCATAAAACTGAAGATGACTTTAACTCCCTGACAGTGTGATCTTAAACAAGTCATATAGCTTCCCCTTGAGCCATTGTTTCCCTGTTTATGGAAGTTCAATATAAAGTGTTACAAGCTCACAATTCACCCAACAGACAGTTCTTTCCTGTAATGACTGGTATTTTAAGTATGATTTTTTTCCCCTTATCTCTTTGCCTTTATGGGTAATACAACTATAAGTACCCTTCTCAATGTCATTTTCTTCTTTTGGGAATGGATTATTTATGCATTATGTGATGATTTCTGTTATCCAGACTAAGACGTTCTTCTCAATCCTCAGTACTTTTCAGTTCCTACTAGCCAGACAAACAGACATGAGCCACTGGATTAGTGAGAAGAGATCTCAGCAGACAAGACAGCAAACTGTCTGGATAGAAGGATTTCTTATTTATGTATTTATTTTTATTTTTTCTTATTTATTTCTTTTCACCATTCCACCAACATACCAAAGATATTCCTGCCGAAGTGACTTTGCACTTATTATTCTCTGCCTGGATCACTGTTTGCTCAGATATTGTCTTTATTTCCTTTAAGTCTTCACTCAGATGCTATCTTCTCAGAGAGACTGTTGTTATACCCTGCTTCAACATCCCGCTCCATCCCCTTACTAGGTTCCGCTGTAGCACTTAGCACCCCCTGATAAAAGGAGATTGCTATAATCACATTATTTGGCAACTGGGTTAACTTTGAAATACCCCTTTGTTAGTGCAGAAGAATGAAACTGAATCACTGTATTTCACCAAATACAAAAGTAAATTCCAAGTGGATCAAGGACTTGGATGTTAGACCACAAACTATCAGATACTTAGAGGAAAATATTGGCAGAACTCTTTTCCACATAAATTTTAAAGACATTTTCAATGAAACGAATCCAATTACAAAGAAGACTAAGGCAAGTATAAACCTATGGGACTATATCAAATTAAAAAGCTTCTTCACAGCAAAAGAAACCACTACCCAAACCAAGAGACCCCTCACAGAATGGGAGAAGATCTTTACATGCCATACATCAGATAAGAGTTTAATAAGCAACATATATAAAGAGCTTGCCAGACTCAACAACAAGACAACAAATAACCCCATCTAAAAATGGGGGGAGGACTTGGACAGAACACTCACCACAGAAGAGATCCAAAAGGCTGAGAAACACATGAAAAAATGCTCAAGTCTCTGGTTGTCAGAGAAATGCAAATAAAGACAACAATGAGATACCACTTCACTCCTGTGAGAATGCCATACATCAGAAAAGGTAACAGCAGCAAATGCTGGAGAGGGTGTGGGGTCAAAGGAACCCTCCTACACTGCTGGTGGGAATGTGAATTGGTCCAAGCTCTGTGGAGAGCAGTCTGGAGAACTCTCAGAAGGCTAGAAATGGACCTACCCTATGATCCTGCAATTCCTCTCCTGGGGATATATCCTAAGGAACCCAACACATCCATCCAAAAAGATCTGTGTACACATATGTTCTTGGCAGCACAATTTGTAATAGCCAAAACCTGGAAGCAACCCAGGTGTCCAACAACAGATGAGTGGCTGAGCAAGTTGTGGTATATATACACAATGGAATACTACTCAGCTGTAAAAAATGGTGACTTCACCATTTTCAGCTGATCTTGGATGGACCTTGAAAAAATCATGTTCAGTGAAATAAGTCAGAAACAGAAGGATGAATATGGGATGATCTCACTTTCAGGCAGAAGTTGAAAAACAAGATCAGAAATGAAAACACAAGTAGAACCTGAAATGTAATTGGCATATCGCACCAAAGTAAAAGACTCTGGGGTGGGTGGGTGGGAGAATACAGGTCCATGAAGGATGATAAATGACATAGTGGGGGTTGTATTGTTAAATGGGAAACTGGGGAATGTTATGCATGAACAAACTATTGTATTTACTGTTGAATGTAAAACATTAATTCCCCAATAAAGAAATAAATTAAAAAAAATAAATATCCCTTTGTTAGGATTTGCTGTATCATACACAACATCACTATAATTTATGTCCTTTGACATTATTTGTATATAGCTGTGCCACCAGTTGCTTCTGTTCTCCCTGGTACAAGAACCTCCCGCTTCCTCTATAGAGCCTATATTTCCCCAGTCTTGGAATCTCTAGGGTGGGGCTCACTTTGCTGCATGCTTCTCTCAATTCATACCAAATGATATTGCATCCGCCAATCCCAACCTAATCAATGCAACGAGTACCATCTCAGCATGCTTCACTTCAGGCTGTGTCCAGAGACGTCAGGCATGGAATGTTAACCCTTCACCCTCATTACTCGGATGAGACCTTTCCCTTCATAGTATTCTCTAATTCCATTCCAGGAGGTTCACTTCCTAACAATGTCCCAAAACCAAGATATAGACCAGGTCCCAAGAGATAGAGCATATGTTCACATGTATCCATAAATGGGCAAAATATATACCTGAAAGCAAAAATACACAATAGTCTATAGTGAGTCAGTATCAAGTTCATAATAAAACAGTGTCCACTTAGACTTAGATACCCTCCTCACCTATTACAGTTCTCTCACTCACTCTAAAGCTAACCTTATCAAAGCAAGGACTGCAAAAGCTGAATAAGGGCTTAAAAAATAAGTACTTAAAAAAATTTTTTTTTAAATATGTATTTATTTATTCCCTTTTGTTGCCCTTGTTGATTTATTGTTGTAGTTATTGTTGTTATTGATGGGTAGGACAGAGAGAAATGGAGAGAGGAGGGAAGACAGAGAGGGGGAGAGAATGACAGACACCTGCAGACCTGCTTCACCGCCTGTGAAGCAACTCCCCTGCAGGTAGGGAGCCAGGGGCTCGAACTGGGATCCTTACACTGGTCCTTGCTCTGCACCACCTGTGCTTAACCTGCTGCACTACTGCCAGACTCCCGAGACTGGCATACTTTAACAACAACTCTTTAGTCACTATCAGGCCACCCCATCAGCTGGGGCCCTATTTGGGGAGTCCTGAGATTCCCAAACAGACATCATGGGCCTAGACCTCAAACAAATCTCTCCCTCCATTGTTACCGGTCACCTCTATCAGGAACAACACAATAGACCCCTTTGTGGGCCCCCCTAGGTCCTTGCCCTCAACTTGGATCAACAATGGTAGAGAATGTTCCATCCTCCAAAGAGAGGATGGACAACATACCCTATGCTTCACCTGAGGAAGATGGGTCCTGATATTGGTGCAGCTTGGAATGTTCCTACTCATGACCATAGAATGTGAGCTCAGATATACAGGGATGCAGAGGTCACATAGGCTCCTAAGCTGAATACGGACCCCAGATCGCATCAAATTGATGGGGTTGATACTCAACAATATTTATACCCCTTTCCCATATTAGGAAGCTACTCTCTTCCCTAAACCAGCCTTTAGGTCCATGATTGGTCAACAATTTGTTTGGCTTTGTGTGTTAACTGACTTTTCTTTTTCTTTTTTTTAGAAAATATTTTATTTATTTAATTATTTCCCCTTGTTGTCTTTGTTGTTGTTGTTGTAGTCATTATTGTTATTTTATTGATGTCGTCATTGTTAAATAGGAGAGAAATGGAGAGAGGAGGGGAAGACAAAGGGGGGAGAGAAAGATAGACACCTGCAGACCTGCTTCATGGCCTATGAAGCAATTTCCCTGTAGGTGGGTAGCCGGGGGCTTGAACCAGGATCCTTATGCAGGTCCTTGTGCTTTGTACCACATTCCTTAACCCACCGCGCTACCACCAGACTCCTGTTAACTCACTTTTCAACCACCAGGTTCCAGATGCTAGCCGGATGCCAACCAGACTTCCCTGGACAGACAAACCCACCAATGTGTCCTGGAGCTCTGCTTCCCCAGAGCCCTTCCCCACTAGGGAAAGAGAGAGAGACAGGCTGGGAATATGGATCAACCTGTCAATGCCCATGTTCAGCAGGGAAGCAATTACAGAAGCCAGACCTCCCACAATCTGCATCCCACAATGACCTTGGGTCCATACTCCCAGAGGTTTAAAGAATAGGAAAGCTATCAGGGGAGGGGATGGGATTCACGGTTCTGGTGTTGGGAATTGTGTGGAGCTGTACCCCTCTTATCCTATGGCAATGTTTCCTTTTTATAAATAAGAAGTTTTAAAAAAATAAAATAAAATATCATGCTAAAAAAAAAAAAACAGATTGCCCTGGGTATTTGGCTTATTGTCTGTTTTGCCAAATAGGATGTAATCTTTGTGAAAGCCAAAATGCTGTCTGTTTAGGACCTGAGCAGTACTGGTCACATAGGAGACACTCAATAAAGATTTGCAACATATAAAAAGAACAAAGGGGGAGTCACGCAGTGGGTTAAGTGCACATGGCACAAAGCACAAGGACCGGCAGAAGGATCCAGGTTTGAGCCCCTGGTTCCCCCCCTGCAGGGGAGTCATTTCACAAGTGGTGAAGCAGGTCTACAGGTGTCTTTCTCTCCCTGTCTTCCCCTCCTCTCTCCATTTCTCTCTGTCCTACCCAACAATGACAACATCAATAACAACAACAATAAACACAACTATAAAACAAGGGCAACAAAAGGGAATAAATAAATATTTTTAAAAACCTGTTTAAAAAAAAAGAAAAGAACAAAGGAGGGCTAGGGAAAATAACATTGCAGTTTATACAACAGACTTTCATGCCTGAGGCATCAGAGGTCACAGTTTCAATCTCTGGCAGCACTATACACCAGAACTGAGCAGAGGCTCTGGTAGACAGAGATAGAGACTGAGAGAAAGACAGACAGAGATAGATAGATAAAACAAATGAGACTTTTGCTTAAAACCTGGAAATAGTAAAAAAAAAAAAAAAAAAAAAAAAAAACACCTGTTCAAATAGATGAGAGAATAATAATAATTAAAAATGTAATACAGTGACTTATTTGGGTGGTAGGGCATTGAAGATCTTGGCTGGGGTGTGAAAGTGGGGGTAGGGTGGGGAAGGAAGTATTTCCTCTCTGCCAAGCTGCAGCAAGAGGCTAATGGCCTCCACAGGGATCCAATCCAATTAAGGCCCTGGCTTCAAGTCAACTTGGGTTCCCTTCCTGGCTGCAGCAGTTTCCAAGTGACAAAATGAAACCTGTAACTTTCCCAAGGCTAGACAGTCTCCAAGCGAGCGGAGAAGAACAGAAAGGGGCTGAGGCTAAGGTTTCTGCTCCCAAGGGAACCAATCTGTATAGCACCCAAATAGTCTTAATACTCTGTGTGTGTGTGTGTGTGTGTGTGTGTGTGTGTGTGTGTGTGTGTGTGTGTGTGAGAGAGAGAGAGAGAGAGAGAGAGAGAGAGAGAGAGAAGGGAAGGGGGAGGAGGAGGGAGAGGGGGAAGGGGAGGGAGAGAGAGAGAGAGAAGAAAGGGAAGGGGGAGCAGGAGGGAGAGGGGGAAGGGGAGGGAGAGAGAGAGAGAAGAAAGGGAAGGGGGAGCAGGAGGGAGAGGGGGAAGGGGAGGGAGAGAGAGAGAAGAAAGGGAAGGGGGAGCAGGAGGGAGAGGGGGAAGGGGAGGGAGAGAGAGAGAGAAGAAAGGGAAGGGGGAGGAGGAGGGAGAGGGGGAAGGGGAGGGAGGGAGGGAGAGAGAGAAGAAAGGGAAGGGGGAGGAGGAGGGAGAGAGGGAAGGGGAGGGAGAGAGAGAGAGAAGAAAGGGAAGGGGGAGGAGGAGGGAGAGAGGGAAGGGGAGGGAGAGAGAGAGAAGAAAGGGAAGGGGGAGGAGGAGGGAGAGAGGGAAGGGGAGGGAGAGAGAGAGAGAAGAAAGGGAAGGGGGAGGAGGAGGGAGAGGGGGAAGGGGAGGGAGGGAGGGAGAGAGAGAAGAAAGGGAAGGGGAGGAGGAGGGAGAGGGGGAAGGGGAGGGAGGGAGAGAGAGAGAAGAAAGGGAAGGGGGAGGAGGAGGGAGAGGGGGAAGGGGAGGGAGGGAGGGAGAGAGAGAAGAAAGGGAAGGGGAGGAGGAGGGAGAGGGGGAAGGGGAGGGAGGGAGAGAGAGAGAAGAAAGGGAAGGGGGAGGAGGAGGGAGAGGGGGAAGGGGAGGGAGAGAGAGAGAGAGAGAGAGAGAGAGAGAAAATGTCACCCGAGCCAGGTTGGATCATCATGCTTAAAGACCAGTCATCACAGGGAAGCAGCTAGATGCAGTGGGAAGGAATCAGACACAAGTCCAGGAGACAGGGCTATTTGATTCTGCCCCCATCCAAACATGTGACAGGGTAGGAAAGGACCTACCAGGGTAGGACCATAAACCCTGGCCAAAGAAAACACACAAAGTCCCTACTGTGGAACTGGAAAGACCACAGTACTGAGATATACTTTCAATTGCTCTTTCTTTCTTCAAGCAGTATTTGGATTGGTAACACATAATCCTAGGACAAATTTTTTTTAATTTATTTTTGAAGATTGATATACAGGTTTTATGTTAAACTTTAGAATAGTATTGATTTTGAGTCTCCTCTAAGAACAGATAATATCTCTCATATACCCAAGCATTTTTTGTAAATATAAACATTCATATGTGTGTATGTTTTTAAATCATTAACATTTTAATTATTTAATTTTTCTATTATCTTTATTTATTGTATAGAGACAGCCAGAAATTGAGACAGAAGGGGGTGACAGAGAGGGAGAAAGACAGAGAGATACCTGCAGCACTGCTTCACCACTCGCAAAGCTTTCCCCCTACAGGTAGGGACCAAGGGCTTGAACCTGGGACCTTGTGCATTGTAATAGGTGCACTCAACCAGGTGCACCACCACCTGTCCCCGATTTTATTTATTTATTAATGAGAAAGATAGGAAGTGAGAGAAAGAGTCAGAAATCACTCTGGTCCATGTGCAGCCAGGAATTGAACCCAGGACCTCAAGCTTAAAAGTCTAATGCTGGGCAGAGGGGGAGGGTAGATAGCACAATGGTTATGCAAAAGACTCTCATGCCTGAGGCTCCAAAGTCCTAGGTTCAATCCCCCACACCACCGTAAATCAGAGCTGAACAGTGCTCTCTCTGTCTTTCTCTCTGTATTTCCTGCTCAATAATAAAAAAAAAAAAAAATTAAGGGAGTCGGGCGGTAGCACAGAGGGTTAATCACACATGGTGCAAAGTGCAAGGACCAGAATAAGGACACAGGTTCGATCCCCCAGCTCTCCACTTGCAGGGGATTCCCTTCACAGGCAGTGAAGAAGGTCTGCAGGTGTCTATCTTTCTCTATCCCCTCTATCCTCCCCTCCTCTCTCCATTTCTCTCTGTCCTATCCAACAATGACGACATCAGTAATAATAATAACTAAAACAAGGGCAACAAAAGGGAATAAATAAATAAATTTTTTAAAAAATTAAATTAAAAATAAATTTAAAAGCTGGGAGTCAGGTGGTAGCACAGTGGGGTAAGCACATGTGGCACGAAGTGCAAGGACCAGCGAAAGGATCCTGCTTCCAGCCTCGAGGCTCCCCACCTGTAGGGGAGTTGCTTCACAGGTGGTGAAGCAGGTCTGCAGGTGTCTATCTTTCTCTCCCCCTCTCTGTCTTCTCATCCTCTCTCCATGTCTCTGTCCTATCTAACAATGATGACATCAATAACAACAACAAGAATAACTACAACAACAACAACAACAAAAGGGCAACAAAAGGGAAAATAAATAAATAAATGCAAATTAAAAAAAAAATCAGAAATTAAAAAAAAAAGGGAGTGTGGTCCAGGAGGTGGCACAGTGGATAAAGCATTGGACTCTCAAGTGTGAGGTCTTTAGTTTAATCCCTGGTGTGCATGTACCAGAGTGATGTCTGGTTCTTTATCTCTCTCCTATCTTTCTCATAAACAATTTTTTAAAAAATTAAAAAAAAAAAGGTGAGAGGGTAGTAGCACATTTGGTTAAGTGCAAACTTCTCAGTGTGAAAGGGTCCAGGTTCAAGCCCCTGGTCCCCACCTGCAGGGTGAAAGCTAAATGAGTAGTGGATCAGGGCTTCAGGTGTCTGTCTGTTTCCTTCTCTATCTCCCCTTCTCCTCTCAACTTCTCTTTGACTCTATCCAATAATAAATAAATAAATAAATAAAAATGATAAAATAAAGGAAATTGTAATGGAAGAAAATATCTAACTTAAAAAACAGTTCAATATATTAAAATGTCTTAGAAATAGGAAAATATTTTCATATGTGCAGGTTCCATTTGAAAAGGTTAATGATCGGATTCAACTTCCGGAGGTGGAGCTACGAGCAGTAGATCGCTTTCTCTCCTCTCCTCTCCTCTCCCGGATCAACTAGGAATACCAAAGGAGACCACCCGGGACCGAAATAAGACAGGACTAGAATGACCACAGGAACCCAGTAAATCACCAGTGAGTACAAACACGTGTGGCTGGTGACAGAGAGGAGAGAGGAGCCTAAGGAGAGATTAAGTGACTGCTAACAGTTCAGCAGTTTATCAGTTGAGACACCACCTCCAGTCTGCTCCACCAACAAGGGAACAGCTTAAGGGAGGAGAGGACTCCCCAGAGACTCACCAAGTGCAACTCTGAGTCTCCATTGCTACTACCCTCAGAATCGGGAGCAGCAACAGGGAGGGACACCAGGGTACAGAGATCTAACCAGGAAACTCAGGAGAAGACCTATACCTTGGTGGCATAGCTGAGGGACAGTGAAAGTCTCTTTGCATAACCACTGGATTATCTCTGCCACACCCTGCTTTATCTCTTGGTCAGGAGTCAGTGATTAAGCTGAAGCCTATTGATAGTTTAAAAGCCCTCAGGCTCCCATAGCCTACAGGGAAGAAAAAAAAAAGAAGCCTTTAAACCACTGAGCTCCAACTCAGAGATTTAAATACTATTGAAACAACTGTTAACTTCTGCCACTGTGAACCCTTTAATTAACTTACTTAGACACAAGTCAATCCAGGCAATAGTGATCATTAATTTGAAAAGTACTGATAAAGGGAACTCATAACATAATATATAAAATGGTTAAAACAACAAGAAGAAATATTGGAGAATCGAACCAGGACAAGAGTCCAGCTAAAAGTCACCCAGAGGGTGAAGCACAAAATCACGAGTTCAACATCCAAACATTAGCTAAGGAAATAATAACAGGAGTGAGTAAAGAATTTGAAAAAGTTATAATCAGAAATACAGTAACAACAAATGAGAATATGGAAGAAAATACTAATTATCTCATGGTTATTAGAGAGCTGAAAGCTGAAATTGCTGAGCTAAGAAGGCAACTAGCTGAACAAGCTAAAACAGTATCAGAGCAGGGCAACAAAATAGATGAACTCCAGAAAACAGTAGAGGGCAGAGAGAATAGAATCAATGAGGCTGAAGACAGAATTAGCAAGATTGAGGATGAATTAGAGACAACTAAAAAAGAAGTAAGAGATATCAAAAAGAGATTAATAGATGCTGAAAACAACAACAAAGTCCTATGGGATGACTTCAAAAGAAACAATATACGCATTATTGGCTTACCAGAGGAAGAAAGAGAAGGAGAGGAACAAAGCATTTTCCAGGCCATATAGCTGAAAATGTCTCTAGTCTAGATAACACCAAAGACATAAAGATTCAAGAAGCCCAGAGGGTCCCAAACAGAATTAACCCAGACCTAAAGACACCAAGATATATCATACTTAGAATGGAAAGGAATAAGGATAAAGAAAGGATCCTCAAGGCTGCAAGAGAAAAACAAAGAGTCACCTACAAAGGAAAACCCATAAGATTAGCAGTAGACTTCTCCATACAAACACTACAGGCCAGTAGAGAATGGCAAGATATCTATCGAGTGCTCAATGAGAAAGGCTTTCAGCCAAGAATACTATATCCTGCTAGACTGTCATTCAGACTAGAGGGAGGCATCAAAACCTTCTCAGACAAATAACAGTTGAAGGAATCAACTATCACCAAGACTGCCCTGAAAGAAGTTCTGAAAGGTCTCCTATAAACAATCAGACCACCACAAATAGGACATATATCAAAACACTCTAAAACTCTACAAGAATAGCGTTAAAATATCTTCAATCTTTGATACCAATAAATGTGAATGGCCTGAATTCACCTATTAAAAGACACAGAATAGGAAGATGGATCAGAAAACACAACCCAACAATATGCTGTCTACAGGAAACCCACCTAACAACAAGACAAACACAGACTTAAAGTGAAAGGATGGAAAACTATCATTCAAGCCAATGGCCCACAAAAAAGGGCAGGAACAGCTATTCTCATATCTGACATGATAGACTTTAAAATACATAAGATTAAAAAAGATAGGAATGGACACTACTTAATGCTCAGAGGATCAGTCAATCAAGAGGACTTAACAATTATTAACATCTATGCACCCAATGAGAAGCCTTCTAAATATATCAAACTTCTACTGAAAGAGCTACAGCAATATATTAACAGTAACACAATCATAGTAGGGGACTTCAACACCCCACTCTCTCAACTTGACAGATCATCCAGGCAGAAAATCAATAAAGACATAAGGGAGCTAAATGAAGAGATAGATAAACTAGAACTATTGGACATTTTCAGAGTCATTCATCCCAAGAAATTGGAATACACATTTTACTCAAATCCACATGGGTCATTCTCAAGGATAGACCATATGTTAGGCCACAAAGACAGCATCAGCCAATTCAAGAGCATTGAAATCATCTCAAGCATCTTCTCAGACCACAGTGGAATTAAACTAACACTTAACAATCAACAAAAGATTAGTAACAGTCCCAAAATGTGGAAGCTCAACAGTACACTTCTTTTTTTTTCCCCCCTTTTGTTGCCCTTGTTGTAGCTTCATTGTGGTTATTATTATTGCCCTTGTTGATGCAATTCGTTGTTGGATAGGACAGAGAGAAATGGAGAGAGGAGGGGAAGACAGAAGGGGAGAGAAAGTTAGACACCTGCAGACCTGCTTCACCGCCTGTGAAGCGATTCCCCTGCAGGTGGGGAGCCGGGGGCTCGAACCAGGATCCTTACGCCGATCCCTGCGCTTTGCGCCACATGCGCTTAACCCACTGCACCACCGCCCGACCCCCAACAGTACACTTCTTAACAACTTCTGGGTCAAAGAGGAAATCAAGGAAGAAATCGAAATGTTTTGAGAGTTCAATGAAAATGAAGACACAAGCTATCAAAATCTTTGGGACACAGCTAAAGCAGTCCTAAGAGGGAAGTTCATAGCTATACAAGCACACATTAGGAAACAAGAAAAAGCACAAATAAACAGCCTGATTGCACATCTTAAACACCTAGAAGAAGAACAACAAAGGAACCCTAAAGCAACCAGAAGGACAGAAATCACTAAAGTTAGGGCAGAAATAAATAACATTGAGAATAGGAAAACCATACAAAAGATCAACGAAAGTAAATGTTGGTTCTTTGAAAGAGTAAACAAAATCGACAAACCTTTAGCCAGACTCACAAAACAAAAAAGGGAGAAGACCCAAGTAAATCAGATAGTAAATGAAAGAGGAGATATCACAACAGACACTGCAGAAATTCAACATATCATGCGAAGCTTCTATGAACAACTATATTCCACCAAGCTAGAGAATCTGGAAGAAATGGATGATTTCCTAGATACCTACCAACTTCCAAAACTAAGTAAAAAGGAAGTGGGTAACATGAACAGGACCATCACAGCTAATGAAATTGAAACAGTTATCAAAAATCTTCCCAAAAATAAAAGTCCTGGACCAGATGGTTTTACAAATGAATTCTACAAAACTTTCAAAGAAGAACTAATACCTCTACTTTTAAAAGTCTTCCAGAAGGGGAGCTACGAGCAGCAGATCGCTTTCTCTCCTCTCCTCTCCTCTCACGGATCAACTAGGAATACCAAAGGAGACCACCCGGACCGAAACAAGACAGGACTAGAATGACCACAGAAACCCAGTAAATCACCCGTGAGTACAAACACGCGTGGCTGGTGACAGAGAGGAGAGAGGGGCCTAAGGAGAGATTAAGTGACTGCTAACAGTTCGACAGTTTGTCAGTGGAGACACCACCTCCAGTCTGCTCCACCAACAAGGGGACAGCTGAAGGGAGGAAAGGACTCCCCAGAGACTCACCAAGTACAACTCTGAGTCTCCATTGCTACTACCCTCAGAATCTGGAGCAGCAACAGGGAGGGACACCAGGGCACAGAGATCTAACCGGGAAACTCAAGAGAAGACCTATACCTCGGTGGCATAGCTGAAGGGCTGTGAAAGTCGCTTTGCATAACCACTGGATTATCTCTGCCACACCCTGCTTTATCTCTTGGTCAACAGTCATTGATTAAGCCAAGAAGCCTATTGATAGTTTAAAAGCCCTCAGGCTACCATAGCCTACAGGGGGAAAAAAAAGGCTTTTACACCACTGAACTCCAACTCAGGGATTGAAAAAACTGTTAACTTATATAAAATGGTTAAAACAACAAGAAAAAATAATGGAGACTCGAACCAGGACAAGAGTCCAGCTAAAAGTCCTCCAGAGGGCGAAGCACAAAACAACGAGTTCAACATCCAAACATTAGCTAAGGAAATAATAACAGGAGTGAGTAAAGAATTTGAAAAAATTGTAATCAGAACTGCAGGAACAACAAATGAGAATATGGAAGAAAATTCTAATAATCTCATGGGTATTAGAGAGCTGAAAGCTGAAATTGCTGAGCTAAGAAGGCAACTAGCTGAACAAGCTAAAACAGTATCAGAGCAGGGCAACAAAATAGATGAACTCCAGAAAGCAGTAGAGGGCAGAGAGAATAGAATCAATGAGGCTGAAGACAGAATTAGCAAGATTGAGGATGAATTAGAGACAACTAAAGAAGAAGTAAGAGATCTCAAAAAGAGATTAAGAGATGCTGAAAACAACAACAGAGTCCTATGGGATGACTTCAAAAGAAACAATATACGCATTATTGGCTTACCAGAGGAAGAAAGAGAAGGGGAGGAAGAAAGCGTTCTCCAGGCCATAATAGCTGAAAATTTCTCTAGTCTAGACAACACCAAAGACATAAAGATTCAAGAAGCCCAGAGGGTCCCAAACAGAATTAACCCAGACCTAAAGACACCAAGACATGTCATACTTAGATTGGAAAGGAATAAGGATAAAGAAAGGATCCTCAAGGCTGCAAGAGAAAAACAAAGAGTCACCTACAAAGGAAAACCCATAAGATTAGCAGCAGACTTCTCCATACAAACACTACAGGCCAGAAGAGAATGGCAAGATATCTATCGAGTGCTCAATGAGAAAGGCTTTCAGCCAAGAATACTATATCCTGCTAGATTGTCATTCAGACTAGATGGAAGCATCAAAACCTTCTCAGACAAGCAACAGTTGAAGGAAGCAACCATCAGCAAGCCTGCCTTGAAAGAAGTTCTGAAAGGTTTCCTATAAACAACCAGACCACCACAAATAGAACATATATCAAAACACTCTAAAACTCTACAAGAATGGCGTTAAAATATCTTCAATCTTTGATATCAATAAATGTGAATGGCCTGAATTCACCTACTAAAAGACACAGAGTAGGAAGATGGATCAGAAAACACAACCCAACAATATGTTGTCTACAGGAAACTCACCTAACGCAACAAGACAAACACAGACTTAAAGTGAAAGGATGGAAAACTATCATTCAAGCCAATGGCCCACAAAAAAGGGCAGGAACAGCTATTCTCATATCTGACATGATAGACTTTAAAATAGATAAGATTAAAAAAGATAGGAATGGACACTACTTAATGCTCAGAGGATCAGTCAATCAAGAGGACTTAACAATTATTAATATCTATGCACCCAATGAGAAGCCATCTAAATACATCAAACTTCTACTGAAAGAGCTACAGCAATATATTAACAGTAACACAATCATAGTAGGGGACTTCAACACCCCACTATCTCAACTTGACAGATCATCCAGGAAGAAAATCAGTAAAGACATAAGGGAGCTAAATGAAGAGATAGATAAACTAGAACTATTGGACATTTTCAGAGTCATTCATCCCAAGAAACTGGAATACACATTTTACTCAAATCCACATGGGTCATTCTCAAGGATAGACCATATGTTAGGCCACAAAGACAGCATCAGCCTATTCAAGAGCACTGAAATCATCCCAAGCATCTTCTCAGACCACAGTGGAATTAAACTAACACTTAACAATCAACAAAAGATTAGTAACAGTCCCAAAATGTGGAAGCTCAACAGTACACTTCTTAACAACTTCTGGGTCAAAGAGGAAATCAAGGAAGAAATCAAAATGTTTCGAGAGTTCAATGAAAATGAAGACACAAGCTATCAAAATATTTGGGACACAGCTAAAGCAGTCCTAAGAGGGAAGTTCATAGCTATACAAGCACACATTAGGAAACAAGAAAAGGCACAAATAAACAGCCTGATTGCACATCTTAAAGACCTAGAAGAAGAACAACAAAGGAACCCTAAAGCAACCAGAAGGACAGAAATTACTAAAGTTAGGGCAGAAATAAATAAAATTGAGAATAGGAAAACCATACAAAAGATCAATGAAAGTAAATGTTGGTTCTTCGAAAGAGTAAACAAAATCGACAAACCTTTAGCCAGACTCACAAAACAAAAAAGGGAGAAGACCCAAATAAATCGGATAGTAAATGAAAGAGGAGATATCACAACAGACACTGCAGAAATTCAACATATCATGCGAGGCTTCTATGAACAACTATATGCCACCAAGTTAGAGAACCTGGAAGAAATGAATGATTTCCTAGATACCTACCAACTTCCAAAACTAAGTAAAGAGGAAGTGGATAACATGAACAGGCCCATCACAGCTAATGAAATTGAAACAGTTATCAAAAATCTTCCCAAAAATAAAAGTCCTGGACCAGATGGTTTTACAAATGAATTCTACAAAACTTTCAAAGAAGAACTAATACCTCTACTTTTAAAAGTCTTCCAGAAGATTGAAGACACTGGAATACTCCCTGCCAGCTTCTATGAAGCCAACATCGCCCTGATACCAAAAGCAGACAGGGACACAACCAAAAAAGAAAACTACAGACCAATATCTCTGATGAACATAGATGCAAAAATATTGAACAAAATTCTAGCCAACCGGATACAGCAGTATATCAAAAAGATTGTTCATCATGACCAAGTGGGGTTTATCCCAGGCATGCAAGGTTGGTTTAATATACGTAAATCAATCAATGTGATCCACCACATCAACAAAAGCAAGACCAAAAACCACATGGTCATATCAATAGATGCAGAGAAAGCCTTTGACAAAATACAACATCCCTTTATGATCAAAACACTACAAAAAATAGGAATAGATGGAAAATTCCTGAAGATAGTGGAGTCTATATATAGCAAACCTACAGCCAACATCATACTCAATGGTGAAAAACTGGAAGCATTTCCCCTCAGATCAGGTACTAGACAGGGCTGCCCACTATCACCATTACTATTCAACATAGTGTTGGAAGTTCTTGCCATAGCAATCAGGCAAGAGCAAGGAATTAAAGGAATACAGATTGGAAGAGAAGAAGTCAAACTCTCCTTATTTGCAGATGACATGATAGTATACATGGAAAAACCTAAGGAATCTAGCAAGAAGCTTTTGGAAATCATCAGGCAATACAGTAATGTGTCAGGCTATAAAATTAACATTCAAAAGTCAGTGGCATTCCTCTATGCAACCACTAAGTTAGAAGAAATTGAAATCCAGAAATCAGTTCCTTTTTCTATAGCAACAAAAACAATAAAATATCTAGGAATAAACCTAACCAAAGAAGTGAAAGACTTGTATACTGAAAATTATGAGTCACTACTCAAAGAAATTGAAAAAGACACAAAGAAGTGGAAAGATATTCCATGCTCATGGGTTGGAAGAATTAACATCATCAAAATGAATATATTACCCAGAGCCATCTACAAATTTAATGCTATCCCCATCAAGATCCCAAGCACATTTTTTAGGAGAATAGAACAAATGCTACAAATGTTTATCTGGAACCAGAAAAGACCTAGAATTGCCAAAACAATCTTGAGAAAAAAGAACAGAACCGGAGGCATCACACTCCCAGATCTCAAACTGTATTATAGGGCCATTGTCATCAAAACTGCTTGGTACTGGAACATGAACAGACACACTGACCAGTGGAATAGAATTGAAAGCCCAGAAATGAGGCCCCACACCTATGGACATCTAATCTTTGACAAAGGGGCCCAGACTATTACATGGGGAAAGCAGAGTCTCTTCAACAAATGGTGTTGGAAACAATGGGTTGAAACATGCAGAAGAATGAAGCTGAATCACTGTATTTCACCAAATACAAAAGTAAATTCCAAGTGGATCAAGGACTTGGATGTTAGACCAGAAACTATCAGATACTTAGAGGAAAATATTGGAAGAACTTTTTTCCGCATAAATTTTAAAGACATTTTCAATGAAACGAATCCAATTACAAGGAAGACTAAGGCAAGTATAAACCTATGGGACTACATCAAATTAAAAAGCTTCTTCACAGCAAAAGAAACCACTACCCAAACCAAGAGACCCCTCACAGAATGGGAGATGATCTTTACATGCCATACATCAGATAAGAGTTTAATAACCAACATATATAAAGAGCTTACCAGACTCAACAACAAGACAACAAATAACCCCATCCAAAAATGGGGGGAGGACTTGGACAGAATATTCACCACAGAAGAGATCCAAAAGGCCGAGAAACACATGAAAAAATGCTCCAAGTCTCTGATTGTCAGAGAAATGCAAATCAAGACAACAATGAGATATCACTTCACTCCTGTGAGAATGTCAGACATCAGAAAAGGTAACAGCAGCAAATGCTGGAGAGGATGTGGGGTCAAAGGAACCCTCCTGTACTGCTGGTGGGAATGTCAATTGGTCCAACCTCTGTGGAGAACAGTCTGGAGAACTCTCAGAAGGCTAGAAATGGACCTACCCTATGACCCTGCAATTCCCCTCCTGGGGATATATCCTAAGGAACCCAACACATCCATCCAAAAAGATCTGTGTACACATATGTTCTTGGCAGCACAATTTGTAATAGCCAAAACCTGGAAGCAACCCAGGTGTCCAACAACAGATGAGTGGCTGAGCAAGTTGTGGTATATATACACAATGGAATACTACTCAGCTGTAAAAAAATGGTGACTTCACCGTTTTCAGCCGATCTTGGATGGACCTTGAAAAAATCATGTTGAGTGAAATAAGTCAGAAACAGAAGGATGAATATGGGATGATCTCACTCTCAGGCCGAAGTTGAAAAACAAGATTAGAAAAGAAAACACAAGTCGAACCTGAAATGGAATTGGAGTATTACACCAAAGTAAAAGACTCTGGGTTGGGTGGGTGGGTGGGGAGAATACAGGTCCATGAAAAATGATGAATGAAATAGTGGGGGTTGTATTGCTAAATGGGAATCTGGGGAATGTTACGCATGTAAAAAAAAAAAAAAGTCTTCCAGAAGATTGAAGACACTGGAGTGCTCCCTGCCAGCTTCTATGAAGCCAACATCACTCTGATACCAAAAGCAGACGGGGACACAACCAAAAAAGAAAACTACAGACCAATATCTCTGATGAACATAGATGCGAAAATATTAAACAAAATTCTAGCCAACCGGATATAGCAGTATATCAAAAAGATTGTTCATCATGACCAAGTGGGGTTTATCCCAGGCATGCAAGGTTGGTTTAATATACGTAAATCAATCAATGTGATCCACCACATCAACAAAAGCAAGACCAAAAACCACATGGTCATATCAATAGATGCAGAGAAAGCCTTTGACAAAATACAACATCCCTTTATGATCAAAACACTACAAAAAATGGGAATAGATGGAAAATTCCTGAAGACAGTGGAGTCTATATATAGCAAACCTACAGCCAACATCATACTCAATGGTGAAAAACTGGAAGCATTTCTACTCAGATCAGGTACTAGACAGGGCTGCCCACTATCACCATTACTATTCAACATAGTGTTGGAAGTTCTTGCCATAGCAATCAGGCAGGAGCAAGAAATTAAAGGGATACAGATTGAAAGAGAAGAAGTCAAACTCTCCTTATTTGAAGATGACATGATAGTATACATAGAAAAACCTAAAGAATCCAGCAAGAAGCTTTTGGAAATCATCAGGCAATACAGTAATGTGTCAGGCTATAAAATTAACATTCAAAAGTCAGTGGCATTCCTCTATGCAAACACTAAGTTAGAAGAAATTGAAATCCAGAAATCAATTCCTTTTACTATAGCAACAAAAACAATAAAATATCTAGGAGTAAATCTAACCAAGGAAGTGAAAGACTTGTATACTGAAAATTATGAGTCACTACTCAAAGAAATTAAAAAAGACACAAAGAAGTGGAAAGATATTCCATGTTCATGGGTTGGAAGAATTAACATCATCAAAATGAATATATTACCCAGAGCCATCTACAAATTTAATGCTATCCCCATCAAGATCCCAAGCACATTTTTTAGGAGAATAGAAAAAATGCTACAAATGTTTATCTGGAACCAAAAAAGACCTAGAATTGCCAAAACAATCTTGAGAAAAAAGAACAGAAGTGGTCTGGGAGGTGGCGCAGTGGCTAAGGCACTAGACTCTCAAGCATGAGGTCCTGAGTTCAATCTCTGGCAGCATATGTACCAGAGTGATGACTGGTTCTTTCTCTCTCTCTTCTATCTTTCTCATTAATAAATAAAAAAAAATCTTTAAAAAAAAAAGAAAAAGAAAAAAGAACAGAACCGGAGGCATCACACTCCCAGATCTCAAACTATATCATAGGGACGCTGTCATCAAAACTGCTTGGTACTGGAACATGAATAGACACACTGACCAGTGGAATAGAATTGAGAGCCCAGAAATGAGGCCCCACACCTATGGACATCTAATCTTTAACAAAGGTGCCCAGACTATTCAATGGGGAAAGCAGAGTCTCTTCAACAAATGGTGTTGGAAACAATGGGTTGAAACATGCAGAAGAATGAAACTGAATCACTGTATTTCACCAAATACAAAAGTAAATTCCAAGTGGATCAAGGACTTGGATGTTAGACCACAAACTATCAAATACTTAGAGGAAAATATTGGCAGAACTCTTTTCCGCATAAATTTTAAAGACATTTTCAATGAAACGAATCCAATTACAAAGGAGACTAAGGCAAGTATAAACCTATGGGACTACATCAGATTAAAAAGCTTCTTCACAGCAAAAGAAACCACTACCCAAACCAAGAGACCCCTCACAGAATGGGAGAAGATCTTTACATGCCATACATCAGATGAGAGTTTAATAAGCAACATATATAAAGAGCTTGCCAGACTCAACAACAAGACAACAAATAACCCCATCTAAAAATGGGGGGGAGGACTTGGACAGAACATTCACCACAGAAGAGATCCAAAAGGCTGAGAAACATATGAAAAAATGCTCAAGTCTCTGATTGTCAGAGAAATGCAAATCAAGACAACAATGAGATATCACTTCACTCCTGTGAGAATGTCAGACATCAGAAAAGGTAACAGCAGCAAATGCTGGAGAGGGTGTGGGGTCAAAGGAACCCTCCTACACTGCTGGTGGGAATGTGAATTGGTCCAAGCTCTGTGGAGAACAGTCTGGAGAACTCTCAGAAGGCTAGAAATGGACCTACCCTATGATCCTGCAATTCCTCTCCTGGGGATATATCCTAAGGAACCCAACACATCCATCCAAAAAGATCTGTGTACACATATGTTCTTGGCAGCACAATTTGTAATAGCCAAAACCTGGAAACAACCCAGGTGTCCAACAACAGATGATTGGCTGAGCACGTTGTGGTATATATACATAATGGAATACTACTCAGCTGTAAAAAATGGTGACTTCACTGTTTTCAGCCGATCTTCGATGGACCTTGAAAAAATCTTGTTAAGTGAAATAAGTCAGAAACGGATGAATATGGGATGATCTCAGGCAGAAGTTGAAAAACAAGATCAGAAAAGAAAACACAAGTAGAACCTGAAATGGAATTGGCATATTGCACCAAAGTAAAAGACTCTGGGGTGGGTGGGTGGGGAGAATACAAGTCCATAAAGGATGATAAATGTCATCGTGGGGGTTGTGTTGTTAAATGGGAAACTGGGGAATGTTATGCATGTACAATCTATTGTATTTACTGTTGAATGTAAAACATGAATTCCCTAATAAAGAAATAAATTTAAAAAGAAAAAAGAAAAGGTTAATGATCTGTGGTCTGAGAGGTAGCTCAGTGGATAAAGCATTAGACATTAGAGAGGAGGGGAAGACAGAGGGGGAGAGAAAGATAGATACCTGTAGACCTGCTTCATTGATTGTGAAGTGACTCCCCTGCAGGTGGGGAACCTGGGTCTTGAAGTCGGATGCATGGCCATTATTCTTTTATTTTTATTTTTAATTTTATTAGTGATTTAACATTGATTTACAAAATTATAAGAAAGCACAGTTATAATTCCACACCTTTCCCACAACCAAATTTCTATGTCCTCATTCCCTATACTGGAAACTGCAATAGTTCTCCCAGGATCACAGATATGAGTTGACTATTATTTCTGTAACTCTGTGTCTATATTTATATATTTTTCCATTTTTTCTATGGTCCTACCTTCTTTTCTTTTTTTAAATTTTAATTATTTATTTCCCTTTTGTTGTCCTTTTTATTGTAACTGTAGTTATTATTGTTGTCGTCGTTGTTAGATAGGACAGAGAGAAATGGAGAGATAGACACCTGCAGACTTGCTTCACTGCCTGTGAAGCGACTCCCCTTCAGGTGGGGAGCCAGGTGCTCGAACCAGGATCCTTATGCCAGTCCTTGTGCTCTGCGCTATGTGCTCTTAAGCCGCTGCGCTACAGCCCAACTCTCCCTTCTCTTCTTTTCTATGTCACATCTACTACTTCCAAGGGTCCTTCCTTCCCTCCCCTCCTTCTCTCTCTGGGTCCTGGTCATCTTCCCCTAACATATAACCCTTTAGCCCTCTGGGAGTATGGACCAAATTATATATATATATCCCTTTTAAATTTTTTATTATCTTTATTTATTTATTTATTGGATAGAGACAGCCAGAAATTGAGAGAGAAGGGGGGGTAGAGAGGAAGATACACAGAGAGATACCTGATGCACTGCTTCATCATTCGTGAAGCTTTCCCCCTGCAGGTGGGGACCAAGGACTCAAACCTGGATCCTTGCACATGGTAACATGTGCACTCAACTAAAATTCTTTATAAGGTGCAGAAGGTGGGAGTTCTAGCTATTGTAATTGATTCTCTGCTAGATATGGGCATTGGCAGGTAGATCCATACCTGACATAACCATTATTTTGTCTCCCCAGTTGCCACTACAATTTTTAAAAAATATTTATTTATGTATTTATTCCCTCTTGTTGCCCTTGTTGTTTTATTGTTGTAGTCATTATTGATGTCGTTGTTGTTGGATAAGACAGAGAGAAATGGAGGGAGGAGGGGAAGACAGAGAGGGGAATCGACTCCCCTGCAGGTTGAGAGCCAGGGGCTGGAACCGGGGATCCTTGCGTTGGTCCTTGTGATTTGTGCCATGTGCACTTAACTCGCTGCACTACAGCCCAACTCCCCACCACTACAATTTATATCTAGTGGGACTTCATTTTATTTTTAAGATTTTATTATTTATTTATTTATTTATGAGAAAGATAGGAAGAGGAGGAGAGAGAAAGAACCAGACATCACTCTGACACATGTGCTGCCTGGGATTGCACTCAGGACCTCAGGCTTGAGAGTCAGTGCTTCATCCACTACACCATCTCCCACACCACTTGGTGGGACTTTATATATAGAAAGGCACTGATTTCTTTCTTTCTTTCTTTTTAAGGTTTTATTTATTGATTGATGAGAAAGATAGGAGGAGAGAGAAAGAACCAGACATCACTCTGGTACATGTGCTGCCAAGGATGGAATTCAAGGCTTCATGCTTGAGAGAGTCCAATGGTTTATCCATTGTGACACCTCCCAGACCACTCTTTTTTTTTTTTAAAGGCATTAACTCTATGAGTTGTTTTCATTGGGTTTCTTATCATAGATATTAAGTTCTTTTTCTCTAGAACTGTGTTGAAGACAGTCAGGCCAGTAGATTCTATGCCCATGGATGCTTTGTTAATAAATTCTTTTAGTAAGAATAATTACCTCTTACATCTGTGTAAACTTCTCCTCTCCCTGACTCAATGTAAACTTCTGATACAGACATTATTCTTCGCTTGACAGGATAAGAAATTGAGGCTCAAGAGTCAGGTGGTAGCACAGAGGTTAAGCGCACTCAGTGCAAAGCTCAAGGATCCTTGTAAAGATCCCAGTTCGAGCCTCCGGCTCCCCACCTGCAAGGGAGTCGCTTCACAGGTGGTGAAACAGGTTTTCAGGTGTCTGTTTTTCTCTCCCCCTCTGTCTTCCCCTCCTCTCTCCATTTCTCTCTGTCCTATCCAACGACGACATTGATAACAACAACAACAACAATAACTACAACAATAAAACATCAAGGGCAAAAAAAGGAAAATAAATAAAGAAAAATATTTTTTTAAGAAAAGAAATTGAGGCTCAGTAAGGTGAAATTATTTGCCTAAGCTTCTGCAGCAGATACAGAATTTGAATACGGCCCACTATGCAAAATCTTCTGATGTCAGGACCACTAGGCAAAGAGGAGATGAATTGAAGAGGGACTTGTGCTGACATAAAAGTTGGCATTTACTTTTTCCTTGCCATCAGGGTGAGATCCAGAGAGGGAAAGAAAAGAGAATAAGAGGTGGGGGAGAGGAAAGGAGACACAGAGAGGTGAGAGAAACCACAATACTCTTCATGAAACTTCCCCTTTGCATGGTAGTCCCATGTGGTAGCTGGGGTTCAACCTGAGTCCTTGTGCATGGTAAAATGTGTGCTCTGTGAGGTCAACTATTTTCCACCTCTCAGAATGGCATTTTTGAATGTCTAACTTTGCCAAAAACTTGCTGCCATCTTTGCTAATCTTCATAAGAAGTCTTTGAGAGCTGAATAAGGGCAAGAGACTGGTATACTTTAACGACGACTCTTTAGTCACTATCAGGCCACCCCATCAGCTGGGGCCCTATTTGGAGAGTCCTGAGATTTCCAAACAGACATCATGGACCTAGACCTCAAACAAATCTCTCCCTCCATTGTTACTGGTCATCTCTATCAGGAACAACACAATAGACCCCTTTATGGGCCCCCATAGGACCTTGCCCTCAACTTGGATCAACAATGGTAGAGAATGTTCCATGCTCCAAAGAGAGGATGGACAACATACTCTATGCTACACCTGAGGAAGATGGGTCCTGATATTGGGGCAGCTTGGAAAGTTCCTACTCATGACCATAGAATGTGAGCTCAGATATACAGGGATGCAGAGGTCACATAGGCTTCTAAGCTAAATATGGGCCTCAGATCACATCAAATTAATGGGGTTGACAGTCAATAATATTTATACCCCTTTCCCATATTTGGAAGCTACTCTCTTCCCTGGTCCAGCTTTCTGGTCCTTTTCCCAGCCATGACATCATCTCCCTAGACAATAACTTGGATCCACCTGCATTTCAGATTTCAGGCTTAGGAAAAAAAAAAAAAAACAGCTAGTATATCCACAGGTCGCCCTTTGGAGTATAACTAAAATATGCCTACTAGCTATGGAAGCTAAATGGAAGCCCCCCCAACTCTTCATTTGCACTATTCCAGCCTTTAGGTTCATGATTAGTCAACAACTTGTTTGGCTTTATATGTTAACTCTCTTTTCAACCATCAGGTTCCAAATGCTAGCATGATGCCAACCAGACTTCCCTGGACAGACAACTCCACCAATGTGTCTTGGAGCTCTGCTTCCCCTGAGCCCTTCCCCACTAGGGAAAGAGAGAGGCAGGCTGGGAGTATGGACCAACCTGCCAATGCCCATGTTCAGCAGGGAAGCAATTACCTTCCACCTTCTGCATCCCACAATGACCTTGGGTCCATACTCCCAGAGGGTTCAAGAATAGGAAAGCTGGCAAGAGAGGGGATGGGATACTGAGTTCTGGTGGTGGGAATTGTGTGGAATTGTACCCCTCTTATCCTATGGTTTTGTCAGTGTTTCCTTTTTATAAATAATTTTTTTTTTTAAAGTAAGAGATAGTAAAAAAAAAAAAAGAAAGAAAGAAAAGAAATCTTTGGAACTAGCATTATGAGCAGAAAACCAAAAAGATTGGATCATTAGCTCTGCCACTAACCACAGGCAAAATACTAGCTTCTTCGATTCTGCTTATTATTTTTTCTTTTCTTCTCTTTCTTTCTTTCTTTCTTTCTTTCTTTCTTTCTTTCTTTCTTTTTTACCAGAGCATATGGCTTATGGTAGTGTGGGGGATTGAACCTGTGACTTCAGAGCCTCAGGCATGACAGTCTGTTTGCATAACCATTATACTATCTACTTCCACACCTTCTTTCTTTCTTCTTTTTAAATATTTATTTATTTCCTTTTTGTTGCCCTTGTTTTTATTGTAGTTATTATTGTAGTTATTATTGTAATTACTATTGTTGTTGTTATTGATGTCGTTATTGTTGGATAAGACAGAGAGAAATCGAGAGAGGAGAGGAAGACAAAGATGGGGAGAGAAAGACAGACACCTGAAGACCTCCTTCACTGCCTGTGAAGCGACCACCCTGCAGGTCGGGAGCCGGGGCCTTGAACCAGGATCCTTACTCATGTTCTTGTGCCACTTGCGCTTAACCCGCTGCGCTACCGCCTGACTCCCCTTTATTTCTTTTTCAAAAAGATTTATTTATTTATTTAAAAAGTGAGTGAGGGGGGTCAGGTGGTAGCGCAGGGGGATTAAGTGCACAGGCAGCAAAGCCCAAGGACTGGCCTAAGGACTCCTGGTTAGAGTACCTGGCTCTCTACCTGCAGGGGCATCGCTTCACAAGCAGTAAAGCAGGTGTGCATGTGTCTATCTTTCTCTTCCCCTCTATCTTCCCTTCCTCTCTCAATTTCTCTCTGTCTCTATTCAACAACAACAACAGCAATAACAATAATAACAACAATGATAAACAACAAGGACAACAAAAGGGAAAAAGATAGTTTCCAGGAGCAGTGGATTTGTAGTGCAAGCACTGAGCACCAGTGATAACCCTGGAGACAAAAAAAAAAAATTAATTAAATAAAACAAATAAAAAGTGAGTGAGGCTCCCAGGTCCCAGATTCAATCCCCAGTTGAGCAGTGCTCTTCTCTTTGAATATCTTTTCTTCTCTCTCATATTGAAGTAAAATTAACACACACGCACACACACACACACACACACACACACACACACACACATTTATTTAAAGTGAGTGAGGAGGAAGAGAGAACTAGAGCATCAGGCTGGTGCATGCAATGTTGAAGATTGAATTCAGGACTTCATGCTTGAGAGTCCAATGATTTTTATGCACTGTGCCACCTCCCTGGCCACTATGCCTCAGTTTTCTCCACTTTATCCTTTTCAAAAGTGACATTGCTTCCTAGTGAATCTTTATCCATGGAATACATAGCCAGAAAAAGCATGCTAGCCCTCTAACTTACATAATGGAACTCTGTTCTAAAAGCCTAGGAAGGCTGAATTGAAAGCTGTTTCCTGTGTTTGTTGAGTGATTTGATTTCCTCCAGAGGAGACCAGATCTATAGGGAGGCTAGAAAGGTTAGTGTTTCTGTGAGCACAGCATTTAGGTTAAACTTTAGTCAAAATTATGACTAAGCTACAATTAGCAGAATTTTGTAAGATCTAATTCACAAGGACATGGTTGAAGTTCAAAGCTTTGCTGGGACTTTCTGTAGGTGGGTAGAAAGGAATCACCAAAGATTAACAGAATCCCTGTTACAGATTAGTTGAGAAATGACAATATGACTCTAGGAGATGACAGATTTAAAGACATTTTCTTGTAATTTGTTCTTCACCAACCTGATTATTACTATGTTTCATGCACGGAGTCAGACAGAAGAGCATAAATAATAACTAACATTTATTGAACACTGTGCTGCTAAGTGCTTCACATTGTTAACTTGTTTGATCTTCATAGCAATCCTGTGAGGTAGGAATTACAATCATTATCATACTGCATAAGGAAGTAAAGGTCCAGAAAGGGAAACTTGCTCAAAATTACACACCTAGGAATATAAATGCTTTGCTCAAGTAAAAGAGGTACAATGACAAGGTCTCTTGTGCTCCAAGAATTGCATAGTATACCAAAGACGAACATATTGATATGAATGGTAATAACAGCCAACATTTACCAAATGCTGATTATTAGATCCTTTAATCACATTATCTCATTTGAACTTCATAGTGACCACATAAGTTAGATTCTGCTATTTCCCCCTCTTGTAGAAATGAGAAAACTTGAGTTATCTTTTTTAAACTTTTTAATTTTACTTTATTATTTTTTAAAGATTTTTCTATTCCCTTTTGTTACCCTTGTTGTTTTATTGTTGTAATTATTATTGTTGTTATTGATGCCATTGTTGTTGTATAGGACAGAGAGAAATGGAGAGAGAAGGGGAAGACAGAGAGTGGGAGAGAAAGATAGACACCTACAGACCTTCTTCACCATTTGTGAAGCAACTCTTCTACAGGTGGGGAGCCAGGGGCTTGAACCGGGATCCTTCTACTGGTCCTTATGCTTTGAGTCACGTGCACTTAACCTGCTGCGCTACTGCCTGGCTCCCTAAACTTTTTTTTTTTTAATATTTATTTATTCCCTTTTGTTGCCCTTGTTGTTTTTTTATTTTATTTATTTATTTATTCCCTTTTGTTGCCCTTGTTGTTTTATTGTTGTAGTTATTATTGTTGTTGTCGTTGTTGGATAGGACAGAGAGAAATGGAGAGAGGAGGGGAAGACAGAGAGAAGGAGAGAAAGATAGACACCTGCAGACCTGCTTCACCGCCTGTGAAGCGACTCCCCTGCAGGTGGGGAGCCGGGGTTCGAACCGGGATCCTTATGCCGGTCCTTGTGCTTTGCGCCACCTGCGCTTAACCCGCTGAGCTACAGCCTGACTCCCTGCCTTTGTTGTTTTATTGTTGTAGTTATTATTGTTGTCGTCGTCGTTGGATAGGACAGAGAGAAATGGAGAGAGGAAGGGAAGACAGAGAGTGGGAGAGAAAAAGAGACACCTGCAGACCTGCTTCACCACTTGTAAAGCAACTCTTCCTCGGGTGGGGAGCCAGGGGCTTGAACCTGGATCCTTCTGCCCGTCCTTGTGCTTTGCGCTACGTGTGCTTAACGCGCTGCCCTACTGCCCAGCTCCCTAAACTTTTTTTATTATCTTTATTTATTGGATAGAGACAGCCAGAAATCAAGAGTGGGGGTGATAGAGAGGGAGAAAGACAGAGAGAGACCTGCAGCCCTGCTTCACCACTCATAAAGCTTTCCCCCTGCAGGTGGGGACCAGGGGGTAGAACCTGGGTCCTTGTGCATTGTAATACATGTGCTCAACCAGGTGTGCCACCACCTGGCCCTAAACTTGAGTTATCTTAACCAAGTAGGGACGACCACACTAAACCCAGACCTCCTTTGCTGGGTGATATAGAATCTGCATCAATTCTCTGGTATAAGGAAGACCTCTGTATTAGAGAGATATTTGAGCTGGGTCTTGAAGGATGAATAGGAGGCTGCCTTTCTCCACTCTCATTTACATATAATATATCGAAGAAACACTTTGGCTTCAAATCTCAGCTCCACAATCTTTTGAGCAGAAGGACCTGTGCTCATCTCCTCTGATCTTTGGTTTCCTTATTTGTAAAACAGGAACAGTGAAAACTTCTTTGAGACACCACAAAGAATCAGTGTGATTGGGCATGAAAACATCCAGTGAGGTGTACAGCATGCAGTATGGGAGTTCAGTGTTTGAGATTACGGACAGAGGTGTATAATACCATCAGCTTCTTCTTCTAGCGTTTGCCCTTCTTCCGTAGCCAGTCAACAGCGTCAGGTTGAAAGGTGTCAGGAGCTGCTTGTTGCTGGCTTTGAAAGTGACTGGGATCCATGTGGATTCAGTCGGCTAGGAAGGATCGTCAGTTTCCCCAATGAATGGGTACTCACGGGATGCACCACAAGAAGGTCGATCCAATGCATCCCATCAGCTTATTCTTATGGAGTACTTGCCACATGCCAGGCACCACTCTAAACAGCATAGACTGTTAACTTATCAATGATCCCACTAGTAGGCGCTACCTTTTGATCCATTTTACAGATGAGAACTTGTAGCACAACAAAGTTAATTACTCTGAGCTAGTAAATGGCAGAAGCAGGACTGGAATCCAGGCATCTGGCCTTAGAGTTCATATGCATAGCATCCCACTGTATAGCCAGAACCGCAGAAAGTAGACTTAATGATTTATTTATTTATTTATTTTTGAGAGAGGAGAGGTGAGATAGAATCAGAGCACCAGACTGGCACATGTAGTGTTGGGAACCAAACTCAGGACTTTTATGTGTGCTTAAGAGTTCAATGCTGGGGGGCCAGATGGTAGTGCAGCGGGTCAAGTGGACATAATGTGAAACTCAATCACTGGCATAAGGATCCCAGTTCCAGCCCCCGGCTCCCCACCTGCAGGGGGGCGTCACTTCACAGGCGGTGAAGCAGGTCTGCAGGTGTCTGCCTTTCTCTCCCCCTGTCTTCCTCTCCTCTCTTAATTTCTCTCTGTCCTATCCAGCAACAATAATAACAAGGGCAACAAAATGGCCTCGAGGAATAGTGGATTTGTAGTGCAGGCACCGAACCCCAGCGATAACCCTGGAGGCAAAAAGAGAGAGTTCTGTGCTTTTTTTTTCCTCTAAGTTTATTGCTTGGGCTTGGTACCTGCACTACAAATCCACTGCTTCTGGAGGCCCCCCCCTTTTTTTATTGGATAGGACAGAGAGAAACTGAGAAAGGAGAGAAGGGGGAACTAGAGAGGGAGAGAGAGGGGCCAGTTGGTGGCGCACCTGGTTAAGCACTCAGATTACAGTGTGCAAGGATCCAGATTCAAGCCCCTGGTCCCCATGTGCAGGGGGAAAGCTTCACAAGCGGTGAATCAGGGCTGCAGCTGTCTCTCTGATTCTCTATCTCCCTTTCCCCTCTCAATTTTTCTGTCTCTATCCAATAATACATTTTAAAAAAAATGTTAAAAAAAAAAGAGACACCACAACATTAAAAAAAAAAAAGGAGTGAGGGAGAAAGACACCTGCAGATCTATTTCACAGCCAGTGAAGTGTCCCCCTGCAGGTGGGTAGAGGGGGCTCCAGTCCAGGTCCTTGAGCAGATCCTTTGTCTTTGTACTATGTTAGTTTAACCGGGTGTGCTACTGCTTCTTTTTGGATAGGACAGAGAGAGATTGAGAGGGGAGGGGAAGATACAAAGATAGACACCTGCAGCCCTGCTTCACCACTCACAAAGCTTTCTTTCTGCAGGTGGAGACTGGGAGCTCGAACCAGGATCATTGCATAGGTCCTAGTGCTTGGTGCTATATGTCCTTAACCCGGTTGGCCACTTCCTGGCCCCCCCCCCCCCATTTTTTAAGATTTTATTTATTTTGGGGCCAGGTGGTGGAGTACCTGTTTGAGTGTGAGTGTTATAATGCACAATCTTGATCCCCATCTGCAAGGAGAAAACTTTGTGAGTAGTGAAGCAGTGCTGCAGGTGTCTCTCTGTCTCTCTTCTCTATCTCCCCCTTTCCTCTAGATTTCTGACTGTCTCTAGCCAATAAATAAGTAAAGATAATAAAAATAGTTTATTTACTTAGTAATGAGAAAGATAAGAGGAGAGAGAGAGAATCAGACATCCCTCTGGTTCATGTGCTGCTGAGAATTGAATTTTGGACTTCATGCTTGAAAGCCCAGTGCTTTATCCACTGAGCCATCTACCAAGCCGTGAAACTGAACTTTAGATAGCTAGTCAGCAACACCATCGCATCAGGGTTGAGAGGAGAAAGTGTGTCACTAGGGAAGGTTTTTGGAGGTGTCATGCTGTCCTTTGAAAAACCCAAGTCCTTGTGATGTGGTGATCAGAAACAAATACAGAGGCCTGGGAGGTAGAACAATGACTAGACTGACAAGTGTGTGGTCCTAAGCACTGCTGTAGACGTGTGTCAGAGTGATGCTTTGGTTCCATGTTTGTTTGTTTATTATTTTAGCCACCAGGCTTATTGCTAGGGCTTGGTGACATTTCTTTCCTTTTGCTTTTCTTCCTCTTTTTCTTTCTTTTACTTGATAAGACAGAGAGAAATTGAGAGAGCAGAGGGAAGTAGGGAAAGAAGAAGAGACACCAGCAGCACTGTTTCACTCCTCATGAAGCTTTCCCCTATAGGTGGAGACTTGAACCCAGGACCTTATATATGATAATGTGTGTACTCTGTCAGGTGTGCCCCCACCCATCCTAAATAAACAAATCTTAAGAAAAAAGAATCACATATAAGCTACCTGATTTCTCAGACTGGAAGAGCAAGACCTATCAAAGGCTATCCCTAGGCCATGAAACCACAGTGTAAACACAACACATTCATTCATTCTGTAATTTTTTTTTTTGCATCCTAAGCTATTCTAAAAGCTGAGAACCCAGTCATTAAGAAATAAAAAATATTGGAGTTGGGCAGTAGTGCAGCAGGTTAAGCGCACTTGGCGCAAAGTGCAAGGACCGGCGTAAGGATCCTGGTTTGAGCCCCCAGTCCCCCACCTGTAGGGGAGTCACTTCACAAGCGGTGAGGCAGGTCTGCAGGTGTCTATCTTTCTCTCTCCCTGTCTTCCCCTCCTCTCTCCATTTCTCTTTGTCCTATCCAACAGCAACAACATCAATAACAACAACAACAATAACTACAACAATAAAATGGCAACAGAAAGAGAATAAATAAATATCAAAAAAACTAAAAAAGGGGAAAAGCATCCTGCTCACATGGAGTCTCTGTTCTAGTGGATGGGGAAGACAGATATTGTGTAGTAAACATGTAACATATAGATGAGAAGGTGTTATGAAAAGAAAGGGGGATGATAAAGAATAACCTGCAATATTGAATAGGGTGGTATTTGAGACTTCTCCAAAAAGGCATTTGTACAAAATCTTGGAGACAAGGGAATGGGAGTTGCAGGAATTCTGGGAGAAGAATGCTACACAGGAGGAAAAGCAAGTGCAAAGGCCCCAAGGCAATACTGACTCATTTAAAGAATAGCCAGGTGGAAAGTGTGATTGGAGTAGAGAGCAAAGGGAAAGCAGTGAAAAGGGTGTATGTGTGTGTGTGTGTGTTGGGGGGGTTAGGGGGTGGGTAGGAGCACATGTCACCCATCTTCAAGACTTGTGTGTCCTGTAAACAGAGGTGAGTATAGAATGCAAACTATGCACGCATTTCTATGTTGGAAGATGAGACTTGAATGTTAATGGAACCTTCTTTGCATAAACACTCTAATTCTCTCCTTTGATGCCTCACCCCAGAGCTGCTCTGCCCACTCAGGTGGGCCTCCCTGGGGTAGGAACATGCAAATGCAGGTGCATGTGACAGTGACCGAAAGCAAAGGCTCTCAGTTGAGACCCAGCCACTTTAGTCACTGGTAACTTAGGGCTCTGTGAAAGAGAATGGCTGTGCCTCCTCCTGGCTGCAACATTTAGTCATTAAGATCTGAGGAATTCTGGTCAGCTCCTCCTTTCAGGTCATTTTCATATCCAGTGCTATTAGGCCAGCATGAAGCCCAAAACCCTCACCACGGGGAATATTTGCTGATTCAAAGTGAATTTGGTAAACAATCCCGCACCCCTCAGGAAACTGGGACCACCTAGAAAGATTACTTTGCCTTAGGGCCAGTGCATGAAGTTCTATTCAGAGCATTACCCCCTCCTCCCCCCCTCTTGTTTCCTTCCTTCCTTCCTTCCTTCCTTCCTTCCTTCCTTCCTCCCTCCCTCCCTCCCTTCCCTCCCTCCTTCCTTCCTTCCCTCCTTCCCTCCCACTTTCCCCTTTTGCTTCCTTTGTTGGCTGGAATCTGCTTTGAACTGTTTCACTAAATAGGTTGCTTTTTCTGGTGGGGGGTGGGAGAGGGGGATGTTTAGAAGGGAACTTTGCTTTAGTTCATGCTATCCTGAAAAACTAGTGTTAGGTTCAATTCAGAGTTCAGCCAAGTGCTGAAGTTTGTTTTTGATTCAAGCCCCTATCTAGCTAGCAGCCTACAGTCTGTTTCTTTTTAACTAATAAGTTGGTCACCAGGGAGTTGAAAATGGTTCCACCGGCGGCCGGGCATTAACCAGTGGGTTAAGCGCACATGGTGCCAAGCGCCAGGACTGGCTCAAGGATCCCGGTTGGTTCTAGCCCCTGGCTCCCCACGTGCGGGGGGGGGGGGGGAGGGGGGCTTTGCTTCACAAGTGGAGAAGCAGGTCTGCAGTTGTCTATTTTTCTCTCCCTCTCTGTCTTCCCTTCCTCTCTCGATTTCTGTCTTATCCAGCAACAACGACAGCAATAACAATAATAAGAACAACATAAACGATAAACAACAAGGGCACCAAAAAGGGGAAAAGAGCCTCCAGGAGCAGTGGATTCGAATTCAGGCACCAAGCCCCAGCAATAACCCTGGAGGCAAAAAAAAAAAAAGAAAAAGAAATGATTCCAGTCTATCCTGCAGGAGTGAATATGGACTGTACAAGACCCAGTGCAGTGATAATAGCCTGCATTGACTAAGCAGGGTATGTGGTAAGGTAAGGATCAGTAATGCCCTACCCATTTGGACATAATGTAACAGAGACTTAAGATCTTAGGGGTCTTGTGGTATTAGGTCTGAAAGTAGTGTGATTTCTTTTTTTTTTTCCTTTCTTTTCAAAAATATTTTATTTATTTATTGATGAGAAAGATAGGAGGAGAGCGGGAAGGAACCAAACGTGCTGCAGGGAATTGAACTCAAGACCTCATGCTTAAGAGTTCACTGCTTTATCCACTATGCCATCTCCTGGACCATTCTTCTTCCTTTTTTTTTTCTCCTAATTTTTTTCTTTGCCATCGTAAGTTTTTTTTTTTAATCTTTATTTATTTGTTGGATAGAGACAGCCAGAAATTGAGAGGGACTGGGGTGATTGAGATGGAGAGAGACATCTGAAGCACTGCTTGACCACTTGTGAAGCTTTCCCTCTGCATAAGTCGGGATGCGGCATCATCTAAGTTCATTTCCCACGTCTACGCTCGACGGGACCTGCCAGTATACGCGGATATCTTCGCCCACCCTGTCCAACGCTTGACGTCTCGTCACCCAATCTGGTCCCCTACGCCTACACTGAACTTCTCTGTTCCAGACTCTTGGAAACAGAGTTGGCAGTCAGCTGAGGTAAAGAACAAACACCTCATCACAGACCCCTGCAAGCGTCAACCCGGCTTTGACCTGGCACGTTATGATTGGGCCCTCCTCAATCGCTATCGAACAGGCCATGGCCGGTGCGCCGCTATGTTCCATCGCTGGGGAGCCAGAGACGACCGGAACTGCCCCTGCGGCTACAGACAGTCTATGACCCACATAGTCAATGACTGCCACCTCTCCAGATTCAAAGGAGGTCTCGAAACTTTACATCAGGCTCAACCTGACGCTGTTGACTGGCTACGGAAGAAGGGCAAACGCTAGAAGAAGAAGAAGGGGACCCAGGGCTCGAACCCAGGTCTAAGTGCATTGTAATATGTGCATTCAGCCAGGTGACCTACCACCCGGCCTCAGCAGTGTGATTTCTAACCTTTGGAGTACACTGCCCTTTTAAAGGCCCCTACAGAAATATTTGAACTTGCTATGGACTAGAAGAGGAAGAAATTGCAGGTTTATTTTATTATTATTATTATTATTTTACTTTCTTCGAACATTTTGGTATGTGCAATGCACTAAACTGTGGAGACAACCTTCTTGTGTCATATTCTCCCAAGATTTACTATCCATCGTAACCTAGGAAGGAGGGAGGAGTAGCTATGAGTCAAGTATTACCGCAAGTCAGAAGAGGGAACAAACAAGTAACTGTTTCCAAAGGGGCTGACGTTTGCCCCAGACTTTCAACAGCAGTAAGCCTGTACTCAGGTACCTATCTTGTGTCTAGCAGAAAATATCAGTCTCCATCCTCGGGGGCTTAAAGCCTCACCCCCACTATCACAGTAGCGCTGGTTTTTGCTATGTGAATTCCTCCTTTTCAAAGACAATAGGAAAGTTGGATAAAGCGGGTCTGGGCATAGCACTCAAGTGTTCCAGATGCAATTCATGTTTGACACAGACAGGAGAAACGGCAACAAGTATGAGAGAGTGAGTTGCTGTTTAAGGCTGAAGGATCTAGGTGGAGAGGGATCTTGTCTGTATAATTTATTGTCTCAGGCTCAACCCTGAACCGGGAATCACAGTAGATCCTCCTAAATAGTTGTTTATGTGGTGCTTCTCGAGGTAGACATATTAAGGGGGGGGGTGTTGAGTATCAAAGGTAGGGGGAAAATAAGGTATTCGCGCCGGCGAAATATAAGAGCTCACTTGGATAGTGTGTTACTATGCTTTGTGTACAAGCCAGGTTTGAGCTCGGCCCCCAGCACATTGAAAGAAGCTTCGGTGCTGCGGTTTCTCTCACTCTCTCAGCTTCTATCTCAAAAAACAAAATGTATTTCTCCGTAGATGAAAACTTTCCGAAAAGTTGTTCTGGAAAAATCAGTTCTGCGTGAAACAGAGTTGGGGAATTGACTGCTACGGAAACGGACGATGAGTCCCCAAGGCTGCAACTAGGGAGTGGGCGGGAGGCACCTTCTGGTCTCGCTGGGCTGGCCGAAGGCATGAGGTCACCTGGCGCGGCGCCAGCAGCAGCTGCTAGGCCGAGTCGGCGCAGCCGCGGGAGGCGGTGTCAGGCTCCGAACCCCGGAGAATTCCCCTCGCCTCCCACCCTCTTGGGAGGCGTGGCGTCTCGGAGCTTCGATCCACCAGGCCACGCCCCCGAGCACAGACCACGCCCCAACTATATATTCTCCCGCCTGCCCGAGGCCACGCCCCCGAGCTCCGGCCGTCCCCTTTCCTCCGGCGAGTCCTGGGACGGCGTCTTGGCCCCGCCCCCGAGGAGGCCCCGCCCCGCGGCTTGAAGCGGCTGGGGCAGCGGCGGCGTCTGAGTAGCGCGCGGGGCGTAGGGTGGTGCTGAGGGCCAAGGCGAGGGGCGAGCTTGCCGCCGGGGACTATCCAGGGAGGCGCAGCGCGGAGGGCACCCCGCACCCGAGCAGCCCGGGAGCACCAGCAGCCCCTGCCGACGTCGCCCGCGGAGCCCAGGCGAACCAGCCATGGCGTTATCGGTGCCGTTGAACGGATTGAAAGAGGACAAAGAGCCCATCATCGAGCTCTTCGTCAAGGTGAGCCATCCCGCCCCGCGGAGCCCCCGGCGGCGCCGCTTGGCCGCGAGGGCAGCTCCCTTCCCCGGGCGGGGGCGCATGCCTGCCCCCTTCGCCCCCGGAGCCACGCTCCTCTCCCGGGACTGGGCAGGGCTGCTCCCGAGCCCCCAGCCTATTGTCTCGGACCCACCCGCGTCTTCCTGCCGCCGGAGCCGACTGGGACCCCGACCCCAGGACGCGGCGCTCCGGGCGGCGTTCCCCGCCGCCGCGGCGGCTCGCGCGGCCCCGGGCCCCGGGCGGGGGCTTCTGTCACCGCCGCGCCCCCCGCGCGGAGCCCACCCGCGGCCGGTCCGCAGAGGATGCTGTGAACTTTTTCGAAACGCGTTCTGGGGGAAAAAAAGTTTTACTCCTCGCTGGGGTGAAACTGTAACTTTAATTTTCAAGACAGTTTAAATTTTTTTTTTTTTTAAGAAGGAAAGAAGAAAAAAAGAGTAGGCATTCATTCCTAGACCTCGGGAAAGACCGAGATTCCTCACTTTGGGTTTCCCTGCCGTAAGTATTTTACTAACATCTGTTTTTCTTGCTTCTCAAATGCGGAGCGACTGTTTTTGTCTGATGCAACATTTTTGGCTGTTTCCCCTCGGTGTTGCCGCCTCGGGAAAGATCAAGATCGTCGTCTGTGCCCTTTTGTTTTTCAAGGAAAACCCGAGGAGGGAAACAATTCACAACTTGCTTGGGGCTTTTAAAAGGTTGATTTCCCCCTCTTGTCTCTTCAGCTTTTATATCCTGGAACTACTTGGTTTGCTTTCAAGTACTAGTCCCATCCCTTTCGGGTTTGTTTTTTGTTCCTTTAACACTTTTCATTTTAGCACAAGAGAGTAGACTTACTGGATCCAGCTGCCTCCCTCAAACCTTGTAGGAAATCCTTGAGATTCTCTTACTGTCCTAAGCAAGACTCTGAACAGAAAAGTTGAACAGGAATCTAGGGCAAGTAGTCCACCCCCCCACCCCCCTTAGCATTTATTTTAAAGAAGGGAAGGCTCTAAAGGGTGTGTTTGAGAGGATGATCTGCAAGAGATAGAGTTGCTGGTTTGGGGTTTGAAACAGCAGGCAGGTGTAGAACCTCACTTTGAGGTGCAGGACATAGAATATCAGGGCTGCCTGAATAAGGGAGGAGGGTGGGCCAGAGATCAGTGTTCAGACATTTTTACTGAGCTAGGGGAAGGAAGGACTTTCTAGAAACTTAAAAAAAAAAAAAAATCTAAAAAACATGATACTTAATGGTGAAACTTTAGCAGTAGCATTGAATTCAGAGTCAGATAGGGATACTCTCAGTAATGACTTCTTTTTGGCATTGTACTGTAGGTCCTAGCCAAGAGAGTAAGACAAGAAAAAGAAATAAAGTATATTAATTAAAGAAGAGATGCCTTATTTAACCCTTCAACTAAGAGTGCATTATCTCTTAAACTTCGGTTACCTGAATACCATCTTCCAGTTTTCCCTGTATGTGTTGTATTGATGCTATTATATACTAAACAGAATAAAGAAAAAGAACATAATTTATATATTTAAGTAATATCTGTGAAACTGAGGATTAAGTACGATGTCTTTCAGGAGGCAGAGATGGAGAAAGAGACGACAGTAACCAGGCTTCCCTCAGTGTTGTAGGGGCCAGACTGAAACCTATTTGGTACAAATGGCATTGTAGGGCACTATCCAAGTCAGCTGTTTCACTGGTCCAGTTATATTTCTATTTTATCTTATTTTATTTTATTCTATATGCTGGATAGAGAGAGAAATCAAGAGGAAAGGAGGAGGTAGAGAGGAAGAAAGAGACACTTGTATCTTTGCATTGCTGCTCTTGAAGCTTACCTCCTGCAGGTGGGGACTGGGGGCTTGAACTGGGGTCCATGTAGATGGTAACGTGTGCTCAACCACCGTCTTGCGCCTTCCAATTCTATTCCTTTTTATATAGCTAAAAGTGTGAGCCACTTAAAAACATGTGGTTACTACTCATTTTTTTTTGCAAGGTTTTCCTTTCTTTCTTTCTTTCTTTCTTTCTTTCTTTCTTTCTTTCTTTCTTTCTTTCTTTCTTTCTTTCTTTTATTATTTATTTATTTTACCAGAGCACTGGCTTATGGTAGTGCAGGGGACTAAACCTGGGACTTTGGAGCCTCTGGCATGAGAGTCTTTTTTCATAACCATTATGCCCTGCCCCGTTGTAAGGTTTTCTTATGAAGTTGGGGACCGAGAGAACCAGGGTTCAAGTCACAGTTCCTTTCTCACAGGGTTATCCAGGGCAAGTTGTTTTCCCTCTGAGATTTATTTTCATTATTTGTGACAAAAGGTGTTTTTTTTTTTTCTATAACCACATAAACAAAACATTGTACTAATATACACCAGGATAGTTGTTTCAGAGGGAGAAAAACGGTCAGCTAAATTGTGGTAAAGAGTTCTTTATGGGGAGTCCGGCGGTGGCGCAGCGGGTTAAGCGCAGGTGGCGCAAAGCGCAAGGACTGGCGTAAGGATCCTGGTTCAAGCCCCCGGCTCCCCACCTGCAGGGGAGTCGCTTCACAGGCGGTGAAGCAGGTCTGCAGGTGTCTATCTTTCTCTCCCCCTCTCTGTCTTCCCCTCCTCTCTCCATTTCTCTCTGTCCTATCCAACAATGACGACATAAATAATAGCTACAACAACAATAAAAAAAAACGAGGGCAACAAAAGGGAAAATAAATAAATACAAAATATATATATATATATATAAAGAGTTTTTTATTTCTTTTCACAACCTGTATATGAAATGCAAATGGAGGAAAATACTCTTGTAAACAGTTATTTTGAAAATGAGAGGGCTGGGCCAGGCGGTGGCACAGTGGGTTAAGTGCACGTGGTGGAAAGCTCACAGACTGGCATTAGGATCTGGGTTCGAGCCCCAGGCTCCCCACCTCAGGGGGGTTGCTTCACCAGCGGTGAAGCGGGTCTGTAGGTGTCTGTTTCTATCCCCCTCTCTGTCTTCTCTTCCTCTCTCCCATTTCTCTCTGTCCTATTCAACAGCAATAACAACAACAATAATGACGATAAACAACAAGGGCAACAAATGGGAAAAAAGTTAAAAAAAAAAAAAGAAAAAGAGAGTGAGGGGGCAGAGGTCAGGGTTATCTTTTTTTTTTTTTTTTTTTACTAGAGCACAACTCTGGCTTATGGTAATGTGGGGGATTTGAGCCAGAGACTTTGGAGACTCAGGCATGAGAGTCTCTTTGCATGCTCCATTTTGTTTTAAAGTGTTAATTATTCTGCCTAGATGTATTTGATTTTGTAGCAGAAAATTGTTATCTGTGATGATACATGAATGGAAAGAATATTTAGCTTACTTGTTTAGGTAGCTTTGAATGTAGGAGAACTAGATTAGGACTTTTCCATGTAGCATGACAGGACTTGATTACATTTCCTTATGCATATTATTGTTGACGTTGTCTGCCTATGTATAAATCCAGTGACTCCAAGTCATTCATAAGCAGCAGCTGTGTGTTTCTTGTTTACTCCAGCTCTTAAAGGATAGGACACTCTCCCAGTGGTAAAAGACTTACAAAGGCAAGTCATCCTCAACACCAGGCATGACCATTTCTCCCACTTAGAGGACCCTGATGGTTGTATGGATTTTTATTTTTATTATTTTTATTTATTTGTTGGATAGAGACATTGAGAAATTGAAGAAAGGGGGAGGTAGAAAGGGAAAGAGGAAGAGAGATACCTGCAGCCCTGTCTCACCACTTGTGAAGCTTTTTCCCCTGTAGGTGGGGACTGGAGGCTTGAACCTGGGCCCTTGTGCACTGTAGTGTGTGTACTCAACCAGGTGCGCCACCACCGGTTCCTAGTTGTAAGGATTTTTACATATTAGCACCTGTTGAGAACCACCTACCAATGGAGTGAAGTTCAAAGCCTTCATAGGGGCCAGGCAGTGGTGCACCTGGTTAAGTACACATACTACAGTGTGCAAGGGCTCAGGTTCAAGCTCCTGGTTTCCACCTGCAGGGGGAAAGCTTCACAAGTGGTCAAGTAGAACTGCAGGTGTCTCTCTGTCTGTCTCCCTATCTCGCCTCTCAATTTCTCTGTTCTTATCAAATAAATAAATAAAACAAGGGCTGGTGTGTTACCTTATCTGATTGCTGTCTGGGTCTTTAACCCAATTTGTCAATTTGGTAGTTGTTTCCCAGGACACATTACTTAAACCTCTCTGTGCCTCATTACACAGTTGATATTAACAAATTTCATGGGAACATACCTGTTAACATATATCTTCATAACCTGTAATGAACTTAGAATAATATTTAGTAAGCAAAATAATATTTAGTAAGCAAAATATTTAGTAAGCAAAATAAGTATATGTGTGTTACCTTGGAAGTGTATGTTCACACGCAGATCTTCCTTTTGGATATTCTCTAAGTTTCTTGAGGGTGAGATCTGTGCTTTGGGATATGAGAAAGTCCCAAATGTTTGAAATTAGTTTGCTTTCTTCTTTCAACATTTTGCTGCTAGTTCTGTGTCTACTATGCTCTGCAGTTGGAAACTACTGCCCTAGAACCTGGTTAATTTTTTTTAACATTTAATTATTTTGAAATTTTATTTGATAGAACACAGAGAAATTGAGAGGGAGGGGGAGTCAGAGGGGAGAGATGGGGTGGGGGTGGGGTGGAGAAAAAGATCTGAAGACCTGCTTTACTGTTCATAAAGCTTCCTCCCTGTAGGTGGGTACTGGGGGTCTTGAACCTGGGTCCTTGTGCATGGTAACACATGCACTTCCAGGTGCACCACCACCCAGCCCTGATCTTGGTAATTTGTGCCTCAAACCATGGTCCTTTTGTTGATACTTGTCTGTAGAACTTGTGATTTTATCTAGCCACATCCTTGCTCACACCCCTCCCCCACCTTATTTAAAATTATTTATTTTTGCTATCAGAGTTAATATTGGGGCTTAGTGCCTGCATATCTTCACAGTTCCTGGTGGCCAGTTTTTCTGCCTTTCCTTTGGACTAAGGATGAGAGGAGAGAGGGGAGGGAGGGACAGAGAGCAAGGGGAGACACTGGCACTGCTCCACTACTCTGAAGCTCCCTTTGGCGGTCCAGGCTTGAACATGGGTCCTTGCTCATGGTAAAATGTGAGCTCTGTCTGGTGAACCACCTGCTGGCCACACCCGCCATCTTATTTATTTTACACTTCTAGTTTTTCCATGTATCTATCATAACAGTATTTTTTCTTATTTTTATTCATCAGATTTATTCTTGGCTCTGTTGAAAACTTGGGAAACAAAATTTCTGTATTGCTGAGTCACAAAGTGAGTTGAGAAGAGACTGGGTTTTTTGATTGTTTATATAAGCTCCATTCTTTTTGATAGTACTGTCTTAACACCCACCCTGTTTCCCCTAGCAGCTTCAGTGTGATGTGATGGTATTTCTTTTTTCTTTTTTTTTTAAATTTATTTTAATTTATTTATTCCCTTTTGTTGCCCTTGTTTTATTGTTGTAGTTATTATTGTTGGATAGGACAGAGAGAAATGGAGAGGGGAGGGGGAAGACAGAGAGAGGGAGAGAAAGATAGACACCTGCAGACCTGTTTCACCGCCTGTGAAGCAACACCCCTGCAGGTGGGGAGCCAGGGCTTGAACCAGGATCCTTATGCGGGTCCTTGTGCGTAGCGCCACCTGTGCTTAACCCGCTGCGCTACAGCCCGACTCCCGTGATGGTATTTCTGATCTTGATTTAGGAGAAGTTCCTTTCTAGAGGCTTTGTGGCAAGGAATTTAAACTTAGTCTTGCGTTACTGAACTCCATCAAAAAATTATGTGGTAATATTTAACTATTACAGGAATTGTTTCAGGGGGGAAATAGATAATAGATAATTAATAGATAATATCACACACTTGAAAAAAAACTTACTTGACTTGGTCTCATAAATGTAAGGAAATTCACAGCTTCTAGAAACTGATATCAGTCTCCATCCTTTCATTTCATGATTCCCATTTTCCTTATCAAGTAAATGTGTGTTTCAAACATTTCAAGCACAGGGAAGCAATCTTATAAATTGACATGAATTGACAGACCTGCTGGGAAAAGTCTCTTGGAAGCTTTAGTGAAACAGTGAAAGCTATGGTACAAATGAATCCTACAGATGGCAGAGTCTCAGCTGTTTTGCCACTATGAAGTGGAATTTCACTATATTTTGTTTCAAGGACAGCCTTCAAGAGGTATCCAGAGTATTATTCTGGTCTATTAGATGCCAGGATCAAACTTGGGACTTTATGCTGTGCCATCTCCTGGTCTATTCCCCTCCATGCCCACCCTCTTCCTTCCTTCCTTTTTTTTTTTTTAAAATTTATTTCTTTATTGGGGAATTAATGTTTTACATTCAACAGTAAATACAATAGTTTGTATATGCATAACATTCCCCAGTTTCCTTTTTTTTAAGCAGAGATAAATGACACATACACATCTTTAGTAGGAAATTAGGAGAATTTTTAATAACTGACCAAAAAATAACTCAACATCACGACACTGTTTACTTTGGATCTAATTGGTTGTCATTCATTTGAAGTTTCCAGAGGCGAACATTCAAGAGGTAGAAATGAATGTAAAAAATGAATCAGAGGACTGGCAGAATAGCTCACTAGGTTCAAGGTTGGTCCCTACCACATTAAAAGAGGCTCCGGTGTTGTCTTTTTCACTGTCTCTCTGCCTCTCTCTAAGGGGGGGGGGCAGCGGGGCGTGCGTGAAGTTTATGTGCGCTTTATTCTTGTTATGTGTTGCCTGAGCTATTTTTTTTTTTTTTTCCCTCCAGGGTTATTGCTGGGGCTTGGAATCCACTGTTCTTGGAGGCCATTTTCCCCCTATTGTTGACGTGGCCTTGTTGTGGTTATTACTGTTGTTGTTGATGTTGTTCGTTGTTGGATAGGACAGAGAGAAATGGAGAGAGAAGGGAAAGACAGAGTCGCTTCACTGCCAGTGTAGCAACTCTCCTGTAGGTGGGGAGCTGGGGCTTGAACCGGGATCCTTATGCCAGTCCTTGCGCTTTGCGCCATGTGCGCTTAACCCGCTGGCTACCGCCCGATTCCCAACCTGGGCTATTCGTACAGACTCAACCATCACATTCTTGGAAAGACCAAGGTAATGATTCTGATTAACTGTAAGAGATTAAGATAAATGCTCCAAGTCTTTGATTGTTACAGAAATGCAAATAAAGACAACAGTGAGATACCACTTTACTCCTGTGAGAATGTCATACATCAGAAAAGGTAATAACAGCAAATGCTGGAGAGGTTGTGGGGTCAAAGGAACCCTCCTGCACTGCTGGTGGGAATGTCATTTGGGCCAACCCCTGTGGAGAACAGTCTGGAGAACTCTCAGAAGGCTATAAATGGACCTACCCTATGATCCTGCAATTCCTCTCCTGGGGATATATCCTAAAGAACCCAACACACCCATCCAAAAAGATTTGTGTATACCTATGTTCTTAGCAGCACAATTTGTAATAGCCAAAACCTGGAAGCAACTCAGGTGAGTGGCTGAGCAAGTTGTGGTTTATATACACAATGGAATATTAGTCAGCTATTAAAAATGGTGACTTCACCGATTTCAGCATCTTGGATGGAGCTTGAAGAAATCATGTTAAGTGAAATAAGTCAGAAACAGAAAGATGAATATGGGATGATCTCACTCTCAGGCAAAAGTTGAAAAACAAGATCAGAAGAGAAAACACAAGTAGAGCCTGAACTGGAGTTGATGTATTGCACCAAAGTAAAAGACTGGGGTGGGGATGGCGGTGAGGGGGAGAGTACAGGTCCAAAAAGGATGACAGAGGACCTAGTGGGGGTTGTATTGTTATGTGGAAAACTGAGAAATGTTATGTACAAACTATTGTATTTACTGTTGAATGTGAAACATTAATTCCCCAATAAAGTAAAAAAAAGAGATTAAGATAAAGGAGCCCCAGGTGGGGAAGAGAGAGATTTATAAACTAGAGGACTGAATAGATGAGAAGCTTAACATGAGTAAAAGTAGAAAAGAAGGTTAATGAAGAGAACCTGCATATAACTAAAAGTTAACAGTTGGCTTGAAAGAGATGCCTAGAAGCCAGACTTTCCCACTTCCTGTTTCATTAGCACTGTGGAGCCTTAGTGTTATGCTGTCTCCTGAATAGGGAATTAGTGAGACCATAAAGGGAGATGTGATTAAGGTATGAATTAAGATTGCCATCAAGTGGAGGAATGTTAGAGAGGATTTTCCCATTTACAGATTCTTATAAAGAATGGAAAGGGAATATGTCTGAAGGAAAATAGCATTAGTCGTGATTTCAAACCTGTCCAGGTGTAGTTTAACAGAATTCTGATTTCAGGGCATTGCTTTTTGAATTCTCTTAGAACTTTTAATCCACTTGTCTTTTTAATGGCTTCACTTTGGTACCCATTCAGTGCTCTGTATCAATTTGAAGAACATCAATTATCCTTAATTTGGCTTCTAGGTCTCGACCCCTTCCACAGATTACTTAAAACCTAAAACTAGGAGATTATTTTGATCTAAATTTATGAAAATGAGAATTTAATGTAGGTAAGGCAATATTTGAAAGTTGTGGCAAAGATAGGCTAGAAACATCTTAAAATTATTACTTTAAAGATGTAGCAACGGGGGTCGGGAGGTGGCGCAGTGGGTTAAGCGCATGTGCTGCAAAGCGCAGGGACCGGCGTAAGGATCCTAGTTCGAGCCCCCGGCTCCCCAACTGCGGGGGAGTCGCTTCACAGGCGGTGAAGCGGGTCTGCAGGTGTCTATCTTTCTCTCCCCTTCTCTGTCTTCCCCTCCTCTCTCCATTTCTCTCTGTCCTATCCAACAACGAATTGCGTCAACAAGGGCAATAATAATAACCACAACGAAGCTACAACAAGGGCAACAAAAGGAGAAAAAAAAATGGCCTCCAGTAGCGGTGGATTCATGGTGCAGGCACCGAGCCCAGCAATAACCCTGGAGGAGGAAAAAAAAAAAAGATGTAGCAACATTAAAACCAGGACTAAACCTATAGTTCGCCATGCATATGTTTTGTCTCATACATATTTTTCTGCTTTTTTTTTTTTTGAAGCTGCATCATAGTGTAACAAAGCAAGAAGTCTAACAGGGTTTCTTTATTTCTTGTAATAAAATTATTACTTACAACTTTACAAGTGAAATAATTTATTTTTATGAAAAGAATTTCATTTCCATTATAATAGTTGTAAAAATGTCAATCATCTGTAACAGTTTAAGTAGTGAATTTTGTCACCATGCAGCTCAGCTGCTTATTTGTATATAGAAGGAAAGAATATCTGAACAAACACTGGCGAGTACAAAACCAAGCAATTAGATGAAAACTTAAGACAGTTAAGATTTTTGTAGGGATATGTACCAGTAGGTTTTATGCATATTTTAAATAATCATCTACTTTATTTTGAAGGTAGAAATAAATGATAGATTACTGGTACAATAAATTTTTTTAAAAAAAAGATAAGTCAATCAAGCTATTCTACTTAAGAAAATGGGGGAGTAGTTAGGCTTGAGAACACTCTATAGACAAAGGTCATTAAACTTAAAAAAGTGAAAATTTGGCCTTGAATATACATATAGCCAAGAGTGAACTGAAAAGTCTTAAGATAATTTCATGAAGTGCAGTTTTATATTATTTCATGTCTTAGGTTATAGCATATTTTATTTATTTACTTAAAGCTTACTTATTAATGAGAGAAGTGGGGGGGTAGAGGAGAGATTGCCTGAGCGCACACTTCACTCTGGCACATGCATTACTGAAGATCAACTCAGGACTTCATGCTTGAGGGTTCAGTGCCTTATTTGTTGTGCCACCCCTTGAACCACTACAATGCATTTTAGTTAACACAGGAATCTTTCTCTCCCCCCTCTGTCTTCCCCTCCTCTCTCCATTTTCTCTCTGTCCTATCCAACAACGATGACATCAAGAACAACAATAACTACAACAATAAAACAAGGGCAACAAAAGGGAAAGTAAATAAATATTTTAAAAAATTAAAATTGAAAGTCGCTTCCATGCCCTTTGTTTTTAAATATTTATTTGCATGTATTTTGTTCTTTTAAAAATATTTTTTCCAATTATGAAGCTTCACTGGTTTACTAGATACAACTTAAAAAACAAGAACAAGCACGGATAAGTTATTTATATTCTCTTGTGATTTTAAAAATCCAGGTAAATTAAGACCTTAAGAAGTGATTTTTGTGGCACAAGGAATGAGAGAATTGATAGAGAAATGAGTGAAATATCTATATTATATTCTGGGAGTCGGGCGGTAGCGCAGCAGGTTAAGCGCATGTGGCGCAAAGTGCAAGGACCTGCCTAAGGATCCTGGTTCAAGACCCCGGCTCCCCGTCTGCAGGGGAGTTGCTTTACAAGAAGTGAAGCAGGTCTGCAGGTGTCTGTTTTTCTCTCTCCCTATCTTTCCCTTCTCTGTCCATTTCTTTCTGTCCTATCCAACAACAACAACAATAATAACTACAACAATAAAACAAGGGCAACAAAAGAATAAATAAATATTAAAAAAAGAAATATCTATATTGTATTCTAACAGATGGTAATTTTAGAATCTACTAAATATTATTAGTTATTTAAAGACATCTTTACCTTTTTCTTCCATAAGTACTTACATGATAGTCTTTATTTTTTTTTTAATTTTTAATTTTATATTTATTTATCCCCTTTTGTTGTTCTTGTTGTTTTATTGTTGTAGTTATTGATGTCGTCGTTGCTGGATAGGACAGAGAGAAATGGAGAGAGGAGGGGAAGACAGAGAGGGGGAGAGAGAGATAGACACCTGCAAACCTGCTTCACCGCCTGTGAAGGGACTCCCCTGCAGGTGGGGAGCCAGGGCTCGAACCGGGATCCTTATGCCAGTCCTTGTGCTTTGTGCCACCTGCACTTAAGCCGCTGAGTTACAGTCCAACTCCCAGTCTTTAATTTTTAAATTATCTTTATTAATTAGGTAGAGACAGCCAGAAATCAAGAAGGTAGGGGGTTATAGGGAGGGAGAGAGACAGAGAGACATCTGCAAAATGCATCACCACTCGCAAAGCTTTCCCCCTGCAGGTGGGGACCAGGGGCTCAAACCTGGGTCCTTGTGCATTGTATCATGTGCACTCAACCAGATACGCCAACACCCAGCCCCATGATATATTCTTTTACTTAATTAAAATATTTATTTAGTTGATAGAACAAAGAGAAATTGAGAGGAGAGATAGGGAGAGAGAAAGAGAGACACATGTAGCATTACTTCACCACTTATGAAGCTTCCCCCTGCAGGTAGAGACCGGGGGTCTGAACCTGTGTCCTTGTACACTGTAATATGTGTGCTCTGCAGGGTGTGCCACTGTTTGGCATCTATGGTACAATTTCTTTTAACCTTTAATCTGTTGTTGGACACATGAGTTATTTCTAAATGTTGACTATTACAAATAGTACTGCCACAAACATGGGTGTACATAGATCTTTTTGGATGAGAGTTTTTGTGTTCTTTGGATAGATGCCGAAGAGAGGAGTTGCAGGGTCATTTAGTAGATTAATTTTTAATGTTTTCAGGAATCTCCAGACTGTTTTCCACACGGGCTGCACCAGCTTGCATTTGCAGTGTTTCTAGTCGGCTCCCCCACTGTGTACCTCATATTCTAGCTGGAATGGGCCTCACTCAGCATGTCCTATACTTTGGCCTTCATGTCCTATACTTTGGCCTTCATGAAGATTTAGTTGGTGTCTCTTCATCTGAAATATATTTCTTCAGCCTCTTCCCCCACTTCCAGTTTCTGCCTACCAGAATGTTTGAACTATTTTAATTCAGTCACTTAATTTTTGAGGTATTATTTTGTAGATTTGGATACATTAATGGGCATTATGAAGTTCATATTCACTTGGGGCAAACTACTGTATGTCTTCTAGTGGTAAGTGCTAAGAAAATTTGAAGCAGGATAAGGAGTACAGAGAACGAACGATAGGGAGTGTTATTTTCTCTTTAACAGGATGTTCTGGTAACTGTGGAGATTAGCAAAGGAGAAAGCAAGGGACTTAGGGTGCTATTCAGGCAAGAGATGACAGTGGCTTAAACTGAGAGAGAAGCAGCCTGATGATAGATGTATTTTTTTTAAGATTTTATTTATTAATGAGAAACATAGGAGGAGAGAGAGAAAGAACCAGGCATCACCCTGGTACATGTGCTGCTGGGGGTTGAACTCAGGACCTCATGCTTGAGAGTCCAATGCTTTATCTACTGTGTCACCTCCCGGACCACGATAGATGTATTTCTAAGATGAAGTAACAGGATTTCTTGATGGATTGAATGTGGGGGTGAGAGAACTAAACGTCAATTTTGAGATTCTGAGAATTTAGTTCTGAAGAATTAGAATGGAGGAGTTGCCACTAACTGAGAAGCTGTGGAAAGCATTGAGTCTGATGGAAAGGAGGAGAGTTTGGTTCTTGGCATGTTAAATTTGAATGTTTTAAGACTTCTCTTGTCTAGTTGGAGAGGTTTAAGTTATATAAGACGTGTACATCTTGTATATGAAATACAAATCAAGACATGCTGGTGAAGCTAGAACCCCCACCTGGGGATCAATCTCTGCACTGAAATAATCTTTTTTTTTTTAATTAAGTGATTTTCTTTAATTAATTAATTCCTTTCTGTTGCCCTTGTTTTATTGTTGTCATTATTGATGTCGTTGTTGGTTAGGACAGAGAGAAATGGAGAGAGGAGGGGAAGACAGAGAGAGGGAGAGAAAGATAAGACAATCCTGCAGACCTGCTTCACCGCCTGTGAAGTGACTCCTCTGCAGGTGGGGAGCCCAGGGCTCGAACCGCAATCCTTTTGCTGGTCCTTGCACTTTGTGCCATGTGCGTTTAACCCGCTGTGCTACCACCGACTCCCCCTACCCCCCCTTTTAAGATTTATTTATTACAAATTAAGAGTTTCACATGAGGCAGGGAGAAGAGGAGAAAGATGAGGGAGAGGTATCAGAGCACTACTCCTACATGTGGTGCTGAGGATCAAATTGAGAACCTTAGGTATAAAAGTCTAGTTGAGCTATTTTCCCAGCTTCAGTAAATAAAGTCTTTAAGAATAAAATTGATTAGGGGATGGGATACGGAGCTTTGGTGGTGGGAATTGTACCCCTCTTATCCTATGGTCTTGTCAGTGTTTTCATTTTATAAATTAATTAATTAAAAAAGAATAAAAGCGATTAACTAAAATGAAATTAAAAGCATACAAATCAGTGTTTATTTATTAATTTTTAGACAGTGACAAAGAAATTGAGGGAAAGGGGGAAGTAGAAAGGGAGGAAAAAACACCTGCAGCCCTGCTTCACCCTTGCGATGCTTCCCCTCTGTAGGTGGGGACTGAGGACTTGAACGCTGGTCCTTGATTGTGGTAATGTGTACTCTAAAACAACAGAATTAAGGCTATCTGAGGGGCAGAGGGTTAAGGGAAGGAGACAAGATAAGGAACATGTAAGATAAAGGTGTTAGGTTTAGTGTTTTTTATTATTTATTTATTTATATTTTATTATCTTTATTTATTGGATAGAGACAGTCAGAAATTGAGAAGGGAGGGTGAGATACAGAGGGAGAGGTAGAGAGACACCTGCAGCACTGCTTCACCACTTGTGAAACTTTCCCCCTGCAGGTGGGGACCAGGGACTTGAACCTGGGTCCTTGCACATTGTAACTTGCGCTTAACCAGGTGCTCCACCACCCGGCCCCCCTTTTTTTTTAATTAGCAATTTAACATTGATTTACAGTGCTGGGTGGTGGCCACCTGGTTCAGCACACAAGTTACAGTGAGCATGAACCCAGGTTCAAGCCCCTGGTCCCCACCTACAGGGGAAAAGCTTCATGAGTGGTGAAGCAGGGCTACAGGTATCTCTCTCCCTCTGCCTCTCTCTCTCTCTCTCTCTCTCTCTCTCTCTCTCTCTCTCACCTCTTTCCCTGTTTCTGGCTGCCTCTGTCCAATAAATAAATAAAGATTAAAAAATTGATTTGCAAAATTATAAGACAATAGGGGTACAACTTTGCACCAGAGGTCTGGATCACCAGAGGGTCTGACCACCAGAGGTCTGGATCCCCAGTCCCTCCCAGCTTGCAGTTAAGCTGTAGCAGTTCTCCCAAGGTCACGGATATAGGTTGACTATTATTTCTACAACTGTCTGTCTATATATGCCTCTGTTAGTTTGTATGTTTAGTATATGTGGTTTCAAATTTCAGGGTATTATTTAAAATATTGCTGGAGACATTTATATTTTATTTATTAAGGACTGAGGGAAGGGGGAGATGGAGAGAGAGACACTTGGCAGCATTGCTTCACCTGTTCCTGAAGCTCCCCTCCTGTAGGTGGGGATCAGGGGCTTAACCTGGGTCCTTGTACACTGTAATGTGTGTGCTCTATTAGGTGCACCACCGCCAGGCCGCCTTAGATGGGGTTGGGGGTGGGGTGGGCCATGGTCTTGTTTACACGTATTAGGTAACTAGAGCTGGTTGGACTCTGTCATTTTAGACCATCTGCCTCAGCAGCTCTTTCTGAACTTGTAGGTGAAGTAAAACTGGGTTCATGATTAGTCACATATTTCTCTCGAGTTTCTTTGGTTCTGTCATCATCATTATCATCTTTAACAAAAGCACAAAGTGATTAAGAGGAGTAATCTACAATGTACAAACTATAGTGATTTTCTGGAAAAACTTTAAAGTATTTATTTATTTATTTATTTATTTATTTATAACAGAGCCCAAACTGGCATGATTGATGCCAGGGGTTGACCTTGAGTACCTCATCTTTTTAAGTTTAAGTCTCTAGCCACTATGCTGCCCTCCTGAGTTTCACTTAAAAAAAAAAATTTTTTTTTTTCTCTTACTAGCAGACCATTGCTCAGCTCTGGCTTGCGGTGGTGCTGGGGATTGAACCTGGGATCTTTAAACCTCAGACATGAAAGTCTTGCATAACTATTATAATATCTCTCTGGTCTAGAAATACTTTTAAATTAGTGATTTTAGTGTATGTATTTCTCTTAGTTCCTGTGCATTTCTCTGTTTGCTCTCAGTGATATTAACTTACAATAACGGACACTTGTCTAATGCTGTCTTAGTGGAAAATGCAGCTTAGTAAAGATCTTTTAGTTTTAGTAAAACTTTTTATTTTGTAGCTGTAGACATTGAAATAGTATTGATTTACAAGTTTTTTTAGGGGCCAGGATAGATAGAGTTCAAGTCTTCTTTGATTTCTTTCTAAAGACTATTATTTAATGAGAGAGGACACAGAGTACTGCTCAGTTCAGATATATGCAGTGCTGGGAGTGAATCTGGGGATCATAAAGTGACTTTAAAATCTTTTATTTTATAATGTCATAGGTTTCCTGAAATTACTTATTTTGTTCCTGCATATTGATAGGATAGAGTACATTGGCAAATAAAAATGAACAGTAGTTTTTGTTTTTCTGGTGAAGTCAGAATAGTCGCCATAAGGCATCGAATAGCATTGGATGTTTACTGTAGTCCAGACGTGGTGTGCTAGGCCCTTTGCAAATGTTAGATGACTTAATCTCCCTCTGAACTTTGAAATAGGTATTACCAATGAGTTCCCTTTTACAGATGAAGTTTGGAGAGACCATTGCCCATATATGATCTCAAGGCAAGTAAGTGGCAGCACTGATTTGTACCAAGGCATTTGTGACCTGGAGCTTGACTTTTAACCATTAAGAGCTTTTTAATTTGTTTTTTTTTTTTTTTTTTCTATTTGAAACTTGAATTTTTACTTAGCGGAATTTCATTTTTATTATTTGCTATTTTCAGTCACTGGAAAAAATAATATTTAAGGATATTTCTGAAACACATTAAGTAGTTAACCTTGTTAGTTAGATTACTTTGATTGCTTTCAGTTCTCTTTGTTAAATTTGAAATGGAACTAAGATTTCCATTACTTCATCTCTTTGCATTCTGGGGGCCTGGTTAATTAGTATTTTGTAAAGTATTATAAAGGGTTTGTTTATAAACTTGTTAAGGAATTTGACTTGAATATAACATATTTGTTTTTAGGATTGTTTTCCACTTTAGAAGTGTCAGGCCAATCAAAGTTTAACAAAAACCACATACTAAATTGTTGTGATTACTTTACTGTTACTTTTTTTTTTTTAAACTGCCCCTTTAGAGGAGTCTACACTAGTCATTGCATTGTTGATAGAAAAAAGCAAGGAAGTTTCTTTTTGTGGAAAGAGGAAATTGCTGTTAGTTCAAGACTTTTTCCATATTAGGTATAAACTAAATATAGATGTGTAATCCTGGAGTGAAGTCACTTCTATAAAGTTTCTTTAGCAGAGCTGATGAGATTAGCCAGTGTTTTATGTTGGAATTTATTATTTTTTTTTTGGTTATGCTTTGTTTTCTTAACTTTTGATTCCCTTAAATGATTACCAGATGAATTAGTCTTATGGTCTGCTTTCTTTTGCCTCTTAAAAAAAAGAGGGAGAAAGAAAGAAAGAAAAAACATTACATAGAATATATATATATATATATATATATATATATATATATATATATATATATATATATATTTCCCTTTTTGTTTTTGCTGGAGTTTAACTGTTCCAGGACATGTTTTTCACATAGAAAAAAAGAGTTTGTAAGAGACAGAGGGTGAGAGTGAACAGCGCTGTAGCTTCTTCCAGTAGAGTGAAGACCAGGCTTGTACCTGGGCTGTATCGATGACAAGGTAGGTGCACTGTCCAGGTAAGCTATCAGGTTGGTCCTCAAGAAACGTCTTTTAAAACACAAATTAGAAAAAAGAAAAATTCTTGCTTTCGTTTAAAGAATAGTTGCTTACATAGTTCTTTTTTTTTTTTTTATTATTTTCCCTTTTGTTGCCCTTTTTTTTTTTATTGTTGTTGTTGATGTTGTCATTGTTGGAGAGTAATGGAGAGAGGGGGGAAAGACAGAGGGGAGAGAGAGAAAGAGACCTGCAGACCTGCTTCACCACCTTTGAAGCGACTCCTCTGTAGGTGGGGAGCCAAGACTGGAACCAGGATCCTTACGCCGGTCTTTGTGCTTCACTTCACGCCACGTCCGCTTAATCCGCTGTGACCTCCGCTTACATAGTTGAGGGAAGATTGTAACTATGTTAATTTCTTGACCATGTCATTCTTCTATCACTTTTTTTTTTTAATTTGGAGTATCTTTAAGTATTTTTCACATTAAAAAATTCATTTTCATTCATTCATTTATTTACTAGATAGAGAAAGAAATTGAGAGGGAAGGGGGAGACAGAGAAAGAGACAGACCTGCAACACTGTTTTGTTGCTTGTGAAGCCCCCCCCCCCGCAGGTGGGGTCTAGGAGTTTAAACCTGGGTCCTTGTGTACTGCAATATATGTGCTCTAGCAAGTGTGTCACTGTCTGGCCCTTTCACATTTATTTTTACTGTGAGGTTAGGCTCTTCTTTCTAGAAGAGGCATCTATTTAACTTAGTGTTTTCTTTGTTTACTTGGTGTTTAACCATTAAATCAGATCTCATTGTGGCCAAGTGCTAATATACTTCTGATTGGTCAGTTATAGAATTGGAGTAGAAAAGAATAAAGAATAGTTCTCTTATTTCTTGCCAAAACACATGCTCTCAAAGACTCTAAAGACTCCCTGAAGCTTTCTTATTCACAGTGATTCCTTTTAGCTCTTCAGTGCCCCCCCTTTTTTTTTTTTTAAAGAATTTATTTATTCATGAGAAAGATAGGAGAGAAAGAACCAGATACCACTCTGGTACATGTGTTGCCGGGGATTGAACTTGGGACCTCATGGTCGAGAAGCCAGTGCTTTATCCACTGCGTCACCTCCTGGACCACTTCGGTGCTCTTGTAAGCATATCAAAATATGCTTGAAAATGATATACCTTAATGGCATATCTTGGTAGAAATATTTTGGAATTTAATTCTGTAAAAAGTATAGCTTAGTGTATTATTTAAAGACACCCTCCCCCCTTGTTGTTGTTGTCATCAGGACTTCACCATTCCAGGATGACTTTCACTAGAGAGAGAGAGAGAGAGAGATGCAAGGAGAGAGAGAGAGAGAGAGCCAGTAGTGCTGAAGTTAATGCCAGTGTGTTATACTCCTACATGGCAAAACAGGTACCCTTCCAGATGAACTTTGTCACTGGTCCTCAATGGTTTTAATTAATCAAATCACATGTCCTCCAAGTCTGTTTTCAGGTATTGTCTGAATCCTCTTGTCTTGCTGCTTTTTCAGAAGAGTTAGATCTTTCTACTGTCTGGAGCACTTTGCATTTTGCATATTTTGCCACTTGTCTACTAATTTTTCACGATGTTCCAAACTAGAATGTGAGTTATAGGCTATCAGGGACCATTCATTTTTATATTTCCTACTTTCAACCAACATTGTTACAAAGAAAACTCATTAAGCATCAATTAGTGTTTTTGGTTAAATTGCTGTGGTGTTCAGGGGGATAGGAAATAAGAGTATTAAGATTCCTTCTGGTATTGTGTTCTGTATTACCTGATAGTACAATATAAGAGATAAAAATAGTACTTAATAAACTTGAGACATACAATTTGGGATTACTCACTAGGTATTCATTGATTTAAACTTAAGCATTAGTCTTCAGATTATATAACTGGATGATGAGGTTCAAGTTGTTGTTCTTATCTATTAAGTGGGTATATTTTTCAGAAGTGATACCCAATCTAGTCCAGATTTATTTTATGTACCAAAGTTAAGCTCGTCGCGGTATTTAGACAGAAAGTTGGGAGGTGAGATTTAAATCGTCAGATCCTGACGATTAGGTTAAACTAAATAATTAGAAGCAGTTTATTAGAGGGCTGCCAAAGTGACTTAACTTTGAGGAGAGTGTGCTGTTGTGCCACACACACACTGCTCAGGTTTGAGCCCTGCCAATACTGTGTTGAAGGTGCTGTGGTTTCTTTTTTCTCTCTGCCTCTCTATCTGGAAAAGTAGGCTCAGAGCAGTGAAGACAATACATATGGAAGGAGCTTATTACAAGACAGATATAAACAAGTCCAATAAAAATTCTCAGTAGTGGGAGGCAGGCAGTAGTGCAGCAGGTTAAGTGCACGTGGCGCAAAGTGCAAGGACTGGCCTAAGGATCCCGGTTCGAGCCCCCAGCTCTCCACCTGCAGGGGAGTTGCTTCACATGCAGTGAAGCAGGTCTGCAGGTGTCTTTCTCCCCCCCCCTTCTTCCCCATCTCTTTCAATTCCTTTCTGTCATATCCAACAATGACGACATCAATAACAACAATAATAACTACAACAATAAAACAAGAGCAACAAAAGGGAATAAATAAATAAATGTGAAAAAAATTCTCAGTAGTAATTGGGGTAATTTACCAGAGAATTGAGGTATCTCACGAGTGAGGTTTATTATTTTTTTTAATGGATTTAAACTTTTTTTTTTTTTTTTTTAACCAGAGCACTGTTTAGCTCTGGCTTATGGTGGGTAGTGTGGGGGCTTGAACCTGGGACTTTGGAGCCTCAGGCATGAGGCTGTTTGCATAACCATTATGCTATCTACCTTCCACTCTAAACTGTTTTTTTTTTTTTAATCTTTGTTTATTTATTGGATAGAGACAGTCAGAAATTGAGAGGGAAGGGGGCAATTGAGAGGAAGAGAGAGTGAGACAACTGCAGCACTGCTTCACTTGTGAAACTTCCCCTCTGTAGGTGGGGACCAGGGGCTTGAACTCGACTGCACTGTAGTGTGCCCTTGACCAGGTGCACCACCACCTGGCCCCCAAGAGTGAGTTCTTTAACCAGAAAACCATACTGTATTTTCCAAATAAACTGCTTCTAAAAGGGAAGATTCTATTGTGTTGCTCGAACTCGGGACCTCATGCTTGAGTCCAATTTTTTAAAAATATTTATTTATTTCCTTTTGTTGCCCTTGTTTTATTGTTGTTGTTACTGATGTCGTTGTTGGATAGGAGAGAGAAATAGATAGAGCAGGGGAATACGGGGAGAGAAAGATAAGACACCTGCAGACCTGCTTCACTGCTTGTGAAGTGACTCACCTGCAGGCGGGGAGCCGGTGGGGGGGGAGGGCTTGAACTGGGATCCTTACTCCTGTCCTTGTGCTTTGTGCCACCTGCGCTTAACCTGTTGCACTACTGCCCGACTCCCAAGTCCAATGTTTTATCCACTGTACCACCCTCGAACCACTTAATGAAACTTAAACATACAAATAGTTTATAATAAAATATTTTTTAAAAATTTATTATTGGATAGAGACAGAGAAATTGAGAGGGGAAAGGGAAGATAGGGAAACAGACACCTGCAGCCCTGCTTCACTGCTCACGAAGCTTTCCCTCTGCAGGTGTGGACCAGGGGCTGGAATCTGGGTCCTTGCACACTGTAATGTGTGCACTTAACCAGGTGTACCACCGCCTGCCCCCTAATAATATATTCTCTTTAAAAAATATTATTTATTAATGAGAGGGATAGGAGGAGAAAGGATCAGACATCACTCTGGTACATGTGCTGCTAGGGTTTGAATTCAGGACCCCATGCTTGAGAGTCCAACCCTTTATCCACTATGCCACTTCCCGGACCACCCCTAATAATATATTCTTTAGCATTTCTGTGACTGCAGCTTTTCATTTTTTATTGTCACCATTATTAATTCATTATTCTTAGTCCTTTAGAGGCCCAAAATTTAGCTGTTCATACATTGATGGGTGTCTTTATAGCACATTTTCTGCCCTCATCCCTATCATGTGGTTAAAATTATATATATATATATATATATATATATATATATAATTTATATAACAAGAGGGGTGGGGTGATGGAGATAGAGAAATTGATCTCAATGCTCTCATCTAAAGCATCTTTTGTAATACTGCTTAACCCCTTGGCCATGTTTTCTAAACCCAGTTGCTCAAGCCAGCCATGTAGGGTCTATTTGATTTCTTTCTGTTAATCAAGAGAGAGAACCATAGCATCATGTAATAGCCATGTATACTCACCATATGCATCTCCATCCAAACTAGACACATGTCAAACACTAAGCAGTCATACATGGCTAGTTACTATCCCATTGGACAGCACAGATCTCAAGAGTGTCCAGAGTATCTGTTTAGCACATATGATTTCAAGGGTCAGCCTCAGGATTATGAATTATTGTGTCTGCTGCTCCATCTGCCAAGCCCCACCTTTCAGTTAAACTTAGTCTTTGCTTTTCTTCCATCTTCATTGCTGTTACTTAATCTAAACCATATTCCACCAGGACGGCAGCTTTAGGTCTTCTACCTTCCACTCTCCAACTTCATGCCCCAGCCTGTTTTTCATATATAGCAAGTATTGTCTTCAAGTAGAAAATTAGATTTTGACTTTATGCCTTGGAATACCCTTCAGTGCTACCCTCCTATGCCATTCTCTACTTCTCCCAACTCCCACATCCATGAAGTCAGGAATAGGTTCTTTGCTTGGTGCTTAAATTTTGTTAATGAGCACTTGCCAGATCAAATATTGGGCACTCATAATATTTCTATGAGGTAGGTGTTACTCGCCATTTTACTTGTGAAGAAACTATCCCAGAAAAGTTGAGTAATATGCACAATACCAGGTAGTTAAATATAAGAACTCACACATAAGCCAGGTACTCCGCTTACAGAATCCTTGTTGTTAAAACATTGTGTTGATTGATTTCTTTTTATGCAGAAGGTACTTGCTAGGAGTCAGTAGAGTGGAACCTCTGTAACTGTGGCATTCACAGTTCTTGAATTTATCTAAAAAATTCCTCATGATCTGCCCAATGCCAGTGCTACTTTCTTTCATATTCTAGTTCCATTGGTTCTCTGCATGGCTGACTCCTCATTCTTTAGATCTAAGAGGCCTAAAAAAAAAAGAATACCCCTGATCTTTCAAAGAGGACTAGTGTGTGTCTGATGAGATGCCAGTGGCGAGGCAGTGATGGGGCTTCAGGTCCATTTTCCAGCAGAATTTAAATACCCTGTTGGAGCTTTATTTCCCAGATTTAGAGGAGTATTAGAGATTTTAAGCATTTCTTAAAAAAATATGAGATTAGTAATATATAACATATTTGCATATTATTTACTGCAGTGTGGGAGGAAAAAAAAAGATTACTTTGAAACCGTATTATCTGAATAGATTTTTTTTCCTTACACTGAGTACTTTGTTTCCCTTTAAACACTTATTGCTATTTATAACTTTATCATGATATGTACTTAACTGTTTTCTACTACAAAAAAATTACTGTTTCAGTAGGTCAGATCCTATCTGTCTCACAGTTGTTTCCTCAATGCTTAGGAGGTAGGCTCTTTGTAAATGTTTATTGATTATATGGTGTGTGTGTGTGTGTGTGTGTGTCTCAATAGAGACAGAGAGTGAAAGAGATCACAGCACTAAAGCTTCTTTTAGTGTATTAGGGGTCAGGCTCAGACCTGTGTCATGCACATGGCAAAGCAGTACACTATTCAGGTGAGCTATTCCCTGGCCCATGTATGGAATGTTAATAAAATGTATCTGAGTCCTAGGCAAGGTGTTACTCCTTTTTTGTTTTAAAAGACTTATTTTTTAATCAGAGAACTGTTCTGCTCTGGCTTATGTTTTTGTGAACCTGGGACCTTTATGCCTCAGGAATGAAAGTCTTTTTGTATAACCATTAAGCTGTCTTCCCAGCCCAAGACCTTTCTTTTTGAAATATTTGCTGTGACAGAGAGAGGCCAGAGCACCACTTCAAGATATACTGGACATTGAAATTGGAGCTTTACATACACAAGTCCTGCACCTACACATGCAGGCCCTTTGTTTACTTGCTGACCCCACCTCGCTGACTGCAAGGAGGTATTCAGTAAACTGTTCTGTGAGTGAAGAACACGAAGATGACGAACTTCAGTGGCAAATTCTACCCAGACCATGGAACTGTTAAGCAAGGTCTAAATGGCAGTTTATGGAAAAGAGAACTTGTAAGCAAACCGGAGCTCCGGAGTGGCTATTACATGTCCTTTGGCTTATATTAATAGTTGCCCCTTTTTTTCACTCTTAAACACTTTCATTCTTCATGCTAGTCTTAATTGGAGATAAATAGCTGTATCTGTATATTTATCATTGTGCATATCAAAGTTGTACCTCAAATAAGGAAAGAAGTCTGATAGGAGGATTGTTCCCTTTGTATGTAGTTTGTCTGGGACAGGTTCCTGTCTTTGTGATTCTCTTTGTTGATCATGGTTGCAGCTTTAGGCTCCTGTTGGCCATAGCTGCAGCAGATTTCATATCTGTCTGTCATTGGAACAGAAACTTTTCTGAGGCTAACAGAAATGAGTTAGTCACTAGCTAGTGGATTGGTTTAGGATCAGCCAGGATTGATTCCTAAAATTGAGAACTGCTTCCATTGGAAGGGGGTAACGTTGTATGTTTGATCAAAAATAGTTCTACTAAAAAAAAAAAAGTTGTGATATTAGGCAGTGTACCTGTCAGGTGTGCTATAGTGGTTTCTGTGCTTTGTTAGCTCTATTGTAAGATGAGTTGGAAATCTATTTTTTTGAGAAAAGTTAAGGTTTGATTATACAAATCTCCTTCCATTTTATAGTAATGAACTGGTACACACTCTAGAACTCCAAAGCTTACTGTTAGCAATTAATAGAAAGACAATAGTCTGGAATCTATAGCAGATGAGTTCTAGTAGAAAGATTTTTAAAAAGTATGGTAGAGGGAGTCGGGCAGTAGCGTAATGGGTTAAGTGCATGTGGCGCAAAGCACAAGGACCAGCGTAAGGATCCCGATTCGAGCCCCCAGCTCCCCACCTGAAGGGGAGTCGCTTTATAGGTGGTGAAGCAGGTCTGCAGGTGTCTTTCTCTCCCCCTCTCTGTCTTCCCCTCCTCTGTCCATTTCTCTTTGCCCTATCCAATGATGACATCAACAACAACAACAATAACTACAACAACAATAAAAAACAAGGGTAACAAAAGGGAAAAGAAAAGTATGATAGAACCAGAGTGGTCTGGGAGGTGGCACAGTAGATAAAGCATTGGACTCTCAAGCATGAGATCCTTTGTTCAATCCCTGGCAGCACATGTACCAGAGTGATGTCTGGTCCTCCCTCCATCTCCCTCCCTCTCCCCCCTGTAATCTTTCTCATTAATAAGTAAATTTTAAAAAAAGTATGATAGAACCAGAGAAAGCTTACTTGGTGGGGTGTCCTCCATGCTATTCATGTGGCCTAGATTTGAGCCCTGGGGACACTGTGACACTGGAGGTAGCTTGGTATAGTGGTGTCTGTCACTCTGTGTCCGAAAAAGTTGGCCAGCTGGAGACGTCCAATTGATGCAAAAATTATGACAGCTCAATAAAGTTACAATTTAGTTCAGGAGGTAAAATATAGAGATATGAATAATAAAGCAGTAATACATAGTAACAATTTAAAAAACTGCAAGGCAGGGAAGATAATATAATGTACAGGACTTACTTTCCATGGGTCCCAGGTTCAATCCCCAGCACCACCAGTAGCCAGAGCTGAGCAGTACTCTCATTAAAAAAAGTTGGGGATAGGGGTGTATCTGGTAAAGTGCATTTGTTACAGTATACAAGGACCAGGTTCAAGCCCCTGGTCCCTACCAGCAGAGAGAGAGCTTCACGAGTGGTGAAGCAGTGTGGCAGGAACTTCACTCTCACTCTCTGCCTTTCTCTTCCTCCCTCAATTTCTCCATCTCTATCCAAAAACAACATTTAAAATTTACAAGATATACTTATTTTAGCTATTTCCTCTGACAGCTTAATAATAAAAGTAGTATTGAACCTTGATTTTAGTAGTAACTAAAATTTTAAAAATTTATTTATTTATTGGATAGAGACAGCCAGAAATTGAGAGGGAAAGGGGTGATGGAGAGGTAGACAGCTCTGCAGCTCTGCTCCACTACTTTCTAAGCTTCTCCCCCACCCCTGCAAGTAGGGACTGGAGGCTTGAACCTGGGTCCTTGCACATTGTAACATGTGCACTCAACCAGGTACACCATCACCTAGTAGACCCATAACTAAAAATTTTAATAGGTTTTTTCCGATAGGTAAACTTGATGTCTTTTTTTTTTTTTTGCCTCCAGCAATATTAGTGGGGTTTGGTGCCTGCACTATGAATCCACTACCCCTGGAGGCTACTTTCCCCCTTTTTTTTGTTGCCCTTGTTATTATTGTTGTCATTGCTGTTGTTGTTGGATAGGACAGAGAGAAAATCAAGAGAAATCAAGAGAGGTGGAGAAGACAGAGGAGGAGAGAAAGATAGACATCTAAACACCTGCAGACTTGCTTCACTGCTTGTGAAGTGACTCCCCTGCTGGTGAGGGAGCCGTGGGTTTAAACTTGGATCCTTTGCACCATGTGCGCTTAGCCCACTGCACTACTGCCGAACCCCCCATAAGTCTTAACTATACTTTTATTTGACTTCTCTTTTTAAAAAACTTAAAGTAAAAGGGAGTCGGGCGGTAGCACAGCGGTTAAGCGCACAAAGCACAATGACCGGCGAGAGGATCCCGGCCCACCTGTAGGGGAGTCATTTCACAAGCGATGAAGCATGTCTGCAGCTGTCGTATCTTTCTCTCCTCTCTCTATCTCCCCCTCCTCTCTCTATTTCTCTCTGTCCTATCCTACAACGAAGACATCAATAACAACAACAATAATAACTACAACAATAAAACAAGGGCAAAAACAAAGGGAAAATGAATAAATAAATATTTAAAAAATAAAGTAAAAAACCACATTTGTGTATAGTGTTGAGTGATTTCTTTGTTCACAGTGATTTACATTAAAGCAAGAGAACATCAAGCCTTTTCCAGCCCCCCAAGCCTTTTCCACCCCCCCCCAAGCCTTTTGTAATAAATTGAATCACCAGCTCAAATAAGGAGCCATGGTAGGTTCATAAAACCATTTATTGGGAAATGCTTATTTTTGGCACTTTTGAAAAAAAATGTTAAAGATGTGTTACTTTAATTATAGTAAGATCAGGATTGCATATTTTGAGTTTCATGGTTTCTGACACTGAAACTTTTACTTTCTTTTTTTAAATCATTTTAAAATTTATTCCCTTTTGTTGTTTTATTGTTGTAATTATTATTGTTGTTGATTATGTCATCGTTGTTGGATAGGACAGAGAGAAATGGAGAGAGGAGGGGAAGAGAAAGACACCTGTAGACCTGCTTTACTGTCTGTGAAGCAACGCCCCTGCAGGTGAGGAGCTGGGGCCTGGAAGCTGGATCCATCCGCCGGTCCTTGCGCTTTGCGCCACCTGTGCTTAACTCGTTGTGCTACTGCCCGACTTCCAAACTTTTACTTCCTAATGTGTTCTCAGATTGTTCAGACTGAACTTTGTAGACTATACGAGTACAAAGGCAGAAACCATATATATGTATATGTGTATGTGTATGTATATATTTAAAACATTTGTTATCCTTGTTTTATTGTTGTGGTTATTATTGTTGTTACTGATGTTGTCGTTGTTGGATAGGACAGAGAAATGGAGAGAGGAGGGGAAGACGGGGAGAGAAAGACACCTGCAGACCCGCTTAACCTTTTGTGGAGTGACTCCCCTGCAGATGGGTACCCCGGGGCTCGAACCGGGGCCCGACTCCTGGAAGCCATATTTTAGTTCATTAGTGAATCCTCCAGTCCTCACACTGTTGAGGAAAGAATACAAAAAAGTGAGAGTCAGGTGGTAGCGCAGGTGGCGCAAAGCACAAGGACTGGCGTAAGGATCCTGGTTCGAGAACCCAGCCCCCCACCTGCAGGGGCGTTGCCTCACAGGCGGTGAAGCAGGTCTGCAGGTGTCTTATCTTTCTCTCCCCTTCTCTGTCTTCTCCTCCTTTCTCCATTTCTCTCTGTCCTATCCAACAATGACATCAATAACAACAACAATAACAACAACAACAAAACAAGGGCAACAAAAGGGAATAAATACATATATATATATATATATATATATATTTTTTTTTTTTTTTTTAAACCAGAGCACTGTTCAGCTCTGGCTTATGGTGGTGCAGGGGATTGAACGTGGGACTTTGGAGCCTCAGGCATGAGAGTCTGTTTGCATAACCATTATGCTATCTACCCTCCACATAAATACATAAATATATTTATTTTATTTTTTTATTAAAAATTTTTTAAAAATATTTATTTTTTTATTCCCTTTTGTTGCCCTTGTTGTTTTATTGTTGTAGCTATTATTGTTGTTGTCGTTGTTGGATAAGACAGAGAGAAATGGAGAGAGGAGGGGAAGACAGAGAGGAGGAGAGAAAGATAGACACCTGCAGACCTGCTTCACCGCCTGTGAAGCGACTCCCCTGCAGGTGGGGAGCCGGGGTTCGAACCGGGATCCTTATGCCGGTCCTTGTGCTTTGCGCCACCTGCGCTTAACCCGCTGCGCTATAGCCCGACTCCCCATAAATATTTTTTAAAAAGAATACAAAAAAGTTTAATTCTAGAAGATTGACTTTATCTGTTCTTGGAGATAATACATGTGATATGATTATTTAGGATGCTAGGTTCGTTGGTGACATGGGGGGAGAGGCAGGGGTAGGGGTTCTGTGGCTAGTGAAATGGTGCTGTGTTATATCTGTCTGTCTCCTCTAAAATAGAGGAATGGAAAAATATTGTCCCTGGCTCCTCCTTTTAACAGTGGTTTCATGCATATCTGAGGCTTTGGTGTCACACCAGAAATAAACAGAAGGAAAAAACCACTGGGCACTGCAGTATATTAGGAAATATCAGGGTGGGACGGGGGAGATCCATGATGATTATGTAAAGACTTTCATGCCTAAGGCTCCAAAGTCCTAGGTTCAATATTTCTGTACCACCATAAACCAGACTTGAGCAATACTCTAGTAAAAAACAAACAAAAACTACTTAGAGTGATCTGAGAAGTGGTATAGTGGATGAAGTGTCAGACTCAAGCATGAAGTCCTAGGTTTGAAGCCCAATGTCACATGTGCAGAGTGACGTTCTGGTTAGTTAATTTTCTGTCTCCTCTTCCTCTCTTTCTCATAAATGAATAAATAAGTAAATACTTTTTTTTAATGAAAGAAACTATAGAATTTAAGTGGAAGGTAAATTACTTAGCAGTTTTTTTGGGCCTTATTTCAAATTTACAGACAAGTCAATCAGAATAGAGCAAAGAGTATCCATCATACCGTTTACTTTATTGCTCTTTTTAAGTTTGAATACATTGTAGTCCTTTATTCCTAACTAGTTCAGTATGTATTCCCCAAGAAGAAGAATATAGCTTGTAAAACAGTATTTAAAAATTTTAAAACTATTTTTTATTTATTTCTTGGATAGTGACAGCCAGAAATCCAGAGGGGAGTGTAGAGAGGAAAAGAGAAGGAGAGACACCTACAGCACTGCTTCACCACTTGTGAAGCTTTCCCCCTGCAGGTAGGGACCGGGGACTTGAACCTGGGTCCTTGCATATTGTAACATGTGTACTCAACCAAGGGTGCACCACTACCCAGCCCCAGTAAACAGTGTTGCAGTTAGTAGCTTCAGTGTCATTTTCCATACTCCTGACCCCAAGTTTTAGTATAAAAACTTAAGACTCAAAAGCTTAATTGACTTACTATGTATATAGTTTCTAAGTGAGAAGCCCTCTAAATGAGACTATTTTGCAGATCAGGTATTGATCCTAGTCTCTCTGATCATAGCATAATCATTTTTTTCCTCCTGAAATGTCAAATCATTTAATAGTATAATATAGCAGTAAATTTTGTGATTATTATAAGCCATATGTAATCATCCCATAGCACAAAGGACTGGGTCATCATTTTTGTCCTTGACATTAAATTTGGTCTTTTATAAAAAGTTTATTCACAGGTGGTGAAGCAGGTCTTCAGGTGTCTATCTTTCTCTCCCCCTCTCTGTCGTCCCCTCCTCTCTCCATTTCTCTCTGTGCTATCCAACAACGACGACATCAATATAGCAACAACAATAACTACAACAATAAAACAACCAGGGTAACAAAAGGGAATAAATAAATATTAAAAAAATTATTTATTGGGGGGGGAGTGAGATAGAACACTGAAGCATCACTTTGACACCTGCAGTGGATTGAATTTGGGCTACTACATTATATTTAGTCATAAGATAAGATGTTAGGACCATATGTGCTATGTGTGGAATAGGATGTTCTTGAATTTGAGTGTCTAGGTTTTAAGCCTGGCTTATGTCTTGGTATGATCAAGTTAGCCAAGATAGTGTGACATTCCTTTAAAATGTGGGAGGAGACTGTTATTTACCAAACCTGACTCTTAACAAATATGATCAGTTGCTAGCTTACAAAGAGCAGAGTCCAGAAGGCATGAGGAATTCAAAGTTTAACCATGGGGTAAACTTATTTCCAGTTGTTATTTTATTTTTTTTGGCATGCTTTCCTACTTTGTCAGTGGTTACCAAAATATGGTCTTGCTTATGCACCAGAATTAGAATTGCTTGGAGTGCTCTTTGAAAGTTTTGAATTTCTGGACCCTACCACAAACATACTAAATCACAGTGACTGGATTTTTAAAATTTTTAAAAAATTTTTCTTCATTCCAGTAACTGGATTTTATAAATCACTTCCTTGTGGATTTTTCTATCAATATATCCTGAAATTTGAGATCCCTGTTCTTGTATCTTTAGAGATTTTCCATGTTTATTCTATAGCTTGTGTTTTGCTTCATTTTCATTTGTAGGGTGGGAAAGTTTTTTTTTTTTTTTTTTATTAAAATTTTAAATGAAGCATTCAGGGTTGGGAGGTAACTCAAGTGGTAGAGTGTATATACCTTACATGTTTTGAGAGTCTGGGTTCAATCCCCAGCACAACATAAAAAATAATGAAAGATTAATGTACATAATGCAAATGTAAAAAACTGTGAAAGGCATATAGTAAACAACTCCTTATATATCCCTTAGTTTTAGAGCAGTGTGTTATTTTTTATCTCTTATTAAAAAAATTTTTTGGGGGGGCAGTCATGGTTCACCTGATTAAGTTCAGATTTGTGTACAAGGACCCAAGTTTGAACCCCCAGTACTTATTTACACGGGGGGAAGCTTCGTAAGCAGTGGAGCAAATTTATCTCTTAATTTCTATCTGTTCTATTAAATAAAGAAAAAAGGGGGGTGGGGGTTGATAGCATAATGGTTATGCAAAGAGACTCATTCCTGAGGCTCCAAAGTCCCAGGTTCAATCCCCGACACCACCATAAGACAGAGATCAGCAGTGCTCAGGTTAAAAAAAAAAAGGACAAAATGGCCACTGAGAGTGGTGGGTTCATCCTGTAGGCACCAAGCCCCAGCAATAACTCTGGTAACAATAATAAAAAAAAAAGGTAATACTCCCCCCCCCCCCATTTATTTATTAATGAGTGAGAGGGAGAGGGGAAGAGAGAACTATTATTAGATCGTTCCTCTGGCATATGTGACCTGAGTATTGATCTTCAGACCTCAGTCTTTTGAGGCTAGTGCTTTAGCCACTGCATCACCTTCTGGTCCATATTTTATGTTGTATTAACACATTCATTCACCTAATAAGGTCATGTTATTGTTTCTTAGAGAAGAGAAAAACAGGTCCAGAGAAGTTAAATCACCTTTCCAGAGTCAATGTTGGAGTTGTTTTGGAGCCTTACCACTATGGTCTGCTGTGGGAGAAGACAAGGATTAACTAGAGTAATGCATGTCAGAAGCTTGCGGAGAGCAGAGAGTTCATTTACTTAACTTTGTGGGGCGGGGACTATGACTTAGGGGAGGGGTGGAGGGAGCTGCAGCCTTGCATATAGGCAGGTGCACCACTCCTGGGCCAACTTTTTAAATTCATTTTACTTCAGGTAGAATGAGAGAGAAAGGAGTTATACCAAAGTATTGGAGTTTTTGCCCCAGTGCTCTGGCATTCCCATGTTGTGCTGGGACTCCAGCCCAGTATTGGTGGCAAGGCATTTGCTCTACCAGGTGAGCAGGCTCCTGACCCTGGAAGTTCATTTTCACTAAAAGAAATGTTTGTGAACTCATTAACAGCCTAGCCTGTTGTTTCATCTAATCCTGGTAGTCGAGTGACCTCGTGATTTTGAGCTAATCAGTTGATCTTTAAATGATACAGGCTCTTACTTGGAGGCTAGACAGCATAAGTTGGTGATACTGAGCAAGAAAATGATAGCAACAACTGAGGTCTTTCTGATGTCCTGCCATTGGTTGTTGATTTATTTATACTGACAGAGGTTGAGCTAAAATAACTCTTTTATTATATACCCTTTGACTTCATAGAATTAGTTCACTGTATGGTTATGGTTAGGAAGCAATGATACATTCTTCCCATGGCCAGAGATGTTTTACATCCTCATAAAGCAAGGTTATCTTTACTTTACTCTATTTAGTGGGCTGTTTAAACTATATAGACTATATTTCTTAAATCATAGGGTCATATGATATACAGTTTGAAAGCACTTAAAGTAGAAGGTAGAGTCTCTTCCCTCTCATTTTCTGAAAGAATAATGTAGGATTCTAATGATTAAATGCTTGAACTGAAGACCCTGCTGTTAGACTTTGTATTTTCTGCATGAAGTTATTTTTAATTACTTAGTTGAATTAATTTTATTATTTACTATAATTAATTGAACCTGCAGCCTCTGAGGCCTCCGTTATGCAAAATTGGTTCTCTGACAGGATGAGCTATCTCTCTGGTCCTTAGGAATTTCTAATTTTAAACCTTGTTAATTTCTCCCATACTCTGCGGACCCCACAGAAGGGTAGTAACTTACTGGACCTTTAGACTCTAAACCTTGGCTCCAGCATGTGTTTAGCAGAACCTCTGAAGAAGTAGATAATAAAAGTCAAGTGATTTTTGCCTGATTATCAAGTTTTGTGACTTTCAAGCTAATCTGTTTCAAATCAATTCATTTTGTGTATTCAGACAGCTAAGCAAATACACTAAATGTAAATGAGGTCTTAAAGTTTTTATTTATTTATTTATTTATTTATTTATTTATTTACTTATGAGAAAGATCGGAGGAGAGAGAGAAAGAACCAGATATCACTCTGGTACATGTGCTGCTGGGGACTGAACTCAGGACCTCATGCTTGAGAATCCAATGCTTTATCCATTGTGCCACCTCCCGGACCACTTAAGTTAATTCTTTTGGTAACACAATGCTCTATCTTTCCCTGGAAAATGTGTCAAGGATAATAATTGAATGGTCAGGAACCCATTCTTACCTTAAGGTCCCATCTTCTTTCTCTTCCCCAGTCATCACCCCTTTCTCTAGCCCCATAAACAGAGGACTAGAGAATGAAGTTAAAACTCTTCTCCTTTGGTGTTTTCAGATCTCACTATTCTAAGATCTGATTAAACTAGGTTTTCTAATTGGGCAATTCCTTAACTTTGAATTAGTAAAATATTAAAATATTTATGGCTGCTACCGCTGACCTCCATTCTGCAGTGTAGGGGTTAATTTAATGGTTTCCGATTAAATACTAGCCTTAGGCAATTCAAGAATTACAACAGAGGTCTCGAGGGAGTGTGAGGAATACTAAGTGTGTAAGAAGAACACCAGATAGCAAGTTAAACAAAACTATCCCATTTAAACAAGCAAAACTGAAACAAATGCTTGAGTGCTAAGATTCATTTTTTATCTTGAAAATGGTAGTTATTTCTGTGCTAGTGGTATTACTCAGATTTTCACTTTGACTATTTGGATTTTCCAGTTTATAAAATATATATGTTTTTGTAATGTGACGTCATAATTCAAAAGCTGTATGTTTCAAAGTAGAATCTTATCCTTTGTATGTATCTGTATAATTGTGATCTTTATATTTTAAAAAGTTTTGAGATTTAATTCATATAACATAGTTTATCATTTGAAATGTACAACTCAGTAGGTTTCAGTATAGTCACAGAGTTGTGCAACTATTGCCAGTCTTAATTTTAGAACATTTGTATTACCCAAAGAAACCTGTAACCCCCAAAAGAAACCCTAGCGGTACCTACTAGCAGTCCTTCCAGCTCATCCCCCATTCCTCCCACTCCAAGCCCTAGGCAACCACTAACATCCTCTATGGATTTGCCTCTTGGACATTTCATATAAATGAAATGATAGGTGATATTTTATGATTGGTTCCTTTCAGCATACTTTTTCAAAGTTCATCTATACTATGAAAGCAAGTTACAGCACATATCCATCCTTTGCTGCTTTAAAAAAAATTTTTATTAATAGTTTGTTACAAGGTTGTAAGATTACAGTGTATAGTTCACACCATACCTACCACCAGAGTTCTATACCACCCTCCCACAGATAACCACCATAGTTCTCATAAGTCTTACAAACAGCTCGCCTCTGTTTTATTTATTTATTTATTTATTTATTTATTTATTTATGACAATTTCATGTAAATCAGATCACATGAGTGAAACCATCTGGTAGTTGTCTTTCATCTCTTTATTTATTTTGCTAAGCATAATCACTTCCAGTTCCATCCACTTTGTCCCAAAGGACACAATGTCATCTTTTTTTGACAGCAGGAGTAGTATTCCATGGAATATATATCCCACAACTTCTTTAGCCAGCCATCTGATGGTGGGTGTCAGGGTGCTTCCACTCTTTGGCTATTGTGAATAATGCAGCTATGAACATAGGGGTGCATGTGTCCCTTTAAATTAGTGCTTGAGTGTCCACTGGATAAATGCCCAAGAGTGGTATTACTGCATCATAAGGTATTTCCATTTTTATTTGTTTAAGGACTCTCTATACAGTCTCCCAAAGGGGCTATACCAGTTTGCATTCCCACCAGGAGTGAAGCAGAATTCTCTTTCAGCACCTGTCCTTTCCTGGTTTGTTGATGGAAGCCATTCTCTCAGGCCTGAGATGGCATCTCAGTGCAGTTTTAATTTGCATTTCTCTAATGACTAGTGAAGTGGAGCATTTCTTCATGTGTCTGTGCGCCATATTTATCTCCTTTAGAAAACGGTGTTTTCTAAAAACTCTTGCTTTTTATTATTGTGCCTGGACATTTTGCATGTGTTGTTCCACTGCTCCCAGGCTGACTTTTTCATTCTTTTTAATTCAGATAGAAATACAGAGACACAGCAATACAGCCCATCATTTGCGGTGTTTCCTCCAGTGTCATGGTGCTCTAATGTGATCTGCAGGGCTTCAGACTCAGGGCTTTTCCCATGGTAGAGCTTTATCAGTTGAGTGATCTTTCAGTTCTAGATCTGCCATTTTTAAAAAGAGATTTATTTATTTCATAAGGAGAGGTGGGGTGAAGTAGGAGGGCTGGGAGAGACACTGACATGCAGTGCCAGGGATTGAACTCTGGACCCCATAACTTTTAAGTATAGAGTTCTTTCACTTGCACACTTCCTGGGACACTAGACTGGCTGTTTTTTAAAGCGGAAAACAGCAAATGAAAAAGCAACCTGATATCCATCCTTCCTTCTGTAGTGCAGTGTCCTCTGTCTTATATATCCTTGACTAAAAGTAGGGAAAGCTACGTTTATTGTTTAGAGCGTGCCATCTTTTTTTTTTTTTTTTTTTGCCTCCAGGTTATTGCTGGGGCTTGGTGCCTGCACTATGAATCCACTGCTCCTGGAGGCCATTTTTGTTGTACTTGTTGTAGTTATTATTGTTGTCATAGCTGCTGCTGTTGGACAGGACAGAGAGAAATGGAGAGAGGACAGGAAGACAAAGAAGAGGAGAGAAAGATAGACACTTGCAGACCTGCTTCACTGCTTGAGAAGTGACCCCCTGCAGGTGAGGAGCTGGGGGCTCGAACTAGGATCCTTATGCTGGCCCTTACGCTTTGTGCCATGTGTGCTTAACCCGATGCACTACTCCCCAGCTCCCAAGTACCATCATTTTTACCTTTTTTAAAAAATATTTATTTATTTCCTTTTGTTGCCCTTGTTTTATTGTTGTAGTTACTATTGTTGTTATTGATGTCATCATTGTTGGATAGGACAGAGAAATGGAGAGAGAAGGGAAGATAGAGAGGGAGAGAGAAAGACAGACACCTGCAGACCTGCTTCACTGCCTGTGAAGCGACTCCCCTGCAGATTGGGAGCTGGGGGTTCGAACCGGGATCCTTACGCCAGTCCTTGTGATTAACGCCATGTGCATTTTTTAAATGTTTATTTTTGTTTGTTTTTCAGGCTGGGAGTGATGGTGAAAGCATCGGAAACTGCCCCTTTTCGCAGAGACTCTTCATGATTCTTTGGCTCAAAGGAGTTGTATTTAGTGTCACAACTGTTGACCTGAAAAGGTAGGACTTTGTTGCAGTTTGGGAGCAATTTAAGATAAATATATTCTTTTTTAAAAAATATTTATTTTATTTATTCCCTTTTGTTGCCCTTGTTGTTTTTTTATTGTTGTAGTTATTATTGTTGTTGTTGTTGGATAGGACAGAGAGAAATGGAGAGAGGAGGGGAAGACAGAGAGGAGGAGAGAAAGACAGACACCTGCAGACCTGCTTCACCGCCTGTGAAGCGACTTCCCCTGCAGGTGGGGAGCTGGTGTTCGAACCGGGATCCTTATGCTGGTCCTTGTGCTTTGCGCCACCTGTGCTTAACCCGCTGCGCTACAGCCCGACTCCCAAGATAAATATATTCTTTAATATTTTAAGTTTGGCCCTCTCCAAATCCCTCACTTTTACACTTAACTCTTTTTTTTTAATTAGTGATTTAATATTGATTTATAAAATTATATGTCAACAGGTGTATAATTTCATACCGTTCCTACCACCAGAGTTCTGAATTCCTAACCCCTCCATTATAAGCAACAGCAGCTTTCCTAAGGTTGCAGTTATGGGTTAACTATTATTTCCACAACTATCTTTCTGTATTTGTATATAATCCACCCCCCCACCCCCCCGCCCAAGATCCTGTCTTCTCTTCCTTTCCAAGCTACACATAACCCTATTACTATATCCAAATGTCCCTCTCTTTTCCTTCTCTCACCAGCTCCTGATGGAGTTTGGAGTTCAGTGCCCTCTTATCCTCTTCCTCCTATCACTTTGTCCCCACTGGGAGTATGGATCAAAATTATTTTTTGGGGTGCAGAAGGTAGGGGTTCTGGCTTCTGTAATTGCTTCTCCGCTGTGCATGGGTATTGGCAGATCGATGCACACCCCCAGCCTGTTTCTGCCTTTCTCTAGTGGGGTAGAGTTCTGGAGATGTGAGGTTCCAGGACACGGGTGAGGTCGTCTGCCCAGAGAAGTCAGGATGGAATTATGGTAGCGTGTGCAATTTAATGACTGAAGCTGTGATGTTTCAGCTGTAGTTGGTGGATTCTGTTTAGGTCTGTTGTTGCATTTATTTGTTGTTTTGGGGAGAGGTTTGATCTGGTTCCTGTTACTCCATGGCCACACCTCCCAGAAGTCCACATATTCTCTAAAGGAATCATATCATATCCTGATTAATGGACAAACGTAACTAGTATGAGCACCATGCCACCAAGTCACATGTGGACACACAGTCTTTTATAATAACTAGTCATTTTTTGAAACAGGATTTATATACTTTCGAACCAATAAAATGGGAAATAATGATTTCCATGACTGATAAGATCCTATACACAGAACCAGTTCTCTCCCTAATACAACTGTGCAGGTCCTGCTCCCTGTTTGATGACATGTCCTGACATCTTTGAATATGTCCCAAATGTTAATGTTTCCCCTTATATTTAAATGAAGCTTTGTTAAAATGACTGTTGATGTAAACCGAAGTTCCTTCAAGAGCCCAGGTACTTTTTTAATCTAAGAGTTATTTAATGTACAGCAAGAACAGGAAACTAGGTTTAGGAAGAGTTAAGACTGTACAGTTTATAAGTCTTGAGTGCAGTTTATCTCCTCATGTATTTATTTGTTTGTGAAAGAGAAATTGCCTGGCTGACCAACTGACCAGCAGAACTATGCTGTGTCATATGTGGTGCTGGAGACTTCGTGCATGTAAATCAGATGCTCTGCCTGCTGAGAGACCCTCCCATGTCTGTAGTAACTTGTCTTCACTTACCTGAAATTTCAGCCGCAGCACCAAGATCCCAGTTTTTTTTTGTGTGACTTCAGTGATATCTCTGACTTCATAGTTCCCCATGGATCTGTAAAGAACTTTCTAAGCTTTTGTTCTAAATACATAAACTATATAATCTGGAGCTTTATCGACAAGAAAAGGATTTTTGGGACTGCAGAATACTGTAGTGGTCCACTTACTCTGTTTTTCAGGGAATAGAAAAAATTCTTTATAGAACAATTTAAACCATATTTGGTTGATATAATTATAAGAGTAAGCATCCATGGTTATGTGATTATTCTTGATAGGTAAAGATTTCGTTCGTAACTATCTTTCCATAGACCAAAATCAAGAGGACTGAGAAGATCCCTGATAACTAGTAAGCTCAGTTTATTCAAGATTTGCTCTTTTTCTTTAGCAAATAGGTCTGAGGTGCAGAGCATTTATACTTAAAATTTCTTTCTTTCTTTTTTAAATTTAATTAATTTATTTATTCCCTTTTTGTTGCCCTTGTGGTTTTATTGTTGTAGTTATTGTTGTTAATGATGTCATTATTGTTGGATAGGACAGAGAGAAATGGAGAGAAGAGGGGAAGACAGAGGGGGAGAGAAAGACACCTGCAGACCTGCTTCACAGCCTGTGAAGCGACTCCCCTGCAGGTGGGGAGTTGGAGGCTTGAACTGGGATCCCTCTTCCCCCTCTTCCCCCTCTTCCCCCTCTTCCCCTTCTTCCCCTTCTTTTCCATCTTTAAGAAAGCACAAGGACTGGCAGAAGGTTCCCAGTTCAGTGCAGCCGGTCTGTAGGTGTCTTTCTCTCCCCTTCTCTGTCTTCCCTTCCTCTCTCCATTTCTCTCTGTCCTATCCAACAACAACAACAACAACAACAACAATAATAAAACAAGAGCAACAAAAGGGAATAAATAAATAAATATTAAAAAATTCTTTTTTGAAAATTAATTCTGGGAGTCGGGAGGTAGCGCAGTGGGTTAAGCGCAAAGCGCAAGGACTGGTGTAAGGATCCTGGTTCCAGCCCCTGGCTCTCCACCTGCAGGGAGAGTTGCTTCACAGGTGGTGAAACAGGTCTTCAGTTGTTATCTTTCTCTCCCCCTTTTGTCTTCCCCTCCTCTCTCCCATTTCTCTCTGTCCTAACTAAAATGATGACATCAATAACTACAACAACAATAAAAACCAAGGGCAACAAAAGGGAAAATAAATAAATTAAAAAAATTAATTCTGTTATACTTGACATAAATACCACAACATAGTTTATTGCTTATCTTATTTATTTACTTTTTAAATTACTTAATATATGTGTGTGTGTGTGTTTCAAGATAGAGACAGAGAAGCAAAGAGAAAGAGTGAAAGAGACCAGAACACCAAAGCTTTCTGCAATGCATTGGATGGTATGCTCAAACCTAGGGCCACATGCACGACAATTTCAATGTCTGTACTTAATTTATTTTTTAAATCAGGGTAGTGCTCAGCTCTAGTTTATGGTGGTGCCATGATTTGAACCTAAAACCTCATAGCCTCAGGCATGAAAGTCTTTTGCATAACCTATACTTTGGCCCTGCTGCTTATTTTTAAAGCCTATATCACTCATGAACAGTGTTTAAGGATGAACATCAACAGACTACCACTTGATGGTGGTAGAATTTATATATATTATCCCTCTGGCTATTGCATACTGACAGCTGAGAACTGTAATCCCATCTTTAATTCTAGGTTAGCATACTCTGGGATCTCTGTCACTTGTTTAAATTTTATCCTTTATTTAACTGCTAGTGTATTTATTTGAGATTTTGTAGACTTATTTACTGAGAAAAAAAACCAAGAAGTATTTCAGGATATATATGCATGCCTTAAGACTTTGAAGTTATACCTAGTTTTTGTTCGAAAAAGCTCTTATAAGACTGACATAATTCATGTAGTTATCCTGTTAACTGTTTTTTTCCTACATGCATTCACAAAAATGTTACCCAATATAGCTTCTAAAAATAGACCATGCTGCTGGGCACACACCCTTACTGTGTCTTAAAATACACAGCTTTTTTCCTACTCCATTTTTGGTTTGGAGAAAGTGAGTTGATGGCCATGCCCCAAAAAGCCTTCTTTGAACAACTCAGTACAATACTTGCTTGTGGCACATATGAGTTACAGTTCCTTAAGTGATAGAAATCTGGTTCAGAAGAAGAACTGAATGCATAAATGACTTACTTCAAAGTTTTGTTGTACTTTTTACTTATAATATTTAAAGGCAGCATTCCTGTAAATTGGTTGACATTTCAGCATTTATGTATGCTTATGTATATAGTCTACATGTGAAAAGTAAAAATAACACAGAAAGATCCAAGATCTCTTAATTTAATGAACTAATTAATTAATGAGTTACTTTTACCAGAGCACTGCTCAGCTCTGGCTTATGGTGGTGTGGGAGATTGAACCTGGGACTCTGGAACCTCAAGCATGAGAGTGTTTGCATAACCATTGTGTTATCTACCCTCCACCTGAGAGCATGTGTAAATAAAGCCTTTTTAATTTAATTTTTTTAAAAGAAATCTTACATCTACACGTACATCTAAGATGTACGTGTAGATGTAAGATGTAAGGGCAATTAGAAGTAACAAGTAATGCATGATAGTGTGATAATGAAGCCCATAACTTCCCCTTCACAGAGATCATTGCATTTATGTTTATTCTTTATCTTTCCAGACCTTTTATATGAGTTTACACTATTGTAGTCTTGAGTAAAATTTCAAAGAGAAACTACTCCAAGAACTTGAATTAAGCATTGGTACAAAAATGAACCTAAATAAATAAACAAACAAATAAATAACATCAAGGCTGTTCCATAGGAATAAGGTATTGTGTAGTAAGAAATACCTCTTACATTTTTAATTTAAAAACTTCAAATCTAATCTCTGTTAGAAAACTGCAGGAGAGAGAAAATGTCTATAATGCTTATTTTCCTGATAATTGCCCAAGTCTTCAGTGAAAAGTACTGATCCCAGAACAAACCGGTGGGGGAGCAATAGAACTCTCCTGAGTGCCACTTAGAGACCCGTGCTGTGATCTGAAAAGAATGATTGTTACTTGACATTTCATCCCTAAGGGTAAGTCAGTTTTTGGTTCTGGCACCATATGACATGTTCTTTTTGAATCTCGCTTGATGTTAATGACTATTCTAGTGATATTCATGTGCCCCTGTGAAGCTTGGAACAGTCTCTCATTGCTTGCCTGCCAGTACAGCCTTAATGCTTTAGTGGGAGTAATTCCAAAACCTAATTTTCTATTCTTATTGCAATTATATTAAAGAACTCTTAGACTAAACAAAAAGAAATGTCTGAACTCTTAATGGAATTTAGGTTTACATCAGTAGCTATCTAAACAAAGTTTCATTTAAATGTGAGTGAAAATCTTGATATTTGGGACACATTCAAAGATGTTAGCATGTGTCATCAAATGGGAGCAGGCATTGTAGTAAGTATTGGGTAGAGGCCTGGTTCTGGTATAGAGTATCTTGTCACTCATTTCTCTGTGGCTTAGGACAAGTTGCTTCATTTTGGAGGTCAGTTATATTTAAAGTCAAGAAAAAGGGAAAAAAAGTAAGCTAACATTTCTGTGTGCTAGACACTACTCACAGTATTTTCTCAATTTTTACCACGCCATTTTTCCCTGGCTGCACAACTTCATTGTTTCATCATGCAGGTACAGGATTTGTGGCTAAGTGGTTAAGTGGCAGTGATATACTTATTTAAAGACTTAACTGTTTCCTCAAGGTTTTACATCAGCAGAGATCAGCACCTTTAGAGCACAGATAGACTGAGAGGTAGGCAAAGGGAAGAGAAAAATGAAGGTAAGACAGTAATAAAGGTGGGGAAATGGGGAAGAAGAGACTGAGAGACATTGACTTGATAAAATTCTGTATTTTGTAGGAATAAAGTATAAATGATAATTTTTTATTGTCAAAGTAGTTCTGTCAGCTATATTAACAGTGAATAAAATTTTTCTCCCATTGGACTAACAAGTAAATAAATTGTAATTAACAAATTGTAATAGATTGAAGAAGGCCACTTTTTAAAAAAATATTTATTTTATTCCCTTTTGTTGCCCTTGTTTTTTTCTTATTGTTGTAGTTATTATTGATATCGTAGTTGTTGAGTAAGACAGAGAGAAATGGAGAACGGAGGGGAATACAGAGAGGAGGAAAGACAGACACCTGCAGAATTGCTTCACTGCTTGCGAAGCGACCTACCTGCAGGTGGGGAGCCAGGGGTTCAAACCGGGATCCTTATGCAGGTCCTTGTGCTTTGTGCCACCTGCACTTAACCCCCTCTGCAACCGCTGGACTCCCCGAAGAATACCACTTTTACTAAGTCTAGAAAATGCTTTCCCATTCTCACTTTAAATAATGGAACTCTCGTTCTTTCCATCATCACTTCCTTCTGCTGCATATGTTGGTATAACATTTATCATGATTATGAGGGACTGGACAGTGGTATACCCAGTAGAGTGATTGAGAACCTGGATTCAAGCCCTCAGTTCCCACCTGTTATGCAGGAAACTTCATGAGTGGTGGAGCAGTGTTGTAGATATATCTCCCCCCTCTGTCTCCCTTCTCTCCTCTTCTTCCCACTTCCTTGTTCTACTCCCCATTCCTCTTAAAAAAAATCTATTTCCTATAATGTACTGTGTTAGACCCCTTATATAAATTGTCATAATACAAAATTTTTTTTAGGATTATGATGATAGCTTAAACTTTGACAATTTTGTAACAGCTTAAAATATTTACAATGGAACTGTGATAATCCTGCATACTTTAAAAGACACTTTAGGGATTTGGGCAGTAGTGCAGTGGGTTTAAGCACACATGGCGCAAAGCAGAAGGACCGGCGTAAGGATCCTGGTTTGAACCCCCAGCACCCCACCTGCAGGGGAGTAGCTTCACAGGCGGTGAAACAGGTCTGCAGATGTCTCTTTCTCTCCCCCCTCTGCCTTCCCCTCCTTTCAATTACAATTACATTTGTACTGTGTGTGTCTGTATAAGACAGACAGAAACTATGATGCCTTATTCTTTTTTAAGATAATAAATGCTGTTGAGTTACCAATAGTCACATTAAAAAGCAGTTTTTAGTGAATGCTTTTTCTATACCCGTTAGCTATATAAATTCCACTTTCAAACTGTTAATGAAATCTCTTATGTATAGAAACTGAAAGCTTCTGAGTGCTGTTTTTGTTTTTTAAATATTGCTTCACAATTTGACATAAAAGTAGATAAGAGATCAGTAATATACCACATTCAATAAAAATAACAAGACCCTTTAACTGACTGAACTGGGACAAATAAAAAGATATTTAATAACTAGGACTTTGGTCTGTGTGTTTTGCTGAGTCTACAATTCATTCAACTAATGATTGTAATATTAGAACAAATCTTGTGAAGAATAATTAATAAAACTGTTCTGAAACAAGGGAATCTATGATATTAATCCCCCTGCTGGGCTAGCATGGGGGTGCCTCTTCCCAGGCGCATACTCTCTGGGTTGGAGAGAACTTGACCAGAGCCAGCCTGGGCTGCTACTCACTCAGCAACACGAGGGAGATGACTCAGGAACCAAATATGTGGTGGCGAGGCAATGCAATATCTTTATTGATCAGAGAGGCAAGACTTTTAAAGGGCAGACCCGGAAGTGACAAGCCAGAAATGGAAATGACTAGGAAAGGGGTGGAGAAAGACAAAAGGGGCTGGGAAGGTAGGAACTTCCTTAGCAACTGTTTCAAGGATTTTAACTGGTAGGATTAATAATACCCTGCAGGCAGGGTGGGTCTTGAGGGTAGAAAGGATAGATCAAAAGAATGGAATGGGTGGGGATCTTTCAGGCAAAACAATGATTATGTAGATAGGCCCTAGTATCAGGAATGCAGGGGGAGCTGGCTTAATGTTTTAAGGAATGCCAGGCTCCTAGAGGCAGAAAAATGCAGGGTGCTTTGTGAGTCTCCTCACAATTTTCCAGCATCTCCCCCTTTCTTTTTATCTAATGGCCATAGTATCAGGAATGTGGGGTGCTTTCTGAGGCAGGGAGTCTGATAAGATGAGTCAAACCTTTGGGGTTACTCCTGTCCTTCTTTGCTCAACCTCTCGGTAGAGAGAGAGAGACTGACAGGATAGACACACTCCTCAGGTCAAAGCCCTGCCAAGCTCAACCACATCCTCACAATTTCCTGACATTCCCTCATCCCCAATTACATGCTCTAGAGTGTCCAGTAGTCTTTTGATTTATGTGGATTAATTTTTTGCTTTGAAAATTAACACTTTAAAGAAGTTCTACATACTCAATATTTCTTTTTCCATTCATTATGTTAATTAGTTCCAGATTACTAACATATCCAGATACATTATCTTCAAAGAATCAGCTCCAGTGTCCTGTGGCTCTTTTTATACCAAGTAGCTGGAACTGAGCCACCAGCCTGATGTCCTCCAGTTGTTGCAAGTGTACCAAATTAAATTTTAATTAAAGATAAGCTACTTAGGTTGCTAGACATATTAGCTCCTTAGAAGGCTTCTCCTTTTATTCTTTCTTTCAGTTTCTTGCTTTAGTTTGTTTCGCTCTATACTATTTTTTACCTAGAAACTAAATGAGAGAAAATAACTTTTATTTTAAAACTACTCTAATAAGTAATCTGGTAAGTAAAAGACAAACACCCCCCCCCCACACACACACACCAAAGAATAGTCATGCTTTTCTTTCAAAGTATGAACTCTATGTACTTTGCTTTCTCTGGATGTCATTAAGGGAGACAGTAGAGTGAATTTGAATCTATTGTTGAGTTTTTATTGAAGACGTCTTTTTTATATTTATTTATTTTATTTATTGTCTTTTGTTGTCCTTGTTTTATTGTTGTAGTTATTGTTGTCATCATTGATGGGTAGGACAGAGAGAAATGGAGAGAGGAGGGGTAGATAGAGAGGGGGAGAGAAAGATAGACACCTGCAGACCTGCTTCAATGCTTGTGAAGTGACTCCCCTGCAGGTGGGGAGCTGGGGACTCGAACTGGGATCCTTAATGCTGGTCCTTGTGCTTTGTGCCACCTGCGCTTAACCCACTGCGCTTAGCCTGACATTCTTATATATATATATTTTTTTTGACTATTTTATTGAAGGAGGTTAATGGTTTACAGTATAGATGTTGGCACTTAGGAACAGTTTCTCATCTTCCTGTGATAGGTGTCTGTAAAATGCTGTCATTCCCCAATTTAGGTCCCAGCCCTCTCCACTCCCTCCCTTCCCCGTCATCCCCAGAGTCTTTTGCTTTGGTGTAGTATACCCCACCCAATCCAAGTTTTTCTTTGTGTTTTCCTTTTCTGTTCTTGTCTTTTTATTGAAGACCTCTTATGAAATATCTTAAAAGATTTGGGAAATTGAAGTAGCCATTGTCCATGCTGCAGTTTCATTTATTTCAAACTCTATAGCTCTTAAAATGCCTTAGAGTGCCAGATGAGGACTGGGAGTTGAAGAATCTTAGATTCTGTTTGGTTGATGACTTGATATAGCTTATAAATGAGTACCTCAGTGCTTACAACTTGTCTGTACATTTGAAGTCTGTCAATCTGTTTGTAAGGACCTAATTTATTGAGTTATTGAAAAGTCATGACATTTTTTTCTTTGCTTCTTCCTTTTTCTTTCTTTCTGGTTATGCTAATTATTCTCATGCTTGAGGCTTCTAACAATGGTTCTTGTGTTTACCTTTCCTCATTTTATTGAGCTTAAACTGTTTAAACAACCTTAAAATCATACTAGAAAGGACTTCCAAAATTATAAAGGTACTTAAACCAATTATAATCATTGAGTTATCAGTTATAGTAAACTTCTAATTTGTTACAAGTTTTTTCTTCACAAATAAGTGATTACAGCTATGTCGAGCCTTCACATGAAGAAGCATCTGCTCATATGGTATGATATTAAACTATATAAGAAGTTCACCCATATACAACTTATGTAATTTAAAAACAGCATTCACATATTTTTCTACACTTAACTGGTGTATCTCGTTTTGCCACTATAGGCTGGCCTGCCTTTGTCTGCCAACAATTTAAAGACTTTTTTCCTTTATAACATTACCCATGCCACAGACATCCCTTACAACCCCCAAAGACAAACGGTTGTTGAGAAGGCCTGCCAAACATCTAGGCCCAATTAAGTAAAGAAAAAAGGGGGATACATCCCCCAATATTCAGTTGGCTAATGCTCTAACTACATTAAACCTCCTTTAACATTTATGAAAATTCGAACCAGACGCCCTTCTAACCATGAGAATCATTAGCCATAACCATTGTGTGATCTATCATTCACCCGGGCTGGTTCTACCTCTTTAATTGAGAAGGATATGAGAGCTTTACATATCAATAGCATCTTTTCTACCTTTTGTTACACCCATTTAAGATGGAAACACACCTTAGGTGTGTGCAGGATCTTCAGACCAGATTTAGTTAAAATATATTGATTTTTAGCTAATTTTTACTTTAGACTTTAAACAAACTCAGGTTACTTAGAGAGTTAATACATGTTAGTAACAATTTTTTTTTTTTGGATTGTTTCTGATGTCTCCAGAAATCATGGCTGTGTCCAGCATTTTTTTTAAATTTTTTAAATAAAGGCAATTAAGTTTCAGAGTACTCTGAGCAAAATGGGTCGTACAAAAATTCAGTCATTCAAATCACTCTCTTACAAAACACAACTGAAAGCAGAGGGGGTAGACAGCAAACTTAAGATATTCAGAGAGAAGCAGTAGGGTTTTTTTTTATTTTTTGGCTCTTTGAAGCAGATTTTTCAGATCCCACTGTATTGGATTATGAGTCCTGGAGGGACTGTTTTTGAGTACCTAATTTATCGAGTTATTGGAAAAGTCATGAAATTTTTTTCTTTTCTTCTTCCTTTCTCTTTTTTTTTTTAAAATTTTTTATTTATAAAAAAGAAACATTGACTAAACCATAGGATAAGAGGGGTACAACTCCACACAATTCCCACCACCAGAACTCTATCCCATCCCCTTCCCTAATAGCTTTCCCATTCTTTAACCCTCTGGGAGTATGGACCCAAGGTCATTGTGGGATACAGAAGGTGGAAGTTCTGGCTTATGTAATTGCTTCCCTGCTGAACATGGGCGTTGACAGGTTGATCCATACTCCCAGCCTGTCTTTCTCTTTCCCTAGTGGGGAAGGGCTCAGAGGAAGCAGAGCTCCAGGACACATTGGTGGGGTTGTCTGTCCATGGAAGTCTGGTTGGCATCATGCTAGCATCTGGATCATGATGGTTGAAAAGAGAGTTAACATACAAAGCCAAACAAATTGTTGACCAATCATGGACCTAAAGGCTGGAATAGTGCAGATGAAGAGTTGAGGGGCCCTCCATTTTGTAGATAGCTAGTAGGCATATTTTAGTTATATTCCAAATGGCCTGTGGCTATACTAATTTTTTTTTTTTTTGCCTGAACCTGAAATCTGATATGCAGGTGCTTCCAAATTATTGTCTGAAAAGATGATGTCATGGCTGGAAAAAGGACCAGAAAGCTGGATCAGGGAAGAGAGTAACTCCCTAATATGGGAAAGGTGTATAAATATTGTTGACTGGGAGTTAGGTGGTAGCGCTGCAGGTTAAGCATAGGTGGTGCAAAGCGCAAGGACTGGCGTAAGGATCCTAGTTTGAGCTCCCAGCTCCCCACCTGCAGGGGAGTTGCTTCACAGGTGGTGAAGCAGGTCTGCAGGTGTGTCTTTCTCTCCCCCCCTCTGTCTTCCCCTCCTCTCTCCATTTCTGTCTGTCCTATCCAACAACAACAACATCACTAACAACATTAACTACAGCAATAAAACAACAAATGGGAATGAATAAATAAAATAAATATTTAAAAAAGACTTTAAAACCATTAAAAAAATAAAATAAATATTTTTGACTGTAAACCCCATCGTTTTGATGTGATCTGAGGCCTATATTCAGCTTAGGAGCCTATGTGACCTCTGCATCCCTGTGGATCTGAGCTCACATTCTATGGTCATAAGTAGGAACGTTCCAAGCTGCCCCAATATCAGGACCCATCTTCCTCAGGTGTAGCATAGAGTATATTGTCCATCCTCCCGTTGGAGGATGGAACATTCTCTACCATTGTTGATTCACATTGAGGGCAAGGTCCTATGGGGGTCCACAAAGGGCCTATTGTGTTGTTCCTGATAGGAATGACTGGTAACAATGGAGATAGGGATTTATTCGAGGTCTAGGCCCATCATGTCTGTTTGGGATTTTCAGGACTCCCTGAATAGGGCCCCAACTGATGGAGTGGCCTGATAGTGACTAAAGAGTCATCGTTAAAGTATGCTAGTCTCTTGCATACTTTATTTATTTATTTATTTAGCTTTTGCAGTTCTTGCTTTGATGAGGTTAGCTTTGGAGTGAGTGAGAGAACTGTAATAGGAAGTAGGTGAGGAAGATATCTAAGTCTTAAGTAGACACTGTTTTATTATGAACTTGATACTGACTCACTACAGACTATTGTGTATTTTTGCTTTCAGGTATATATTTTGCCCTAATTTATGAATATGTGTGAACATATGCTCTATCTTATGGGACCTGGTCTATATCTAGGTTTTGGGATTTTGTTAGGAAGTGAACCTACTGGAATGGAATTAGAGAATACTATGAAGGGAAAGGTCTCACCCGAGTAATGAGGGTAAAGTGTTGACATTCCATGCCTGACGTCTCTGGATATAGTCTGAAGTGATGCATGCTGAGGTGGTACTCGTTGTGTTGGTTAGGTTGGGATCGGCGGGTGCAATATCATTTGCTATGAATTGAGAGAAGCATGCAGGAAAGTGAGCCCCACCCTAGAGGTTCCCTAGACTGGGGGAAATTCAGGCTCTAAAGAGGAAGTGGGAGGATCCTGTTGTCTTAGGGTTTAAGTAGACAATAGATAGTTATTGCTATAATCACATTTTTTTTGTCAATTGGGTTAACTTTGAAATATCCCTTTGTTAGGATTTGCTGTATCATACTCAACATCACCATAATTTATGTCCTTTGACATTATTTGTGTATAGCTGTGCCACTGGTTGCTTCTTTTCTTCCTGGTCTAAGCTTTTAAGAGAGTCAACATATCAAATATTCAGCCTATGTATTCAAAAGACTCTGTGATTTAAAAAGTTTGAGACATTCAATCAATTTTTCCCATCTCATATTAACTAGTGATTTATATGACTACAAATTGATAGGATTTATATGACTACAAATTGATAGGAGTGTACATAAACACCATTCCCACCCCCCACCCCCATGAAGCTGAACATCCACCTTCATTCTTTTTTCTTTGGTGCCCCACTCCATTTCTCTTTCTTTCTTCTTCTTATTTTGTATTGTGTCTCCAGGGTTATTGCTGGGTCTCAGTGCCTGCACTCCGAATCCACTGCTCTTGGAGGCTATTTTTTCTCTTTTGTTGCCATTGTTTATTGTTATTGTTATTATTATTGCTGTCATTGCTGTTGGATAGGACAGAGAAAAATCGAGAGAGAAGACATGCAGAGAAAGTTAGACATCTGCAGACTTGCTTCACTGCTTGTGAAGCGATCCCCCTGTAGGTGGGGAGCCGTGGGCTCAAACTGGGATCCTTACATTGGTCCTTGCCCCTGTGCTATGTCTGCTTAACCCGCTGCACTATCACAGTACTCCTCATGACATTTTTTCTATGCAAAAATGCATCATGACGTAATAGCTCTGTTTGTTTTGTTTTGCCTCCAGGGTTACTGCTGGGGTTTGGTGCCTGCACTACAAATCCACTGCTCCTGGCGGTCATTTTTTTCTTTTCTTTCTTCTTCCCCATCTTATTGGACAGGACAGAGTAATTGAGAGAGGAGGGGGAATAGAGAGGGAGATAGAAAGATAAGACATCTGCTTCACAACTTGTGATGCGACCCTCCCACCCCCGCAGGTGGGGAGCTGGGGGCTTGAAGCAGGATCATTAAGCTTCACACTATGTGCAAGTAACCTGACACACCACTCCGACCCCCCCCCCCCAATAGTTTTCGTTTTAAAGATTTATTTACTTTATAAAACACACACAAAGAGAGCCTGAGAGTACCATTCATTTCCATCATAGTTATATCCGGGACTGAGCTAGGGGTCACATCCATGCTCAAATCGAATCACTCTCTGCTCTGTAGTCCTTTACTCTCTGCTCCCCCACCCCAACGCCCTGCCCCTTGTTTTTCATCTTAGTCCCGGTAGAGTTTCATCACTTTTGTTTTTAAAGTCTATAGGTCTTGCAGTCCAGAGGGTTTGTAGTGACCAGAACATGAATTCCTGTGCCTGATCCCTGGCATCATATGCTAGAAGATAGATCTGTTTTTAAAAAATCTTTTTTTTTTTTAGGATAAATAACATGGATTATTTGTTAGCCACTAATATTAACAGAAAACTATTATCATATATATGGTTGGTTTTACTTTAGTTACATGTGTAAAATGAAATAACCCAAAGAAACCAATTAAATATAAAAATAGGAAAGACTAGTTCTAACTAGAAGTTGACTACTTAACAAAAGTCATTGAAATCTTAAAGATGTATTTATTTAAATAGATCTAGATCTGAAAGTCTTACTTATATTTTAATATTCCCATCATTTTGTGCCCCGTCTGACAGTATCAAACCAAAGATGGTTCAGTGAATCAGTTGAAAATCAAATCAATTCAACATTTGAAAATCTTGTTTGGGGTGTAGATTCTCATAGAAGTTGATAGAAAATCTGTCTTCTTTTTATTTGGCTTGTAGGGGAGATGGGCTGTAGAATTCAGGTAGAGTTAAAGTTTTTGGGCTAGTGACATAGCTTTGGGAATATAGATAGATGAATATAGAATATAGCTATAGATAGATGATGTATCTTCATAACTAAACTGAGAGACAGCCATGGGAAAAATACAAACTAAGGAGAATTGATGAAATGGACTGAGAGGATGGCTAGATGTAAACTAAGGAGAATTGATGAAATGGACTGAGAGGATGGCTAGATGTTCAGGTATACTTTATTTTAAAAAATATTTTAAATGACGAGTAACTTCAAACTTCATGACATACTAAAATGTCTTTTATTTTATTCAGATTCTGTGCATTTATGGTAAGGAAGGACAGGAAGGAAGGGCAAGAGGTAATACTATAAGGGGGGGGAATCTTTGAAGTAGTAGACCTCTTTTAGTTGTGTTTTTTGTTTTGTTTGTTTCATTTATCTTTTAGAATATGGGCATTTTCAAACATACACAAGAATAAGCCTTCCCATAACCTCAGTTTAGTTACCAAGAATTTTTCCACCAGTGTCTTTTATCTTCTTGTTAAGGATCAACCCAGAACCTCACACATGTAAGGCATGCTCTCTACTGCTGAGCTATCTCTTCAGCCCAAAGTTGCTAAATTATTTTCAGCAAATCTTGGGAATCATGTTGTTTTACCTGTCTCCAAATAGTGTGAACATTGTCTCTAATCACAGTCCCATTATGTTTAGTACCAATGTATACTCTGGTTTTCTCATTTCCAGAATATGTTTTTGTCTCTGGATGATTTGTTGAATTAGGGTTCTGTCAAATTCTGCTCGTTATGTTTGATTGTCCTCTTAAATTTTTCTTAATCCAAAATAATCTCTTGTAACTTCAGTTTATGGCTTTTCTTGCCTATGTCATTGACTGTTAAATATCTAGTCAACGGAACTGTGGATATTATCTCAAATTCTGTGTTCGATTGTTTGCTTCCTTGTGGTGCCATTCAGCTTTTCCTTTTAGCCATTCATGTTTCCTATAATTGAACTTTTAGGTCTCAGGATGACATTATGCTTTTAAATTACTGAGAACCTCACAAAATTCTCAGTTTTGTGGGTTTTATTAGTCAGTTTTACTGTGTTAAAATTTTTATGGGATTGAGCAGTAGTGCAGTGGGTTAAGCACATGTGGCGCAAAATGCAAGGAAGTCTCAAGCATCCTGGTTCGACCCTCAACTCCCCACATGCAGGGGAGTCACTTCTCTACATTTCTCTCTGTCCTATCCAATGACGACATCAATTACAACAAAAATAACTACAACAATAAAACAACAAGGGCAACAAAAGGGAATAAATAAATATTAAAAATTTTTTTACTAGTTTTCATGGTAAAATTGTGACTCATTACTTGTTATCACAAAATATTTATTTATTTTTTTTTTACCAGAGCACTGCTCAGCTCTGGCTTATAGTGGTGCAGGGGATTGAACCTGGGACTTTGGTACCTCAGTCATGAGAGTCTTTGCATAACCATTATGCTATCTACCCCTGCCCATCACAAAACATTTTAATGAAAAACAACTTTTACCCAAACAAAAGTCGTGAAAACTGTAGCATTATTTTATAGTTCTGTATATTCTAATGTCTGCCTTAATAGAGAACAGAATATCATATTTACTTCTGTATACAATATCTTGTGATATCACATACCAAGTAATGTATGGAAAACCCAACTCCTTAGGCATGAGAGAATAAGAATGAAAAAAGTAAATGATATCTGAATAGTAAGTAATGGTTTTGACCTCAGCTGGGTGTGCCACTGCCTGGCCCTATCTACCATCATTTCTTATTTTATTTTATTTTATTATTTTTTTATTTAAGAAAGGATTAATTAACAAAACCATAGGGTAGGAGGGATACAACTCCACACAATTCCCACCACCCAATCTCCATATCCCATCCCCTCCCCTGATAGCTTTCCCATTCTTCATCCCTCTGGGAGCATGGACCCAGGGTCATTGTGGGTTGCAGAAGGCAGAAGGTCTGGCTTCTGTAATTACTTCCCTGCTGAACATGGACGTTGACTGGTTGGTCCATACTCCCAGTCTGCCTCTCTCTTTCCCTAGTAGGATGGGTCTCTAGGGAAGCGGATCTCCGGGACACATTGGTGGGGTCTTCAGTCCAGGGAAGCCTGGCCGGCATCCTGATGACATCTGGAACCTGGTGACTGAAAAGAGAGTTAACATACGAAGCCAAACAAATTGTTGAGCAATCATGGACCCAAAGCTTGGAATAGTGGAGAGGAAGTGTTAGGGGGATACTCACTGCAAACTCTAGTGTACTTCTGCTTTCAGGTATATATTTTGCAGTAGTTTATAGATACGTGTGAAGATATGCTCTCTCTCACAGAAACTGGTGTATATTTAGGTTTTGGGACTTTGTTAGAAAGTGAACCACCTGAGATGGAATTAGAGTATACTATGAAAGGAAAGGTCTCACCCGAGTAATGAAGCTGAAGGGTTGTCATTCCACATGTGAAGTCTCTGGACACAGTCTGAAGTGAAGCATGTTGAGGTGGCAATCATTGCATTGGTTAGGTTGTGATTGGCGGATGCAATATTATTTGATATGGATTGGGAGAGGCATATGGGAAAGTGGGCCCTGTCCAAGGGTTCCAGGACTGGGGAAAGTAGGGGCTCTGTAGTGGAGATATGAGGTTCCTGCTGTCTTAGGGTTCAAAAAGACAATCGATAGTTAATGTTATCATCACATTATTTGGTAATTGGGTTAACTTTGAAAAGTCCTTTTGTTATGGTTTGCTGTACAGTACCTCTACCATCATTTCTAATAATCATCTTGGTTAAAGTTGGAATGAGGATGAAGGAGTTTGCTTTTTGGTTAAAATGAAAAATTTATTTATTTTTACCACAGAAATGCTTTGTGGAGGTTTAGTATCAGAATATTACAAATATCATACTTAGTGGAAAAATACACTTATTAATTTTTACATGCTTTGAATTTTTATATACTTTGAAATTTAGAACTCCACTGAGAATTTAAAGTATTGTTGCCTTATCAGTTAGAGTAAAAAATAAATAAAAAAGGTTTGATTTTAATCACCATTTTACATAACAGGAAGCCTGCTGACTTGCAGAACTTGGCTCCTGGGACCCACCCACCGTTTATAACTTTTAACAATGAAGTCAAGACGGATGTAAATAAGATTGAAGAATTTCTTGAAGAAGTCTTATGTCCTCCCAAGTGAGTATTAAAGAAGATATGCATGGGAATGTTGGCATTTCTTTAAAGCTTTATCTCTCCCTTAGAGACATTTCTCCTAAAGGTTAAATTCTTACTTTAAGCTGAAACAACTAGTACTTCTCTTCATTATTCATAACCAGTATTATATAGATGTCAGAATTGGCTTCTTGCTAGACCAATAGGCCGTGTGTGTGTGTGTGTGTGTGTGTGTGTGTGTGTGTGTGTGTGTGTATTAAAGAAACTGAGAAACTGGTTAAGCTATAGTAGAGTGCTTGGTGAAAGTAGGTTTGCTTTGTTCTATTTATTTATTTACTTAATTTTTTTTCTTCTATCTTAGAGGGAGGGAGGGAAAGGAGAGAAGAGAGAGAAGGTGGGGAGGGGACACATAGCACCATAGCTTCCTTCACTGTAGTGGGATCTGAGCCCACAACCTGGGTTGCATGCATGACAAAGCAGCATGTTATCCATGTGAACTAGTGAGAGTAGGCTTGGTGCATGTGAAGCAGGATATTAAAGATTGGCTATTTGAAGAGGAGGTGGGAGGGAGTTGAGGACCCAGTATCCTGTGTTGGAGGAATATGACAAGTTGGTGGAGAGTTGTGGTGTGCTGGGCTAGCGTGGGGGTGCCTCTTCCCTGGGTGCATGCTCTCTGGGTTAGAAAGAACTCGGCCGGACTCAGCCTGGGCTGCCACTCACTCAGCGACGTGGGAGATAGATGACTCAGGAACTAGTGGCAGTGTGGTAATGCAAAAGGATCTATTAATCAGAGAACCAATGCTTATATAGGATAAAACTGGAAGTGGCAAGTCGGAAACAGAAATGGCTGTGTTGGGCTGCACCACAGAGAAGACAGAGAGGAGATCCAGAGCAAAGAGACAACACAAATCTTTATTGTTGGGTCAGACAGGTGGTTCATGCCATGTGGAGTCAGCCGAAAATGGCTGCGTGCGCGCTCCCCCCCCCCCCCACCTCACCACCAGGCAAGAGAGAGAGAGGGTGGAAGTGGGAGGGCTTTATAGGGCAACAACCAGGAGTGACGTGTCGGGACAGGATTGGTTGAAAAGGGCACTGCGAGGATATCGCAAGGAGTGGCAAAACCTGAGGGCAAAGACTGCATCTGTATAATTCCCCAACAGCTATGAAAGAGGGTGGAGAAAGGCAAAAGCATGCTGGGAAGGTGGAAGCTTCCTTAGCAATTGTTGGAGGGTTTTAACCGGTGGGATTAATGTTACCCTGCAGGCAGGGCGGGTCTTGAGGTAGAAAGAAGATAGATTAGTGGGATGGGTGGCAAAACAATAATTATGTAAATAGGCCATAGTATCAGCAATGCAGGATGGGGGTGGGGCTGGCTTAATGCCCAACAGTGTTATGCTAACAACTATCATGTGGAGATAAAAAACCATGTTTAATTTTTTTTTCTTTTTTAAACCAGAGCACTACTCATATGTATGTGGCTTATTGTGGTGCTGGAGATTGAACTTGGGATCTTTGGTGCCTCAGGCATGAAACTGTTTTTGTATAACTATTAAGCTGTCTTTCCAGCCCAGGACTGGGTTTTTATTTATGGATTTTTCTTTTCCTTTTCTTCTTTTTTTTTAACCAGAGCACTGCTCAGCTCTGGCTTATGGTGGTACAGGGGATCAAACCTGGGACTATGGAGCCTCAGGCATGAGAGCCTGTTTGCATAGCCATTATGCTATCTACCCCTGCTATTTATGAATATTTCTAAGGTATTCTGGATCTCGTATCCTGCATTGCATAATAGTGCACATGGCTAACAATTTTAATGCACTCAATTATTATATGAGAGGTACACTTGGAATAGATAACTGTAACAATTACCTAAATTACAAATATGTAGTTTCTTATATAATACAACTGTAACCTAGTTTCAAAACATTATTGATTTTTTAAAAAGGTTTTTCCAGTTTCATTATTCTAAAAGTGAACATGCTTCTTTTTCTTTTTTTAAATTTTTTAATTATCTTTATTAATTGAATGGAGACAGCCAGAAATCGAGAGGGTAGGGGAGATAGGGAGAGAGAAAGAGAGACACCTGCAGCCCTGCTTCACCACTTGCAAAGCTTTCCCTCTGCAGGTGGAGACTGGAGGCTTAAACCCTGGTCCTTGAGCACTGTAACATGTGCACTCAACCAGGTGCCAGGTGCACTCTCCTCTTCCTCTCCTCTCCTCTCCTCTCCCCTCCTCTCCTCTCCTCTCCCCTCCCCTCCCCTCCCCTCCCCTCCCCTCCCCTCCCCTTTCCTTTCCTTTTTCCTTCCCCTTCCCCTTCCAAAAACCCCTCCAGGGTTATTGCTGGGGCTCAGTGCCTGCACTACAAATCCACTGCTCCTGGAGGCTATTTTTCCCATTTGTTGCCATTGTATACCATTACTATTATTGTTGTTGCCATTGTTGTTGGATGGGACAGAGAGAAGTTGAGGAGGGGAGATAGAGACGATGGGGAGAGAAAGATAAACACTTGCAGACCTGCTTCACGGCTTGTGAAGCCGCCTCCCCCTCCCCCCGCAGTTGGAGAGCTGGGGCTCAAACCAGGTTCCTTGACGCAGGTACTTGCACTTCATACTATGTATGCTTAACCCTGTACACCACTGCCTGATCCACAAACATGTTTCTTTTTTAATGTAAAGTCTTGTGTGTGGTGGTGGCGTGTGTGTGTCTCCCCCCCACCCCCCCACACTTCCCAGGGACTGAACTCAGGGCCTTGGAGCCTCAGGCATGAAGGTCTTTTTTTATATATTCATAGTGTTTTTCTGGCCAGTATCAAGATTTGTTTATTCACTTTTACTTCCTTTTTTTTTTTTTTTTTTTTTGCCTCCAGGGTTATCGTTGGGGCTCGGTGCCTGCACTACGAATCCACTGCTCCTGGAGGCCATTTTTTCCCATTTTTTGTTGCTCTTGTTGTTGTATTTATTGTTATTGTCATTGCTGCTGCTGTTGGATAGGACAGAAAGAAGTCAAGAGGAGGAGAAGACAGAGTGGGAGACAGAAAGATAGACACCTGCAGACCTGCCTCACTGCTTCTGAAGCAAGCCCCCTGCAGGTGGGGAGCCAGGGGCTGGAACCCCAGGATCCTTAAGCCGGTTGATGCAGGTTGTGCCATGTACTTAACCCGCTGTGCTACTGCCTGGTCCTTTGTTTATTTACTTTTATAGACAGAATTGAACAAGAGACCAGAGCACCACTCAGCCCTGGGATTGAGCCCCAGACATAGGAGCCTCAGGCATGAAAGTAGTGCTCCTTGAGCTGTCTTTCTGGCTGTGAAAATGGAAATGTTTCTTTTCCTCTGGTTTATCCCTTTCTTGCTAGTTAGTTGTTATCCCCCTTATCTAGCTACATTTCTCAGAAATGCAATTAATGACTCAGAAATTTCTAAAGTAAATAATTGCTCAATGTTCATTTATTCATTCTGCACACAGGTGCTAGGCAACAAAACTAGATGTAATAGTGAATAAGACAGAGTTGCTACGCTCTGGAAGTATGGATGGAGAGATGGTGGTTGTGGTGTGGGAAAGTGAATGGTACCAGGAAAGGCTACTGAAACAATACTTTAATTAATTAATTAATCAATCAGTTAATTGATTTTAAGCTAGAGACAGAAAGACAGAGGGAGGAAGTGGGAGAGATCACAGCATCAAAGCTGTTTTCAGTGTGATGAGGGCTGGGCTCAAACCTGGTTTGCACACATGGCAAAGCAGCACACTGTCCGACTGAGCTATTCTGCCAGCTCAGGAAAGGCTTTTGTTAAAGAGATAACACTGGGATTAAACTTTAATTTACAAAAATGTGGTATTTGACAGGTGTGTGAAAAGCTAGCAGGCATTCCAGGCCCTGAAGTTATATGGCTGGAGAGTAAGTAGCATGTAGGGCTGGGGGTGGTGGTGGTGGGGAGAGGTAGTAGGTAGGGCAGAGCTGTTAGAAATATGACTGTTGACATCTTTACAATTTGCCCATCTCCTCTTGTGAACAGAATTGCCATAGTTTAGCAGTCTTTACTAAGCCTCAGATTTAATTTTCTTAGTTCCACATGCAACAGTAAGATTATCATCTTTACTGATTTGTTGTTGTTGTTGTTGTTGTTGAAGAGCTTCAGTTTTGCACCTGGTTGAGTGCACATGTTAGAATGTACAAGGACCTAGGTTTGAGCCCCACCTGCAGGGGGAAAGCTTTGCAAGTGGTAAAGCAGTGCTGCAGGTGTCTCTGTCTCTCTCCCCCTGTCTAGCACCCCCTCCCTCTCGATTTCTGGCTGTCTCTATCCAATAAGTAAATAAGTAAATAAATAGCTTCAGATTTTATCTCTGCTTTCCAAGACTCCCCAAACCTTCCTTCCATGCTCAGTAATGTTTCTTCATCTAACATTAATAAAACTCTATCTTGATTTATCTCCCAGGCCACATGAACAATCAGAATACTAACAAATAAAAACTGGGATCTCTGCATTATAAACTGAAGCTTTGTACACATTAATAAGGAACTATTATGAACATTCATTCAACTTGGTGCAGATAACTTGAAAGGTAGTTACAGCAGAGAACCCATTAGATTCTTTTGTGTTCTTCAAAGTCCATAAGTAGAAAGTTGCCAACTTGTCCTGAGACAAGAAAGTGATCTTCCTCCCATGTAACTGTAGATCATTCCATCAACAATAAATTATAGAGAAACACTTTGAATGACTTATTCATTCTCTATAAAGGAAACTAATTTTAAAGCATTGCTTGCATGAATTTTTCCAAGAGTTTTTAAGTTTTTTTTTTTTAATTAGTGCACTGACCAACATGTATACAAATGGACAGTTTCTTATAGTCTCTTCTAATCTTCAACAACAAAGAAATAAGAAATTTTCACTACCCTTTACTGTTTTTCTTAGAGGAAACAAGTCATTATGTGACATAGTAGGGCTAACATAACAGTAATCTCATTACTTGACCTCTGTAAGACATCATGCATTTTGAATTCAGTCTTCAAAACAAAGATTTTTATATATAGAAAATTCAGCCTCATTTTACTTGGACATGTTAAAAAATGTATTCTAATTGAAAGTCTTTTTATTCAGTTTTTTATAAAGATTTTATTTATTTATTAATGAGGAACATAGGAGGAGAGAGAAAGAGCCAGGCATCACTCTGGTACATGTGCTACTGGGGATTGAACTCAGGACCTCATGCTTGAGAGTCCGATGCTTTATCTATTCCATTGTGCCACCTCCCGGACCACAGTTATTTTATTTGGTTTTAGTAGTTTAAAACTTTGACAAACTTTCTGTTACAAGCTTTTTAAGAATATTTATTTTCCCTTTTGTTGCCCTTGTTTTTTGTTGTACTTATTATTGTTGTTATTGATGTCATCATTGTTAGATAGGACAGAGAGAAATAAAGAGAGGAGGGGAGAACAGAAAGGGAGAGAGAAAGATAGACAACTGCAGACCTGTGTCACCTTGAAGCGACTCCTCTGCAGGTGGGGCGCCAGGGGCTTGAACCGGGATCTTTACGCCGGTCCTTGTGCTTTGCGCCACATGCACTTAACCCGATGCACTACCACCTGACTCCCTCTGTTACAAGATTTATTACAGCTGTTCCCTTGCTTTCATGTTAAGGGGAGTTTCTAAAGGTTTTTTTAATTTGTTATTGGATAGAGACAGAGAGAAATTGAGAGGGGGGAGATAGAGAGGAAGAGAAACAGATGCCTGCAGGCCTGCTTCACCGCCTGTGAAGTGACTCCCCTGTAGGTGATATAGGTGATGTAGCCTTGTCCTTGTGCTTTGTGCCACGTGTGCTTAACCCGCTGCACTACCGCCCAACTCCCTCTAAATAAGGTTTTAAAGTTTCACTTATATAGAGGCGAATGGTTTTGATGTTTCTTTTACATTACTGTACTGTTATTAACTATCAGTTAAGTTCTAATAGTGTTTCATGTACTGTTACTATGGGTTATTTTGTGGACCATCCCAGTTAATCTTCTCAAAGAGTCTAATGAAACTGAAAACGACCAGTCAAATAATCTGCCCCAAAGTTTCACAGTTGCTGGTAGCAGAGCTGAGATACTTCCAGGCTAGGTCTGTGTGATTTCAGAAATTCTTTTGGCTTTCATAAAGTAGCTAAGATATAACTTCTGATGGGTTTTTATTTATATGCATTAGGACAACCCATTTCAACTGGGAGTGGTTTCTCCTTAATAAATCCACTAGCCATTATGTGAAGTAGTATAGTAGCACAATCTCTGCCATGTAGACTTGTTTCTAGAAGATGAGGTGGTAGCAGAAGGGCTTCTAAGACTACCACATACATTCCCTTTCTTTTAAAAATTTTTTTATATTTATTTTCCCTTTTGTTGCCCTTGTTTTTTATTGTTGTTGTAGTTATTATTATTGTTATTGATGTTGTCACTGTTAGAACAGAGAGAAATGGAGAGAGGAGGGGAAGACATAAGAGGGGAGAGAAAGATAAGACACCTGCAGACCTGCTTCACTGCCTGTGAAACGACTCCCCTGTAGGTGGGGGACTGGGGGCTCGAACCAGGATCCTTCCGCAGCTTAACCCACTGTGCTACTGCCTGACTCCCTGCATTCCTTTTATTTTCTTCTGTTTTCCCTGCAACCGTTCTGGTTTTCTGCCTTTTTCCTTTAGGGCAAAGGAGGGCTCAGGCTTGGATCCCTTTTACACTTTTAGCCTTCTTATTTCTAGACAGGGTGAGAAGAGGCAGAGAAATTGTGTAAACTAGTAATAGACTACAATTTAGGGTTTTTTTGTTTTTTTTTTTCCTTCCTTCCTTCCTTCCTTCCTTCCTTCCTTCCTTCCTTCCTTCCTTCCTTCCTACCTTCCTACCTTCCTACCTTCCTACCTTCCTACCTTCCTACCTTCCTACCTTCCTACCTTCCTACCTTCCTACCTTCCTACCTTCCTCTCTTTTCCTTTCTTTTCCTTTCTTTTCCTTTCTTTTCTTTTTTTACCAGAGCACTGTTCATCTCTAGTTTATGGTGGTGCTGGGATTGAATTTGGGGCTTTGGAACCTCAGGCATAAGAATCTCTGCTTGGGGAGCCGGGCTGTAGTGCAGCCGGTTAAGCGCACGTGGTGCAAAGCACAAGGTTCGGTGTAAGGATCCCAGTTCGAGCCCCTGTCTCCCCACCTGCAGGGGAGTCACTTCACAGGCAGTGAAGCAGGTCTGCAGGTGTCTGTCTTTCTCCCTCTCTATCTTCCCCTCCTCTCTCCATTTCTGCCTGTCATATCCAACAATAATAACTACAACAATAAAACAATAAGGGCAACAAAAGAGAATAAATAAATAAAATAAAATAAAAAAAATAATCTCTGCTTAACTGCTATGTCCCCCTGCTCAAACTTAGCATTTCTAATAATGCTTTTGGGATAACAAGAACAATTTGCTTTTTTCTTTTCTTCTTTTAATTTATTAGTGATTTAATATTGATTTACAAAATTGTAAGTTAACAGGGGTATCATTCCACACTGTCCCTAACCCCAGAGTTGTGTGTCCTCATCTCTTTGCTTGGAAACTGTGGTAGCTCTCCCAACGTCACAGATATGGATGACAATTACTCCTATAACTATAAAGATTTGCCCTTTTTTTTTCCCTATGGTCCTGCCTTTTCTTCCTTTCTAAGTCACACCTACATCTATTACTATTTCCAAATGTCCTTCCTTTTTTCCTCTATCTCTTTCCTCTTCTTTTTGATGGAAACATTTCTCCCCTTCTGGGAGTGTGGACCAAAATTCTTTATGGGGTATAGAAGGTGGGAGTTTTGGCCTCTGTAATTGCTTCTCCACTGGACTTTGATGTTGGCAGGTCAGTCCACACCCCCAGCCTGTTTCTATCTTTCTTTAGTGAGGAAGGACTCTGGAGAGGTGAGGTTCTAGGACACATTGGTGAGGTCATCTGCCCAGGGAGTTCAGGATGGAATCATAGTAGCAACTGCAGCTTGACGGCATATTATTGGAGTTTGAAGGTTTACATCTCAGGCTTGGCATCTCTGGATGCAATCTGAAGCAAAGAGGCAGTGGCAGCATAATGTGGCATGATAGCCAAGAGCATTACTCAGCCCTGGCTTATGGTGGTGGGGGAATTGAACCTACGACCTGAGAGCCTCAGGCACAAGAGTATGTTTGCATAACCATTATGCCATTTCCTCCACTCCAGAGTGCTTTTTCTATGAGCATTTTTTGATTTATCACAGCAAATATATTATAGGCAGCTATGAACTCTAGATTCATTTAGAATTTTAAAAGAATTATAAATATGCATGAGAGAGGAGAAGAGAGAGTCAACATGAGAGAAAGACAAGCCTGAGCACCACTCCAGTATATGTAACACCAGGGATTAAACTGGGAACTCAGGCATGAAATTCTCATGTGCTACCAGTTGAGCCATTTCCCCAGCCCCAAGAGTTGTTTAGAATTTAAAGATTAGTGAAAAGCTTAAATTCAGGAACTTTTGTAGGCAACTATAGGTTTTAAAGGCATTTTCTATTTTTCTTAGGGGCAAGTATGTATACAGGCATGCATGTCTATATCTTACCTTGTTTTCTGGCCCTAAGCTTTTTTTTTTTTTTTTTTTTTCAAAAAATAAAAAAACACAGGGCCCAGGAGGTGACACTTGATGTTGAGAATAGTCCCAGGAGGTGCTGAACTTGAAAGCATGGGGTCCTGAGTTCTATCATTTGTCAGAGTGTTACTTTGGTTCTCTCCCTACCCACCCATCTCTATCTTGTGTTAATAAATAAATAAAATCTCTAAAAAGACCCAAAACACCACCACCAACAAAAAAATTCTAGCAGCCATATTAATAAGAACATGCTAGTTGTATTTCTTCATTCTTACCTGTTTATTAAAACAGGTTTCTATTTGTTTGTCATTATACATTTATGACTTAGTACAAAACCTGTCTCATAGTATTTTTAAAATGAATGAAAAATGTGTGAATTTGACCAGCAACATGCTCACCTGGATAGTGCCCTGCTTTGCCATATGTGTGACCCAGATTCCCCACTATACTGAGGGAAGCTTCTGTTCCTTCTCTCCTTCTCTCCTGCCTCTATTTGCAAAACTCAGCCCAAGGGTGGAGGTGGGGACAGAAAAAATAGAAAAATATGTGAATAATGAATATTTAATATGTAGTTGAGGAGATGAGGCCTGTCTCCCTAAAAGTTATTTTAAGAATTATGTAGTTTATATATATAAAAAAGTGGGTATAGCTAAATATTGGTTGGGGAAAGAAGATAAATTTTTGAAACTTAGCTAGAAGACACCAATGTGGGTGGGGATAGATAGCATAGTGGTTATGCAAAGAAACTTATGTCCGAGGCTCTGAAGTCCCAGGTTCAATCCCTCTCACCACCATAAGCCAGAGCTGAGCAGTGCTCTGGTGTTTCTCTCTGTCTTTCTCTCTCTGCATCTCTCTCAAAAATAAAATAAATAAAATAAAAACAATTTTAAAAAAGGACACTGATGTATTACAGAGGCATTTGTGTTCTTTGTACTACTTTTTGCTTGAAATGAGTCAATGAAAGTACTATATAACAAGCTGTGAAAACATTTAAACTGGAATCTGGCTGATTTCATAGCCAAGGAAAGTCCAGGAATGTTAAACTTGGAATTAACTTTCTCAGCTCAGGTAGGAAAAAAGAGTTAATGTTTTCTCTATTTAATAAAAAATACATAAAATAATTTAAAGCTTATAAATTGAGAGATATTAGATCACACGAGCATGTAGGCATTTACTATAACACTGTGTTTCTGGAAGATGTTTCTCTTCTGAATTTTTAAACAGGAAATGTTAAAAATAGAAGTATAAAAACTAATGTGAAACTGTCACTTGGAAATGAACCCAACCTTTCTGTTGTTGATAGGGGATCAAACCCAGGGTCTCATACATTCAGAGCATGTGCTTTACCACAGAGCTCATCCCCTGGTCTAACTTTATTCTAAAAATGCCTCATTTTTAAATTTAAAACAAACACTCTGACAGTATCCTAAAATACATGAATAGCTCTAAACAGTTCTGTGTAAGATTTTCCTCCCAAAGTACTACTGCGCACACATCCATTTCCCAGAGTAATTGTACAAGATCTTTAAACTGATGATCCCAAAAGAGATGCTAAGAGCCTAAATCCTTCTAGCCCTGACTCCCTGGTACTAATAAAAACTCTACTTCAGGGAAGAGTAAAGATTTGAGGTTTTTCACATATGTTTGCACTTTGAGGAAAAAATATATACTTTTTGTATTTGTTTGAGATTTTAACATAAAGGGCATACATTAATGTTTTTATTTAAGCTGTTAGATCACAAATACCTGTTTTTAAAGTAGAAAAACCACAACTGAACATTTGTTAGCAAAATTCCTGACATCTTGCTGTGTTGTTGCTGCTGTTGCTCAGTGTCACCCTCATAGTTTAATGTATGGAGAGTTTTGGAAAACTCTGAGCTAAGAACCTGAAGTGTATGTTTTGCCTCCTGCTGTTTTTCTCCTTATTTTGATACGGATAATCACAGTGCTTGACCAGCCTAGACTCTTTCTGGGGTCAGGGTTCTGGTGCTGCTGCATAAGGCTGGCTTCGTGAATGGCACTAGTGTCTGCTTGGCATTGCTAAGTGAGACTGCTCTGTAATTGCAGTGGGGCTAGTATAGCTGAGGAAGTGAGCTGCTCATTTTATTTGTGATTATGATGGCAACATGTCACTAATGTTGAACAATCCAGATAAAGTATTTTTTAAAATTATTCTTATTTATTTATTGGATAGAGATGGCCAGAAATTGAGAGGGAAGGGGGGGGTGATAGGGAGGAAGAGAGACAGATAGCTACAACACTGTTTCACCACTTGTGAACAAAGCTTCCCCCCTGCAGGTGGGGACCAGGGTCTCGAACCTGGCTCCTTATGCATTGTAACCTGTGCACTTAACAGGTGTGCCACCACCCAGCACCGATAAAGTGTTTTTGTTATCACAGAAAATTCACTTCAACTGTGCCACTCTAGACTTTTAAATCACTTTGAGGGGATGTTTATGGTCATGTTGGTTTACAGTGTTGTCACAAGGATAGTTTCACATCTCCCTAAGATGGGTGTCAGCACACCTCACCCATCACCCTCCTCCATCATACACCACTGAATCCCCCCCCAACCCCCTTTAGCCACCACCCACTACTCCCCACCCTTGCCATCACCCCTTTGACTCTCCAAATATGCTGCAAAAGACCATGGTCCATTCAGGCTTCATCCTGTATTATTCCTTGCTTTGTTTCTTGGGTCCTACTTATGAGTGAGATTATCTAGTGTTCACCCTCCTCCTTCTGGCCTATTTCACTTAACATAATTAAGTTCTCTTTTCTTTTTTAAAAATTTATTTGTTATGGGGGCCAGGCAGTGGCATACCCAGTTGAGAGCACTTTGAGTGCACTTATTCACCATGTGCAAGGAACTGGTTTTAAGCCCCCAACCCACCACCTGCAGGGGGGTGCTTCACAAGTGGTGAAGCAGGTCTACAGATTTCTCTGTTTCTCCTTTCCCCCTCTCAATTTCTCACTGCCCTATCAAATGAAAAGAAAGAAAGAAAGAAAGAAAAAAAAAAGGACAACAATTGCTGTCAGGAACAGTGGATTTGTAGTGCTGGCACCAAGCCCTGGCAATAACCTGAGTGGTAAGAATAAATATAATCATGCACATGTTCGTGTTCTCTCTCTCTCTGGCTTGCAAGTCCTGCACTTTGATGTGCTGAGCTATTCCTCTGCCTCTATAGAGGTTTCTTTCTTAGCACACTCATTGATTTGCACAACTCTCTAAGCAAGTGGATTGTTTCCCCAGCATTCTAACTTAGAAAATAGAGAAGTGTGGGCGCATATTGGTTTCCAAGAATATTAATGTGTGAGCAAAAACACAGCAGAACTTTGTTTCCTAAGGAAAAAAAATCTTAAAAATGTCACAGAAAACAGATGATGACATTTTTTAGAGTAATAACTGTTAAAAAATGCCTAGAAACAGTTAACACAGTGGTTTGTTGATTGAGAGGACTTATGCTAATTAATACTTCTTTGGAAGAACTATAATCTGTTATCACTTCTTTGTTTAGGTACTTAAAACTTTCACCAAAACACCCAGAGTCAAATACTGCTGGAATGGATATCTTTGCCAAATTCTCTGCATATATCAAGAATTCAAGGCCAGAAGCTAATGAAGGTAAAAAACTAAAACAAACAAACAAAATACCACATGGTTGAACTACCATTACAAAATAAACAAAAAACTCCACTCAGAACCCTGGTAGGTACATTGGAATCCAGACAGTCCCACTATTACTAGAAACTGACTTTTCAAAATTTATCAGAAATTTGATGATAAATCAGAATAAACCTTTAAATTACTACTTTTTGTGTTATGTAAACTGCTGTTTCAACCTAGTAGAACAGTACTCACATGTCAACATATAGTGAGTATGTGAGAGCATTAACAAAATTTTATATATATGTGTAACTTATTTTAGGACTGGAGAAATACCTTAGCAGCTAGGGTGCCTTTATTGCCTTGCATGAGACCCAGCTTCAAACCCTGCAAAACTTGGGAGATGTAGAGCAACATCAGTGTTGTGTTATCTCTGCCTGTATTAAAAAGTGGCCAGGAATGGTAATATCATGCGTTAGGCACAATGGGGGGTGGGGGGGGGGAGAGAAACGAATAGTATTGCTCTGGCATATGCTGTGCTGGGGACTGAACCCAGGGCCTCAGGCTTGCAAAGCATGTGCTTTACTGAGGTGCCCCCTTTGTGGCCTTGTGATAAAGTGTTACTGAATAAAGTTGTTTGCATATTTTTCTAAGATGTTACTATTGAGAGAGCTATGCGAGAATTAATGGTGCATTGAAAACAGTGAACTGGGGCCGAGTGGTGGTGCACCTGGTTGAGCGCACATGTTACAGTGCGCAAGGACCCAGGTTCGAGCCCCCAGTCCCCACTTGCAGGGGAAAGCTTCACAAGTGGTGAAGCAGTGCTGCAGGTGTCTCTCTCTCTATATCTATCCCTCCCTTCCCTCTCAATTTCTGACTGTCTCTATCCAGTAAATAAAGATAATAAAAAAATTAAAAAAAAAAGAGAACAGTGAACCGAGGAGCCAGATATTGGCACACCTGGTTGACTGCACATACTACTATGCACATAGGATTCAAGCTCCTAGTCTCCATCATATTTTATTTATTGTTGGATGCCAAAGACTTAAAATCCACCTCAGTAAATTTTTGTGCAAGGGAGAAAGCTTCGTGAGTGGTGAAGCAAACAGTACTGCAGGTCTCCCCCCCCATATCTCTCCCTCCCATCCCCCTCCCATCCCCTCCTTTCCTTTTCTCTGTCTCTTCTTTCCCTTTTGGTCTCTCTCTGTCCTATCAAATCAGCCTCAGTAAATTTTTGTGCTAATTACCTTAAAGAACAGTATTTGAAGCTGTATTTAGTCTCACCAGCCTTCAAATTTTCCCATACTCTAAAAGTGGAATTTTAGTTTCAAATCATATTTTTATAGTGAGAATTATTTAGATCGAACAGATGCAACTTCTTTTATTTATTAAAGGCTACCATCTAAACATGTCAACATGTAGAATGTGAAAAAATTAACAAAAAATAATATATATATATATATATATATATATATATATATATATATATAAAATTTATTTTAGGACTAGAGAAGTACCTTAGCAAGCAGGGTGCCTGAATTGCCTTGCATGAGACCCAGCTTCAAACCCTACTTTATAATGAAAGTATGAATTTCTGAAGAATCTATTTGGAAAGCAAATCTTATTCTCTGAGTTAGTGTCTTTTAAAGTATGCAGGATTATCATAGTTCCATTGTAAATATATTTTTTCTTTTTTTATTGTTGTAGTTATTATTGTTGTCATTGTTGTTGGACAGGACAGAGAGAAATGGAAAGAGGAGGGAAGACGGGGAGAGAAAGATAGACACCAGCAGACCTGCTTCACCACCTGTGAAGCGACTCTCCTGCAGGTGGGGAACCGGGGTCTTAAACTGGGATCTTTACATTGGTCCTTGCGCTTTGCACCACGTGTACTTAACCTGACTCCCGTAAAAAAAATTTTTTTTAAATCTTTATTTATTTGTTGGATAGAGACAGTTAGAAATTGAGAGGGAAGGGGGTGATAGAGAGGGAGAGAGTCAAAGAGACACCTGCAACACTGCTTCACCACTTGCAAAGCTTTCCCCCTGCAGGTGAGGTCAGGGGGTCCTTGCACACTGTAACGTGTGTTCAACCAGGTGCGCCACCACCTGCCCCCCCCCATTGTAAATATATTAAGCTGTTTAATTTTCTAAACTTCTATAGAGAAGGGAACTTTTTTTTTTTTGTAATTTTATTTATTTTCCCTTTTGTTGCCCTTTTTTTTTTGTAGTTATTATTGTTGTTGTTACTGATGTTGTCGTTGTTGGATAGGACAGAAAGAAATGGAGAGAGGAGGGAAGACAGAGAGGGAGAGAAAGACAGACACCTGCAGACCTGCTTCACCGCCTGTGAAGCGACTCCCCTGCAGGTGGGGAGCCCGGGGCTAGAACCGGGATCCTCACTCCCGCCGGTCCTTGCGCTTCACGCCACCTGCGCTTAACCTGCCGTGCTACCGCCCGGCTCCCGGGAACTTTTTTTTAATGAAGTTCATTTAATAAACTTTGTCTTAACTGTACCATTCAGTTATATCACTTTTTTTTCTCACTGGGATGCAAAGCATGTTCTCTTCTGTGTAAACAATAGAGAGAAAAATCCATATTTAATTAAATAGCAATGCACCCCCACCCCACCCTCCATAACTCTTATGGGGCTCTGAGAGTGGAGGAATCACATGGAACCTGAGCCAGTAAACCTAGTGGCAAAAATAAAATAAAAATCAACTCATGAAGACACTTAGGCACTGTAATTCATCATAGGTTTAAACTATTAGTAGCTTGGGTGGGATTCTTTTTGGGTGGAAGCTTATGGCAATAAATGACTAAGAAAACAATGGGAAAATGCTAGTCTAATGCTGGTTAAGCAGGAGCAAATACTTTTAAAAATACTTGCTGATTTCCTTATGTGACTTCATCAGGCAAATTTCCAGGTTAGTTAGGCTATTTTTAAAATTAAATTTAAAAACTGGAGTTTTTGTAATTTAGTATTGAATTCTAATTGTTTCTGGAATTAGCACTGTATGAAGTGTCTTTCTCTAGTGAAGAGAAAAACTTTAGTGCCCAAGCCTGGCTTACATTTATTAAATGTATTCCAGTAGCTGCCTTGGTTTGGGAGCAATTTTTAGTAATTGACTGATGTGTCTGTGTAAGCATTTTATTCACTAATTAAATTGGTACACTCCTCCTGTTCACAGACAATATCTTCTGTTTTGCCTTTCTTCCATACTGGTGGCTATTCTTTTATTAAATTATCTTTTATATCCAAATCTTTTGTTGTCCAATTTTCTGGACTCACTAGTTAAAATCATAATGTTTTTATTTCTTCCCATGGCTTTTGGTGGTTGAATTTATTTAGCCACTTGCCTTGAGGGGGCCAGATAAAATATCTTTCTTTGCTTTTAAAAAACAACTGCTTTGGGTGGGGGTGAGTTGGGTGTGGGGAGGATGAGGGGAAGGTGACTCATTTAAGTATAACTTTGTATTCTATTTTTTTCCTATCAATTCATTACTGTCTTAAGCCACCCACGCTTACTGTCCTTAGAGTGTTGTAACCAATAAAAACAAGCAAAATAATGGATTACAAAGACCATATTTTAGAAGGCTTTATGTTAAATTACCTATTGGCAAGTAAGATTTAAAGTTGCCCAGCAATTCGCCTCTACAGGGGCCTGCCACCGCTAGACTTCAGAAAAGTCCTCCAAATTACCTTGAGGGTTAATGGACCTCTCCCGTATTTTTATTACATGTCTTTCACCTGTTTAATATACTTAAAATACCTTACATAGGCTTAGGAAATTGGTGGGTTTCTCAAATTATAGACAATTTATGTGTAGATGGATCTGTCATTTTATATGTTAAATCAAGTAGTCAAGTCTTGGTATTTTTTACTGACCTATTAAATATTTTACAAAATCCAATATGTTTGGACAGTTTCAAAATCTGCTTCAAAGCTGGGGCTTAGATATCTACATGCTAATGTTGGACTAGCGAAAGAAACAGAAGGGCCAGTGCTTTGGGGTACCTAGGAGATAGTGTTGTAAGCAAGGCGCTGAGCATGAAGTTCTGAGTTCCATCCCAGCATCCCATGTGCCAGAATGATGCTCTGGTTCTCTCTGTCTCTTGTTAATAAATAAATAAAACACTAATAAAAATGGCCATAGTTTCTGAGATACAAAGTAAACAAAAATTTAAAGACTATAATGAAGGGAAGCACAGAAAGGTTGGTTATATGTTTTGGTGACATGTCCAACTTGATTGGGAGTAATTGTTTACTCTTTTGATTCATTAAAAGGAGAATGAAGGATTAATTCCTTTTTGTGAGGATGGGCTAGATATGTGTGACCTGTCCTAGTTCTCATAAGCTTTCTCAGTTTTGTATTTCATTAATTTATGAAGCTCCAAATGTAAATGATACATAAATTGTTAGTCTGTTGGCATTTTTTGTATTCTTAAGCAATCAGTGAATTTCAGTGATGAAAGCTGCTACTATGTGCTCTGAGGGATGTTTCATAATGTCCTGATTCCCATATTTAAGTGGAGGTAAAGAATTTAGAAATTTGATCAGTTCCTTTTTATTTAAGACTCTTTCTACCTCTTGCCTTTGACTTTATCTCTTTTCCCTTCCTGCTTCCCTACCTCTTCTCTCTGGAAAAATATTTTAAAATGAGAATGCTTGTTCATTATTGTAGTTATGAAACCACATTGTATATTTTACCATTGATTAAAGACTTATTTTATATGTGATAGAGAGGGTTTCACATAAGAGAGAAAGAAGTCACAGTACCACTTTGGTATATGAGGCACCAGGGATGAAATCAGAACTTTTGCTACATAAGTCCTATACTCTACCAGTTGAGTGAGACTTATTTAGTCTTTAAAAAAAAATTTTTTTTTAAAGAAACCATTTTTTACTATGTGCACTTAACTTGGTAACTCAGTGAGCCACTGCCTGCCTAAAACCAATTTTTAATTTGTGATTATTAGTTGGTTACGAGATTGTAAGATTATAGGGTATAGTTCCACATTGCACCCACCACCAAAGTTCTGTTTCCCTACCTGCCCACCTCCCAAAGATAATGACTGTAATTCTCACAAAGTCTTAGAAATTGTTTGCTTCTCTCTCTCTCTCTCTGTGATTTTTAAAATATTTATTTATTCTCTTTTGTTGCCCTTGTTGTTTTTTATTATTGTAGTTATTATTGTTGTTGTTATTGATGTTGTCGTTGTTGGATAGGACAAGAGAAATGGAGAGAGGAGGAGAAGACAGAGGGGGAGAGAAAGATAGATACCTGCAGATCTGCTTCACCACTTGTGAAGTGACTCCCCTGCAGGTGGGGGAGCCAGGGACTCGAACCGGCATCCTTTCGCTGGTCCTTGTGCTTTGCATCATGTGCACTTAACCCACTGCACTACTGCCCAACTCCCTCTCTCTGTGATTTTTAACCATACTATTTTCTGTCCTCATTGGAGCTTCACTGTTCCCGAGTGGTATTTTTGGATAGCAAGAGAGAAATAAGGTAGGGTAGGGGAGTGGGGAGATACCACAGCACTGAAATTTCCTCCAGTGTGATGGGGCAAGGCTAGAACCTGATTTGTGCACATAGCAAAGTAGATGCACTATCTAGATGAACTGTTTTACTGGCCCTTTATCAAATTTCAAAAACCATTTATTTATTCACTTATTTTCGAGACAGAAACTGAGACATATAGAAGGAGAGAGAGAGATACAGAGAGAGAGACCTACAGCACTGCTTCACTGCTCGTGAAGTTTTCCCCTGCAGGTGGGGACTGGGAGCTTGATCCCAGGTCTTTGTGTATGCTCTGCTGAGTGTGCCACTGCCCAGCTCCCTAGCCCTTCATCATTTTTAAACTCATCACCTCTCTCCATTTTCCACTGATGTGTCTATTCCCTGACATATTGTTTGATTGATTGCCACCAGGGTAATCACTGAGGCTCAGTGCCTGCACTAGGAATCTACTACTCTTGGCAACCCCTTTTTTCTTTTTCTTTCTATTTATTTTATTAGGTAAGACAGAGAGAACTAGAGTGGGGGAGATAGAAGAGGGAGAGAGAAAGATACCTGTAGACCTGCTTCACGACCCCCCCATGGGGATTGAGGGCTTGAACCCAGGTTCTTGCACATAATAAATAATATATGTGCTTAACTGGGTGAGCCACTACCTGGCCACCCCCACCACCCTGTTTTTAAAAGTTGACTCTAGGGCTAAGGAGATAAGTCATGCTGTTAGAGTATAGAATTTGCATCCTGAGACCCCCTGGGCCACAGGTTCAGTCTCAGCACCATCTTGAGCAGTGCTTGGGTTTCTATATTTTGTCTCATAAACAAGTAAGTAAAGAGGCTGTGTAAAATTATCCTTTATTAAAACTAGATTAACTTTAAATTGTATTTTTATTCAATTGAAAGAACTCATAATTTTTGTTTCCTTCATTGTTATGTTTCTTTTTTATTTATTTTTGTTTAAACTATTTATTTCAATTGGTTAATTACTTTTTAATTTTATTTATAAAAAGGAAACACAGACAAAACCATAGGATAAGAGGGGTACAACTCCACACAATTCCCACCACTAGAACTCCATATCCCATCCTCTCCCCCGATAGCCTTCCCATTCTTTAACCCTCTGGGAGTATGGACCCAAGGTCATTGTGGGGGTTATTGCTGGGGCTCGGTGCCTGCACTATGAATCCACTGCTCCTGGAGCCTATTTTTTTCCCTTTTGTTGCCCTTGTTGTTTATCTTTGTTGTTATTACTCATGTCGTTGTTGGATAGGACAGAGAGAAATCGAGAAAATTGAGAGAGGATGGGAAGACAAAGAGGGGGAGAGAAAGACAGACACTTGCAGACTTGCTTCACCACCCATGAAGCGACCCCCCTGCAGGTGGGGAGCTGGGGGCTTCAGCTGGGATCCTTACGCCGTGTGCTTTGCACCATGTGCGCTTAACCCACTGCACTATCGTCCTTGTTTTTGTGTTTCTGCAACAAATGTGGTATTTTGAATTTTTTTCTCTTGAATCTGCTGGGGCAAATTCAACAAATAATCGAGTAATGCGTGCTTATTGGAAAAGCTTAAAGTATATAGAAAAGGTATAAAGTGTATAGAAATAAATGTGATGAAATCTCAGGCAGAGGGTAGATAGCATAATGGTATGCAAAGAGACTCTTATGCCTGAGGCTCCAGGTCTAATCCCCTGCACCACCATAAGCCAGAGCTGAACAGTGAGTGCTCTGGTAAAAGAAAAAAGAAGCAATGAAATTTCAACTCTTCTTAATCATGTCATAAACCTCGTTGTTAATAGTATTTATCTTTTTACAATGTAAGCTTGCAAATAATACACATAGATGTGTATTTGTATATTTATTCACATTCTACAGTTGTCTTTTATGTGGTAGAAACCCTTCTTAATATTCTGTGAATTTTTATTTATTTATGTTGATATATATGATACACCTAGATTATACCTAGGTTGAGGTCTTTTTTTTTTCCTTTTTAGTTATAACAATGCTGCCAGTGGATATGTTTATGCTGCTAGATTTGAATAGGTTGAAACAGGTTTATGCATTTAAAATTTTTGTCTGTTTTGCCAACTTATTTTCTAGAAGCGGACATTAATTTACTCCCATGAATGTGAAAATAATGTTTCCCTACAGTTCTGACATGGTTTATGCATATGTGCTCTCTGAGCAACAAAAGCTGGTGTTCTGATACTCTATTTATTAAGGAGGGAGGGGAGAAGAGAAGAGAAAGGGGGAGGGAAGAGTGGAAAAAGGGAGGGGGGAGAGAGAGAGAGAGAGGAAAGGAAGGGAAAGGGAAGGAAAGGGAAGGAAAGGAACGCCAGAACATCGATCTGGCAATAGATTATACTGGCACTCCAGCAGAACCTTGCATTTTAAGTTCACTCTACCACCACCCAAGCCATACTACTTTTATTTTTAGTTTTACACTGATTGTATAGCCTCTATTGTACTTTTGTTTTTGAGAGCTTTTGAAATTTCTTTTTTAGAAATTCCAGCAGTACAGGGTAGTTAGTTCCTAATTATCAAAGACAAAACACTTTTTCTGATGGTCTGCTACTGCCTCCTAGTGGTTAGTCCTGACATTTTATTTTAACCAACTCTAAAATCTGATTTGTCTTCAAAAATATATTATGTTTTTTGAATGATATTCTTTAGTGCTACTTAATACCTTTGTTTTGTTGATTGTTCCTTTAAAAAATTTCTTTATTGGAGGATAAATGGTTTGCAGTCAACAGTAAAATATAATAGTTTGTACATGTGTAACATTTCCCAGTTTTCCATTCAACCCCCTCTAGGTCCTCCTCTGCCATCATATTCCAGGACCTGAATTACCCCCCCCCCCCAAATCTTTGGTGCAATACACCAACTCCACTCCAAGTTCTGATCTGTGTTTTCCCTTCTGATCTTGTTTTCAGCTGTCTATCTTATATTCACCCTTCTTTTTCTTTAATTTAATTTAATTTATTCCCTTTTGTTGCCCTTGTTTATTATTGTAGTTATTGTTGTTGATGCCATCATTGTTGGATAGGACAGAGAGAAATGGAGAGAGGAGGGGAAGGGAAAGATAGACACCTGCACACTTGCTTCACCGCCTGTGAAGCAACTCCCCTGCAGGTGGGGAGCCGGGGCTCGAACCAGGATCCTTATGCCAGTCCTTACGCTTTGGGCCACATGTGCTTAACCCATTGTGCTACCGCCTGACTCCCCACCCTTCTTTTTCTGACTTATCTCACTCCAACATGGGGTGAACAAGGTGAATTCACCATTCCCGAACTGCCCCTGCGGCTACAGACAGACTATGACCCACATAGTCAGTGACTGCCACCTCTCCAGATTTAAAGGAGGTCTCGAAACTTTACATCAGGCTCAACCTGATACTGTTGACTGGCTACGGAAGAAGGGCAAACGCTAGAAGAAGAAGAATTAGCTGAGTAGTATTCCATTGTGTATCTAGACCACAACTTGCTCAGCCACTCATCTGTTGTTGAACACGTGGGTTGTTTCCAGGTTTTGGCTATTACAAATTGTGCTGCTATGAACATAGGTATACACAAATCTTTTTGGATGGCTGTGTTTGTTCCCTTAGGGTATATCCCCAGGAGAGGAATTGTAGGGTCATTGGGTAGGTCCACTTCTAGCCTTGTGAGAGTTCTCCAGACTGTTCTCCACAGGAGTTGGACCAATTGACATTCCCACCAGCAGTGCAGGAAGGTTCCTTTGTCCCCACAACCTCTTCAGCATTTGTTGCTGCTACCTGTTCTTATGTGTGACATTGTCACAGGAGTGAGGTGGTATCTCATTGTTGTCTGTATTTGCATTTCTCTGACTATTAATGATTTAGAGCATTTTTTCATGTTTGTTTGCTTTTGGTTGGCCCTTTTTTAACATAAAAATTGTATCAGACTAATTATTTGGCTATTCTTTGATTCATTGTACCCCCCTTTCTGGCATTTTTAAAAAAGGGTTGTTAATTTTATTTGATAGGTCAGAAATTTAGAGGGAAGGGAAAGGCAGAGAAGGAGAAAGAAAGACAACTGTAGCACTGCTTCACTGTTCAGGAAGCTTCCTTCCTGCAAGTGAGGATTGGGGACTTGAACCCACATCCTTGCACAGGGCTATATGAGTGCTCAGCCAGGTGCACCACTGCCCAGTCTCTTTTCTGACATTCTCAACTGACTGAAAAATTATTAAAATAATCTTCATTGTAGATGTTTTGCTAAGTTTAGTACATCCAGAGTAGTAATTGTAATTATTTGCTAGCTTCTTAGTTTTAGTCAGTGACTTACAGTTAGGATTATAAAGCTTTGTATGCTGTAAACCTTGTAAGCTAAGAGTTTTTATTTGTCATTTCTTTTTTTAAAAATTAATTTATTTTGGATAAAGATAGAGAAATTGAGATGAAAGGAAGAAATAGAGAGGGAGAGATACCTGCAGTCCTGCTTCACCACTTGTGAAGCTTCTCCCCTGCAGGTGGGGACCACGGGCTTGAACACTCTGTCCTTGTGCACTCTGCTAAGTGTGCCAACACCTGGCTCCCTGATTTTTTTCTGTTGGATTATGCTGAGCAGGTTGAAAACTACAGGTTTGTTTCAGTTTGTCATATATTCAACTATCATTTGAGACCTTATGATGATATTTTCTTCCTCAGGAGTAATAATTCTGCTCATTGTGATTTGAAACTATCATGCTTGTTTTTTGTATTTATTTTGTCTCTTTTCCATTCCATGTCAATATGCTCAGGAGAGTAGGAACCTTAGCTGTCTTGCTCTTCAGTGCTTTGTGTCAGAATAAACATTTGATAAACAGCACTGGCTAAAAGAGTGGTGCTGGGGCCAGGTGCTGGCGCACCTGGTTGGGCACACATGTTGTAATCAATTCTCAAGGACCCAGGTTCAAGCTGCCAGTCCCCACCTGCAGGGGGAAAGCTTTACAAGTGCTAAAGCAAGGCTGCAAGTGTCTCTCTGTCTCTCTCCCTTCTCTGTCATCCACTTCCCTCTCGATTTCTGGCTGTCTCAATCCAATAAAGAAATAAAGATTAAAAAATTAAATAAAAAAGTAGTGCTTCTACTAACAATATCTCCATCTTTCTTTCAGCATTGGAAAGGGGTCTCTTGAAAACACTCCAGAAACTGGATGAATATCTGAATTCTCCCCTTCCTGATGAAATTGATGAGAACAGCATGGAAGACATAAAGTTTTCTACACGTAAATTTCTGGATGGCAATGAAATGACATTAGCTGATTGCAACCTGCTGCCCAAACTGCACATTGTCAAGGTAGGCCTGTAGAATGCAGTGTCACATTGCCATTTAGACCTTATGTTTGAGGTAGCAGATATTTTCTACATAAAAATTTTCTAATCTTCTGACGTGACTAGGGCCTTTCCCCACCAAATGGTATAACTTAATTTCAGTTAGGCAATAGTGGTAATATGCTAGAGTTAATTAAATTGAAACAAAAAAATTTTTTAAAAAATTTATTTATTTTAACATAAGAAAGAAAGGGAGAGGGAAAGGGAGTGAGGAATGGAAGAACATCAATGCTTAGGGTCAAACTTGGGGCCTCATACTTTCAAGTGCAGCATTTTACCCACTGAACCAACTCCCAGGCTGTGGAAAAAAAATAATAATGTCTCAAGATTGAAGCATATGAAAAAGAGGAACACATTTTCCCTTTTTTTTCATTTAATAACATAAAAATTCAGATATGTAATAGGTAATTTTGGATTAATGTTTGCTGTACTCACTTAGTGTCAAATTTTATTTTGTTACTGACTTTCTCTATTGAAGGTAAGATATATTGATTGAGCACTGACTCTATAAGTCATGATTAAATAGAATAGTAGTAACATCAGTTGTGCAGTAAAAATAGAAGTCAAGAAAAACAAATCTAAAAGTCAGTTCTTTAAAAAAAACATTTATTCTGTGTTGTTGTTCGTCATTGTTAGGCCTTTGCCACCCCAAGCTGACTTTCCAGACAGAAAGACAGAGACAAAGCAGTATGTTCATCTAGGGTTATGGAGATAAATCTGCAGTTTAAATAGCGAACTTTCCAGCCAGAGGCTTAGAGGTCCCAGATTTGATCCCTGGCACCACCATAAACCAGAACCGAACATACAAACAAAACAAAACAGAACACCAAGTAAAGTGCTCATCTAGTGATTGTACCTGACTGTCTTTGGCTCACCAAGGCTTGTGTTTGTGCTCTGGTGTAGTTTTCAGTTCTTGTCATTATTATTAAAACTCCAATTAGAATGAAGGTAATGGATACCTTTTCAAGATATAAACAGTTTTCAAAGATCCACAGAATTAGTAATCTTTCCGAAAATTAGAGTTTGGTTTGGTTTATAAGACATAGACAATAAATGCTAACTTTTTATTTATTTATTTTATTTCAGGTGGTGACCAAAAAATACCGCAACTTTGATATTCCAAAAGGAATGACTGGCATCTGGAGATACTTAACTAATGCTTATAGTAGGGATGAGTTCACCAATACCTGTCCCAGTGATAAGGAGGTTGAAATAGCATATAGTGATGTAGCCAAAAGACTTACCAAGTAAAACAGCATTTTACCAAGTAAAACAGCATTTGTGAGAGAGATGTCTTCTCATCTTCCCTTAAGAAAATGCTTTTCCTAACAGACTGCTTCTCTTCCTATAAAGTAGAAATTTCATTTTGCATGAACATGCAGTTATTTCATGATTAAGATAAAGGATAGACAAAGTATAGTAGCCATCTTTAAATATACACTCCTAAGCAGTATTATTTAAACAGTTTTCACCCTAACTACCTGACCTGTCCACCTGACCTGGCCTGCTCTCCTCTGGTTTGGAGACACTCCATCACAGACTTTACATGGTAGATGTAGCTCGCTGTCTCTCTGGAGCTCTCACTACTGTGTCCTGAATATTCACTGTGTATAGATGGCAGAACTGTTGAGGTGCAATGTTTAACTGTAAACTGTTAAAATAGTGCCCATGACCTTGTCAGTCAGCCCCAAACAGGTGCATAATGCATGGTACAAAGACTATTTATGTATTTTTGGATTTTTATACTATTTACTAATTGTATGGGAAAGGATTGCTACTGTATCAAAACATTGTTTCAAGTTTGTCTATCCTGCATATGTCCTAAAGGAAGTCACTACCAGAGAAGAGAACCTTCTACAGACAGTCACTATAGAGTCTGCATTCTCACTTTGTACATGGATTTTTTACTTTTGCCTGAAAGCATTTATCCTTCATACTAGTCATAACATCTGGCACTATGTAGAAGCTGAAAGCTTAAAGGAAGGAGTGATATTCTCAAGCATTTATCTGTATAAGAAGTCAATGGGCACTTGACATGCTCTGTCTAAATGTGTTGTTTTGTTATATGTATTTTGCCCAGTGCCATTCATCTGGAACATAATTGCTTTATTTTGAAAAAGCTACTTTTACGTAAGCATTGACTTTACTCTTTGCAGATTTCTTGATGAACACTACATATGCTGATATTTAGTTGACATAGCTGTAACAGTATAATAATTAGTAGTGTAAAAATTAACACAGTAATTAACCCAAGGAAGGTAATGTGGGTTTTTCAAGATATCGGGTAGACTTCTGTTTCTTAAGCCAGTTTCTTAAGTCAATTTATTGGATAATCCAAAGGATGCAAATCCATCTTAGCATGGAAACATCACAAATAAACAGATAATTAGCTTGCCCATCTTGACCTGATTCACTATTAGGCCTTTAGTAGAGGACTGCTTATTCTATTTGGACTAAATTATAGTTGTTATGATGATTAGATACTTAGGGTTTTGCCTAATCTCAGTCACGTACTTCCTTCAGTTAAGTTTGTTGCCACACTGAGGAATAAATAGTACTCTGCATGTTTGTTTTTAAATTGAAGTCCTAAACCAGGAATTATCTGTATTCTAACAAGGTAGGACGAACTTGGTGAAAATAAGAGTTTGCTATATATTTATTAATTTTGTTTTAAATGGATTTTCTAAATAATACTCCAGAGACTGTGACTGTGTCTATGACACATCTTTGGTAATTTTATATACCTAACATGTTTTTAAGAAGTTCTCATTAACTGGATTTTGAATTTTAAATATATTGCTTTAAAATAGTAAAATTTTCCCTCTTTGATGTCCTACCACTTAGTAAGCACTGGCTTTATGAAAGCAGCAGTCTGCTTTCTCTCTCTCTCTCTCTCTCTCTCTCTCTCCCTTTCTCTCTCTCTCTCTCTCTCTCTCTCTCTCTCTCTCTCTCTCTCTCTCTCCTTTAACCTATCTGCAATTATCTGGATCTTAGAAAGACAAGCAAAGCTCAACATTGTATCCATTTGGCTCAGGGAGATTTCTTTGCCCTACTTTCTTATAACTCCTTACTGCTTATCAAAAGTTTGGGCCCTTACTTTTTTGTAATTGAATACTGGATGATGACTTATCTGTTTCCAGGAAGAAGCATGATCAGGTTATCTATTGAGAAATCTTATAGTAATAGCTTCAGTTAGTAAAAATGTCACATCTACACCAGTAACATAGACAACCATGTTACATTTCACCTGCCTTTAAAATGATGGCAGTGTGGCATGCAGAAGTTACTGAACCTTGCCTCAGAGTATGAACAGAGTATGTTTATAAGTACGAAGAAAATTCGAAAGAAGTGAATAGTGGACTGAGTGGTGCAAAATAGAGGGCTAGTGAGGAAAGCTCCGTTCCTCAAGATAAAGTGATGAAATATAGTCTGAAAACTCATTGTAAACTATTTCCCTTTGGATGTTTATTTTCTATATTGTTTTAAAAATTACTACATGACTACATATGGTTATCTCCATGGATATCCAAAAAGGGCAGTTTATCAGTTATTATTTTGACAAAAGCAGAGCTATTTTTCTTTGTGGAAAGTCACATTACCAGGGAATTCAATCAGATGAATTAGAGATTGGCAAGTGGACAGATGCTAGTAAAAGGAACACACAATGTGTGTTCTAGAACACACATTACCCCACCTTACATTTGTGGGAAGACCATACATAGCTTAATATCTTGGAAGACTTGGGGCATAAAAAAATTTAAGGCAGTTTATATAGTGTTATGCCTAATCTCAGTCATTTGCATGTTGATGGGATTGATATAATGGAAGTCATCTAATAGTATTTCTACAACTACTGAATCATTTACCCCACCCTCTGATTCCACTTGAATAAGACTGGGGTCTGGATGGAAGCTCTCACTAGTTTCTAAGGGGTTTTGAGAAATTTTTGTATTACCAGTTGGAAAACTCTACTACTATTTTGAGTTAGTATTAAAACTTTTTTTTTTAATATAGACACAGATTTTCTGTACATTCTGTCATCTTACCAAATGATTGTTTAATTTAGTGGCAAAATTCATATAAGATTTTATTTCTTGGAAACTTTGACATAGTATATCTTAAACATTTGAGCAATCTGTATACAGTTTAGATATCTGATGTTTATACAATTTAGATTTCTGACATTTATGCTTACACTACATTGATTGACTTTAGAATTTAGGAATGTTTACTCTGTTGAGTTTTGAATCTCTTCAGAGTTGCATGTTGATAGCTTTTATTTCTGTGCATTTAAAGTATCCATTTAAAAATAACAAAGTAAAAATTGAGCAGAAATGGAAATGTATTTTTTCATGAACATTTTGATACACATTTCATCAAGTTTGATTAACCAATGTCTTACACTGGCTCTAATTATCATTTAAAGAGAGAGAAGCATTCATTACTATGTGGTCTTTTTACATGCCTTGCTTTATACATGATCAAAGTTGGGACCATCAGAATTACATTTTTATCCTGGAAAAGTATTTTGACTCAAGTCATAATGTTGAACAGGTTTGGAGTATTTAGAATTATTTGAAAAGGCAAATGGAAGCTTGTTATAGAATGCTTGTATTTTCTTTTCTCTCTCTGGACCTGGTTTATTGCTGGCAGCTATTGTATTAAAAATAAAGTATATTTTCACTATCATAGAAGGTTCATATTTACTCCCTCAAAAATAAACAGCAGCTTGGATACTCTTTTTTTTTTTTTCTATGAGTAAGTGATTTAGCACACTGTATTAAAGAAGAGAAACCAGTAAGTAAAATATCTCAGGTGAATAAAACAGTTGCTAAAAACTTTCATGATGCTTATTTTAGCAAAATATGATCAGTTTAGAAAACTGATGTGTGCCTACCAAAAACCTACAGCAAATTTTACTTGTAAAATATGAAATAAGCCCTCCTATTAAGGTCAGGAATAAGACAGGATTACTGCCTACCCTAGTCCAGATACTTCCCACAGCTACTTTACTAAAGGCATCCTAGTCAGTGCAGTAACACCAGTAAAAGCAATAGGTATGAAACAAACAGTGACCAAAAAGCGCACCCCCCACCCATAATCCCTAAACATTTGAAAAATCTAAAAGTAGTAGCCTGGGTGGTGGCACACTCAGTAAAAACATTCCACATTTGCAGAGGAAGAACTTAATGAGTGGTGAAGCAGTGAGGTAGCTGTCTGTGTCTTCTCCCTTTAAAAAAAAAAAAAGCCACTGGGAGCAGTGAAGTTGCACAGGCACTGAGTCCCAGCAACAACCCTGATTGAAGAAAGAAAAAAATTTTAAAGTAGCCTATTATTATAGATAAGAACTTTTAGCTGAGTTAGCAGATATAAAATTGAACTATGTCTATTATTAACCACGTTAAAATTAATATTTCTGTAGGAAAACAGGGTGACTAGAGAAAATGGATGGGAAGTTATCAGTGTATACATTAAGCTTTTAGTGACTATAAGTTATATAAAATCAAATCTAGTAGAGAATATGGAATGCCTTCATAGAGAAAATTACAAATAACATCAAAGAACTTAATAGAAAATCTCACTGGATAAGTATGTTCCTGGATGAAGAACTCAAAAGGCTAAGAATTTCAGTTCTGGAAAAAAGAATTGCAGTTCTATCAAGTAATTTTTAAATTCAATAGATTTTCTAATTAAGTCTCTAATATTTTGAAACTAGGTAAATGGATTTTTAGAAAATCATATGAGAGTTATGTCTCCAAATAGCCAACATACCTCTGTGGGGTGGGATTGGAAAGGAAGAAAGAGATTTGCCTAAGAAGACAGACTTGTGGAAAGCTTGCAGATATTGATGGGTGAGACATAGTAGATCCCAATAATACAACAACCCAGGTGCAACTACCAGGAAAAAAAAAAAAAACTTGGAATACCATGTTTAAGTGAAAATGGATTAAACGCAGGAGATTCAGAGGAGGTCTTTCTGAGGTAAACATCTGCCCCCATTTTTCTTTTGCTGAGAACTGGGTTTGGCACATGCAGGCAGCATGGGGAATTGCCCACAAACGTCAATGTGAACACGTAACCCTAAAATCTTATTTAGGTTTTCTAAAATGTATTTTAGTGATTTACAGGGATATAACAGGTATACTACCACACCTCTCCTGCCATCAAAGTTCTGTGTCCTGCCCTTCTAATGATCACCACCATAGTTTTCTCGAGGTCAAAGTTATGGGTTCAATATATATATTTCAAGTTCATGTGTTGTCCTTCCTTTTTCCTCTTCCCTCTCAGTCTTGTTATTTTGTAAACCACTGTTAAATCGCTAATACATACCACACCCTCTTGTCTGTAAGGCACCTGAGGGGGAAAAAAAATTTTTTTTTAATCTTACGTAACATTGCTAAGATTTAGTAATGTGCTTGGCGTGCTACAAATTAAGCCCTGACATTAAAAAAGAGTGAAATCTCCAACAAGCACAATACCTAACAAACAGACCAATTTTCTGTAGATGAGCCTAGCTGAAACAGCAACATAGCGGTTGCAACCCACCATCCTGGTTGCCTGCAAGTAGGAACGGGAATTGACTGAACATGCATGAGGAAACTTTTGGGGATTATGGGACTACTCAAAATATGGATTGTAGGTAAAGTATGTATATAATATTGTGTATAAGAATGATGACAATCCACTGTAAAAATTATTAAGGATTTGAGTAGACTTTTTCTTTATAAAGAAGATCTACAAATGACCAATAAAAACAAGATGCTTAATTGTAGGGAAATGCAAATCAAAACCACACCCTAAAATAGCTAATGTCAGGATAACAGACACTTGTTAGCAATGATGTGGAGAGATTAGAATTCTAATATAGTGAGAATGTAAAGCGACAGCCTCTCAGGTAAGGAGTTCGGCAGTTCCTCAAAAAAGTTAAATGTTAAGCTACAATGTGACCTAGCATTTCTACTACATTTATAATCGAGCACTGAAAACTTAGCATTCACACATCTTCTACATGAGTGTCCATTGTACACTGCATCACTTTTTCCTGTCAATATCATTACATAGACCATAATGGTCTATGTATGTATTAGGCTGTACCGTCTATGTCTAAGTTCATTCTCATTACTCATAATAGTCAAAACATGAAACCAACCCAAATAGCCATCATCTGATGAATGAATAATACATGACACACTTGTATAATGGGGTACTACTTAGTCATAATAGGCAGTGAGCTACAGTTGTGATTTAAGAAAAGCATTATTAGGTGATTATGCCATTGTGTGAATGTCATGGAGTGTAACCACACGAACCTCCATGGGACATTCTCACACACACCTAGGCTATAAATAGTCCTGTTGGGACCACCCTTAGATATGTGGCCCAGGCCCAACTGAGCAATACAGAGCTATACTGACAAGTGCTACAACCTACATAAACCTCAAAAACATGTTTAGTGAAAGAAGCAAGGGTCACTGGATTCACATATATGAAATGTGCAGAACAAATCTATGGGGACATAGTAGGTAGTAGCTGCCAGAAGTTAGGAAAAGGGAGAATGGGGAGTGGCAGCTACTGAACATGGAGTTTCTTTTCAGAATGATGAAATGTCTTGGAATTAGGTAGTAGGGATGGTTGTACAACTTTGTGAGTATACTAAAAATCACCAAATCTCTGTTTTAAAGGGGTGAACTTTATGGTATATAAATTATATCTCATATTTTACTAATTGCAAAGGGGCAGTTGCTAAAGTTTTGGATAATCATAATGTCGGTTATTGCAAAGTTAGTGGTGTGCATTTCCTTTGTGTTTGAATTAAGGTTCAGTTTAAAAGTCAACTAAAATATATTCTTAAAGAGAAAATAGAATAGTTCAAATTTAAAGTTAAAAAACTCTGTTCCAGGGATGGGGCGGTAGCTTAGCGGGTTAAGCGCACATGGCGCAAAGCCCAGATCCCGGTTTGAGCCCCAGGCTCTCCACCTGCAGGGGAGTCGCTTCACAGGCGGTGAAGCAGGTCTGCAGGTGTCTATCCTTCTCTCTCCCTCTCTGTCTTCCCCTCTCTCCATTTCTCTCTGTCCTATCTAACAACAATGACATCAGTAATGATAAGAATAACCACAACAATGGTAAAACAACCAGGGTAACAGAAGGGAAAAAATGGCCTCCAGGAGCAGTGGATTCGTGGTGTAGGTGCCGAGCCCCAGCAATAACCCTGGAGGCAAAAAAAAAAAAAAAATCTGTTCTTCAGTGTGTAATTTAGTATTTGTATATTCCAATGCAATTAAAATTTTTAAAAATTTATTTTAATGAGAGTATATTACCAGAGAATATAACCAGAGCACTGTTCAGTTGTGACTTATGGTGGTGCTAGGGATTGAACCTGGGACTTTAGAGCCTCAGGCATGGACGTCTTATGCATAATCATGCTGCTTTCCCAGCCCCAATTAAAGTTTTTTTAAAAACAAACAAACAAACAAACAAAACTCTGAAGTTAAGAATTCATTGGATTGGGTTAACAGCAGAATGAAGATAGAATTAGTCTTGAAGATAGAAAACATACAGAGTAGAACAAAATTAAAATGTAAAAATCAAATAAAGCAACAAAAAATAAAGTGACATAGCAGGAACATAAGAGACATGTAGAACACAGTCTGGAGATGTGTGTAATGGACACAATGGGGCAGAAGCAGTATCCGATGAAATAATGACTGATTATTTTTTAGAAATGTTGACAGCATCTTAAAACTGAGCAAGCTTTCTATAGGATATAAAAAGCTCAGATGTAAGACTGTCATGGTCAGTCTGTTGAAAACCAAGGCAGAGAAAGTTATAAAGACAGCCAGGTAGAAATAATATATAACCTTTGAGGAACCCATGACCGACTTTTCAGTGGAAATATGGGAAATTACAAGGTAAGGGGCATTTTTGGTGTAGTAGATTAAAATCTGCCTACTTTGAATTCCATACTTAGTGAAAATAGTTTCAAAAATGAGGCAACATACAAGCACTTTCAGACAGGCAAAAGGTGAGAGAATTTGGCACCAGCAGGCCATGCTACCAAAGATAAATAAATAAAACTAAAGCAAGTACTCCAACTCAGTGGCAGATGACCCCAGAAGCAAATACGAAACTAGAAGGAAGAATAAAAAGCTATGGAAAATTAAATAACACAGAGAAATGTAAATGAATACTACAGTTCTGTGATAATGTTTTAGAGGAATATACTATTACATACTTTGCATAAAATATGTGGAGTATGTATTGTAGATTTATAACTGGTAGAGGGGTAGATCCAATAAATCATAGATAAGTACTGTACTTTCTAGAGCAGGGGTGGGGAATGTTTGGCCCACAGGCTGTATATGGCTTACAAATTCATAATAAGGCATCTGGATTGACACAATCCGAAGTGAAGTATGTCAAGGTGGTACTGGTGGCATTGACTTTGTTGAGATCAGCAGATGCAGTATCAAATAGTATGGATTAAGAGAACCGTGTAGGAAACCGAGCCATGCCCCAGAGGTTCCAGAACTGAAAGAAGTAAGGGTTCTATAGAAAATGGGGAAGGTTCTTGTGGTCTTAAGAGTTTAAGAAGGCAAAAGAAGATAGGGGTAGATAGAATAATGGTTATGCAAAAAGACTGATGCCCAAGGCTTTAAAGTCCCAGGTTCAATCCCCCACAGAACTGAGGAGGAGGAGGAAGAGGAAGAAGAAGATGGTAATAGTTATGGTTGACTTTGAAAATCCCATGGTAGGAGTCTGCTGTATCATACAGGATCTCACCATGATTTATGTCATTTAATGCTATTTACATATAGCTGTATCTTATATATTGACATGACCAGTTGATTCTGGTCTTCTACATCTATTACAAGGAAATAGAATTTTTAAAAAGCCCAGTGAATCCAGCCAGGGGGATAGCTCAGTATGTTAAAACCCAATGAGTCCAAAAGAAAGCAGGACAAAAATAACTGGAAGAATAAAAGATTGGACAACTGAAAAGTAGCAAAAGACTAAACACTACCATTAATAATTAAATTTAATGTAAATGGTATAAGCATGCCAAGTTGGATTAAAAATCAAAATTCAATATACACTATTCATAAGAAACTTTAAGAATACATGATGGGACAATCCACTGATGCAGCAAACAAAACAGATACAACCATTTATAATACAAAAGTCTTTGAAATGAATATTACTAAAAAGACATTTTGTATTAGAGGACACTGTTCTTTTATGATCAAAGTCATCACTAGAAAGATGTTATTAGATGTACTAATGTAAATGCATCTAGAACAAGCTTGAATAAACACAGCAAAAGTTAACTGAAAGGAGAAATAGACAACATCACAATATAAGATATTACACAGTTCTCTTAGTAACTGATAGAACAAGAAGGAAACACACAGAGTCACACATACACACCCTATCAAGGAGAAGTAGATTTGAATAATTCTTCGTCAATTTGACCCTTTTGACTTTGGAACACTATATCCCACAACTGCAGAACACACACTTTCTCAGTGCACATGGAAATTCAGCAAAGTAGACCATATGTTGGCCCACGGAGCAAGCTTCAATGAATTTCAAAAGAATGAAACAATTAGCTTATGTTTCCCAACTATAGTGGAGTTAAACTAGAAATCAGTGGTGGACAACAAGAAGGGGAGGTGCTGAGCCTATATGAGCACCAACTTCCCATTCCTGAGGTTGTAAATTCAATCCCAGGCACCACATTATGCCAGAGCTATACAATACTCTGGTCACCTCTCTCATTCTCTCCCCCCACCTCTCTCTCATAAATAAATCAGTAGGGGAGGGCAGTAGCACAGTGTATTAAGCACATACGGCGCAAAGCGCAAGGACCTGCGTAAGGATCCGGGTTCCAGCCTCGGCTCCCCACTTGCAGGGGGGTTGCCTCATAAGCGGTGAAACAGGTCTGCAGGTGTCTTTCCTCTTCTGTCTTCCCCTCCTCTCTCCATTTCTCTGTCCTATCCAACAACAATGACAGCAATAACAATAACAGCGATAAACAAAAGGGAAAAAAATGGCCTTCAGGAAAGTGGATTTGTAGTAGTGCAGGCACCAAGCTCCAGCAATAACTCTGGAGGCAAAAAAAAAAAATCTTTAAAAAACTTGTGAAAATCACCAAGAACCCTCTCCAGAACAAGCGTACAGTCAGTGCAACAAACATACACTCTATACTAAAAGCTTTAACAAACAATATGCTTAATCTGTGTGAACTATTCTATGCATTATCTATGCTTTATCTTCTTTTTTTAAATTTTATTATCTTTATTTATTGGATAGAGACAGCCAGAAATTGGGAGGAGGGGAGATAGACAGGGAGAGAGACAGAGAGACACCTGCATCACTGCTTCACCACTCACAAAGCTTTCCCCTTGCAGATGGGGACCAGGGGCTCGAACCTGGGTCCTTGTGCATTGTAATATGTGTGCTTAACCAGGTGCACCACCACCCAGGCCCCATTTTATCTTCTTATAATCCTCTAAGACATATTCCAATTTTATGGATAAGGAGACAGAAGCATGGGGGGAGGGAATTGTGGTGTTTTTTTTTTTGGGGGGGGACCAAACAGAATCCAAGACTGAGAACTGTGGTGGTTATGGTTGGGAGGTGGTGTGGGGGACGTAGAATTTTGGTGGTGGGTGCAGTGTAAGCTATACCCTGTGATATCCTGCCAACCATGATTACACCACTAATAAAAGAAAAAGGTAACAAGAACAACCAAAGAAATGTGTTGAAGGCAGCACAGTTAGCAAGTGGCAGAGCCAAAATTAAGATCCAAGGAATGAAGCACTATGAGATTGTATTTTGCAAATCTTTGGAAATGTTGCTGCTCCTTCCATTAAGGTGATTTCACTTTCCCACCCTCGACAGCAGAGGCAATTTACTTTGGTAGGTAAGTAGAGCACTACTCGGGGCAAGTCTGCTCCGGCGTTTCTTCTGGGCATCAGGTCTAATGCGAGGAGCCGAGGAGCCGGAAAGGTAGAGCCTTGCATCCCCTTTATTACCAGCATGATTGCCATGAAAAGCCCTTATTCTAAGCCCCGGCTCCCTTTCCTCTCACCAGTTGGGTGTAGCTCTAAAATGACCAGCAGGGGGCGCAGCCCCCCCTGCCCCGCCTTCCCCTCCGCGACTGCAGAGACAGCTGCAGGGTCGTGTCAGTTTGGGGAGCTGTCAGCCGGGGTTCAGCAGAGTCCTGGGCTTCCTTCCTCTTTATCAGATCTGTCAGGGCTGCTGTGCACCGTGAAGGCACCTCCGGCCTCCTTCCCTCCTTCCTGTGTGGAACGGACGCTCTCCCGCGCCGCCACCGTCTCTGCAACCAGCCGCCCCCCTTCCTGGCGGCCGCGCGGACTCTGAGGTCGGGTCGCCCCGGGCTCCGGCCGCAGTCCGATTCCCAGCGAGCGGCCCCCCCCGCGCGTCTTTATTTAGCACCGCGGCCTTGCAGAACTGGAGAGCTTCTGCAGCCTGGAGCTGGGGGCCCGCGACCAGACAGCCGGAGGAAGCGCTTCGGAAGCAAAACCAGCGAGCGGCCTGGGTGGCAGTTGGGTAGAAGGAGGGCTGGGGGCTGCGCTGCGGTTAGGGCAGGGACTCCCCTCGGCCGCAGGGCCCCTTAACCCCCTGCGAGCCAGAGCTGCGTCCGAGGGCCGCTGCGCGCCACTTTCCCGGGCTGGGACACCCCGGGGCACCGGGAGGGGGCTCTGCACCCAGAGCTGAAAGGTGACAGTGACGGTAGGAGAAGCGCCCACCGCTCCAGAAGGGAAGCTCTCCCCACTGAGGACCTCCTGGGCCGAGGAGTGGCCTCAGGGAAGGCGAGGCGCTGGTGTGTGTGTGTGTGGGTAACCCTATGGGGAAAAAGGGAAAACCAGCGACCCACTTCTGATCTCAATTCTTACAAAATAAGAAATGAGTATGGTAGCGGCTCAGGAGGTGGTGCATTGGATAAGGAAAGGAGCATAGAGAGGGAAATAATTTGCTCCAGATCACAGAGTCAGGAACTGATGACTCCAGTCTAGTCACTGCATTGGACTCCATGCTGTCACCTCCCTTAAGGCGAGGGGCTCATATGCGAATGTAGGAAGTCTGGTTTCTTGGCCAAGTAATGGAGCAACCCAGGAGTCCCCAAAAGAATCTTTCTGGTCAGGTAGTCATGGCTGTGATGGGCGCAGCTACTGCCTCTGAGGAACACTGCTGAGCAATGCAGTCAGAGTGTAATGGTTTCACTCCTGTGCACCTAGTACACTGCCATTGGTTTCCAGTTTAAAAATGAGTCCTGTTTGGTAAGCGGTAACAGTGACGACTAGTGAAGAGCAGAAAGGGCTTCTCCATCTCCTTGGCTCAGAGATAATCCAGTATCTCCTTATAGTCTGCAGAGGTCACTGTAAACCAGCAAAATCCACCCCACTGTGGTGAAAGGGGAGGTGTCTTTACTTGGGAAGGAGCAGGCAGGTTGGGAGACAGCATAATGGTTATGCAAAAAGACTTCCATACCTGAGGTTCTAAGGTCCCAGGCTCAATTTCTAGTCCCACTATAAGCCAGAGCTGAACAGTGCTCTAATAAAAACAAACAAAGAAAACCAGAGAAGGGGGGAAAAAAAAGCTGAATTCTGTAAGATGTTCCATTCCTTTCCTTCATGGGAAATTTTTAGTTTAATGAATTTATCTTTTTCATTCAAATACTTCACTGTACAGGAATCATTGTAAATCTTTGGAGGCCTTGCCACAAGTTTGAAGTTGCCCATTATAATTTAATGAATTTTCACATTGGAGGTAGTATAAGATTGTGAATAAAATGGAGCCCAAGTCACAATAGTGATCTATCAATTTTTATTTTTTAATGAAAAGTTCTGCTATGTTATAAACCTTTCAACTTACTATTCAAAACCAACTTTCAAATGCTTTTTAGATACAATGGTGTTAGCAGTCTGGAAATACACCAGTACCCTTGGCTCACCAGTGAAAATGGTATGGGTGAGTGACTTGCTTAAGGTCCCTTAGTTGCAAGCAAGTGATTCCCAGACCACTCCTCAGGATGAGACAGGGGACTTGATGTAAACACTGGTGACTGCCAAGTAGGGGCAAAGTTGCTATAGAACCACATTTTGACCCCTTATTGACTCCCTGAGAGTTCCTTGGCTTCATGAAAAATGGACTTAACAAACAACTTGGCATCCAAAATATGCATCTCATGTTGAAAAGTATCTTTATCTTATGTTAAAATACACTGAAGTATAGGAGTTGCTCCAGTCATGAAAATATAATACTGTTTATCCAGGAGTCGGGCGGTAGCACAGTGGGTTAAGCGCACGTGGTGCAAAGCGCAAGGACCAGCCTAAGGATCCCGGTTCGAGCCCTGGCTCCCCATCTGCAGGGGAGTTGCTTTACAGGCGGTGAAGCAGGTCTGCAGGTGTCTATCTTTCTCTCCCCCTCTGTCTTCCCCTCCTCTTTCCATTTCTCTCTGTCCTATCCAACAGGAACTACATCAATCATAACTACAATAATAAAAACAACAAGGACAACAAAAGGGAATAAATAAATATTTATAAAAAATACTGTTTAGCCTCTTGTGTGCAAGACACTGGCTACATATAAATGAATAGAGACAAGTGATAGCCGCCTTTCATTAGTAGTGGGTTCAACAGTATTTGGTCTTTCCTCCCTTTCTTTAAAAACTCCCTTTCTAGCCACCAAGTTGCAGTTGCTACCATAACACCAACCTGACACCCCTGGGCAGACAAACTCTCCAATGTGTCCTAGAACATCCCCCTTTCCAGAGCCCTGCCCCACTAGGGAAAAACAGAAATATGGATCAACCTGCCAATGCCATGTCCAGCAGAGAAGCAATCACAAAAGCCAGACCTTTCACCTTCTGCAACCTATAATGATCCTGGGTCCATACTCTCAGAGGGCTAAAGAACAGGAAAGCTTCCAATGGAGGGGATGGGATATGGAACTTTGGTCGTGAGAATTGTATGGAATTGTACCCTTCTTATCCTACCATCTTGTCAACTATTATTAAATCAATAAAACTCCCTTTATTTAAAAAAGATTTATTTATTTATTTATTTAATAGAACAGAGAGAAATTGAGAGGGGAAAGGGACACAGAGATAGTGAAAGAGAGGGAGTCCTGCAGTACTGCTTCACTGATCATGAAGCTTCCTCCCCTGCAAGTGGGGATTGGGGCCTTGAACCTTTCCAGTACTTGGTATTTCTTGGTTTGTTGATGTAAACTATTCTCTCAGGTGTGAAGTGGTACCAAGAATATTTTTTTTAAATATTGGTTTATTTATTTGTGAATTAGAGAGAGAAAGAACCAGAGCATCAGTCTAGCACATGTACTGCCAGGGATTGGACACAGTTCTTCATGTCTGAGAGTCCAGCACTTTATCTGTGTCAACTCCTGGACTGCAGAGAATAATTTTAAAAAGGTCTTTAATTATTTAAATGATTACCAAAGAAAATATACCCACTGTAGAAATTCTGGAAAGCACTGAAACTAGTAAAAGATAAACCATTTGCTGTGTGTTTTCCATCCCACTGGCTAGGACTTTGTATATTTATTTATTTATTTATTTATTTTACTAGAGCATTTCTCAGCTTTGGCTTATGGTGGTGCTGGGGACTGAACCTGTGAACTGGTTCTCAGACATGAGAATCTGTATAACCATATGCTATCTCCCCTACCTGAAACTATTTTTTCTTTAAGCATTTTAGAGCTGGGCTGGTGAAATGGTTCACTTGGATGGTGTGCTACTTTGCCATGTACACAACACAGGTTTGAGTCTGGCCACCATTGTATTAGAAAATCTTCTTTGCCTCTCTGTCTCTGTCTTAGGGGAAAAATTTTTTTTAGAGTTACTATCCATTACAAATCTAGAAGATCGTAATAATTTCTCCAAGATATCTGGAAATCTTGATTATATTGAGTTGTTGGAAAAGTCATGACACATTTTTTTTTTTGCATAGAAAAACACATCATGCCTTTTCCAACAACCCAATATAAGAATATTTATTTACTCAATACTTTTAGCCACATGGACACATCACAATTAACTCATTCATATTGAAGATTCAATAGAATCTTCAGGCTGATTCCAGTTAAATGTTCACAGCTACACCTTTACATTTACATTTTTTTTTTTTTACCATATTTCCACTCTTAGGTTTCAAAGAAAATAACCAGAAATGTAAATCAACACTGCAAATGTCGTAAGAAGATTGGTAAGTATCACCAGGTTATTTGCTTGGAAAGTTACTAAGGAAATGATTTAAAAAATGAGCATAGAACCCAGGAACATTTTTCAGACTGTTGATAAATATCACCAGTGGCTTACCAGAAATATTTCACCCACTTCCATGCTTCAACACCTGTGTAGATGCCATCTCTCAATGCTTATCTACCATGGAGCAGTAGCTTTGGTAACTTAATGTTATCTGACTGTGATCTGTATTTCTTTGATCCTTCCAGAGATTGAGAATTGCACCCCCCTCACCACCCCCACACAAGTGATTACCGGTCCCTTATATTTGTTTTTTATTATTCCCCTTGCCCTTTTATCCATGGGTATTTTTTTATGTGTATGTATCTTAAAATAGATTTATATGGGTTCTTTGTAAATTCAAGGTTCTACCCATCTGTCTGTACAACAGCAAACATTTTCCCACTTTATCTTTTATTTTCGTGTGCATTTTGATCAAACTGGAATTTTTTGTGCTTATGTAGCATGGGTCTGTCAAACATTTCCTTTGTGGTTTCTGCCACAGCTTTGAAACTTAGAAAGTCTTCCTCCCCTGTGAAAATCAGTTGGTGAAGGGAGTTCCCAGGTGAGGGGTACAATGGGACCCTGACCTGCAATCAGAGGTGGCACACTGTTGGGAGTACAAATCAAACTTGCATATTGGCATCAGATTGGGACCCATTTAAGAGTATGCTGTGGGTTGCATGTCCAGGAGCCACTGATGTTTTGAAGCTGGGAGGTGACTGGGGGTGAGGGGGGTGAGCTGCAAAACACATTCTGAGTCCTCAGGACTTCCTGAGTATTGGGATGTTTGATTTCTACCAAGAATTTAGTGGAATTTATTCTGAAAAGCTATTCTGGGAAGTTCAAGTTTCAGAGCTCAGTGAAACTTGAGGATTCTCTCTTCTTTCTTCTGAATCTTCAGCCATTTGGGGATTTGAGGGGCTCATTTTGGTTCTGAAAATTTATATATATATATATATATATATATATATATATTTGTAAGTACAGTGATCAGCCCCTGGGCCTCTCGTGCATGTGAGGCATGTACTCTACCCCTGAAATGCGTCTCCAGGCCCTTGATTCTGTTCTGTCGACATGGAGAAGAATCCTCCAGGCTTGCACATTTCCTCCTGACTCAACGGTAAATTGATACTTAGCGCTCTGTTTGCCCACCATGTCACCGACACCTTTTCTTGCTGCTTGGCACGGCCTCCCTCCAAGCCCCACCAGACCTCGAACCTTAAGAGCAGACCTCTACTTTTCTGCCTTAGTGCAGTCATCTCAATAAAGGATTTCTGCTAAAGAAACCACACTTGAACCATTTGTGAACTCTCTGGGAAGCAGTTGTTCTGGGTGGTCACATTTTTTGGTGAATAAAAAAGCTTACCTCTCTCAGAAGACTGTCTTCGTTTCTGGTTAGACACCCTGTGAAGATGGAGTCTACCTCCTGACCACCCCCCACCACCTCCCTTTCATTCTCTTTGACGAAACAGTTTAATGAGTTCTTACATGAAAAAGTTTTAAGATTTTTAAATTACCCCAAATCCCTGCCTCCCAACACAAACATTTCTTTCCTCCAGCTTGCTTGCTGTGTGTGTGCACAGGTCTGCAAATCTTTGTGCAGGCTCTTCTGAGGGCCTGCTCTTTCCATCTGCCTGGGCCTCAGCAGTGGGGTCTAGATTTTATACAGTGCTTATAGAATGATTTTTTTTGGTTGAAATATAGCATGCATGCAAACTAACTCACAGATCATAAAAGGTAAAATTTTGCAAACTAAAAACGGCCATGATCTTTTTACTTCTTAAACAAAGCACTTGTTTATTCTTCAATAGAATTCATATACAGGACTGTTATATATTGCTTACATGCTATCAAGGAGAGAGAGCCAAAGCATCAGTCTAGTAAGTGCAGTTTCACGAATGAACTTGGCAATTTGTGCATACTCTTATGCATGTCTTTTTTAATGGAGCTGGGAACTTGTGCACAAAAAAAAAAAAAAAAAAAAAAAAAAAAAAAAAAAAAAACCACTCCTGGCCTCTTTTTCATTCAGACAGAAAAACAGAGCCAGGGAAGGGACACACACAACACAAGAGCTTTTCCTCATCCCATAGCAACTTCCATGGGATGCCCAAGTTCTAACTTGGGGCAAGCACTTGGCAAGGAATGCCCCCTGCTCATTGGGCTATCTCTCCTTCCCCTATATATCTTTTTGAGACAAAGAAATACAACCACATGAAGATATATGTGAAAATAAAATATATGCACAATATATACAATTACATTATGAATCCATTGTATTTCTTTTTTTTTTTTTTTGCCTCCTTGGTTTTCACTGGGGCTCGTTGCCTGCACTATAAATCCACTGCTCCTGGTGGCCATCTTTTTTCCATTGCTGTTGTTGTTATTGTTGCTGCTAACTAGGGCAAAGAGAAAATGAAGACAGAGGGGGAGAGAAAGATCAACATCTGCAGACCTGCTTCACCACTTGTGAAGTGCTGGGGATTTGAAATGGGATCCTTGTGAAGAAATGCAATGGCGGGGCTAGGCGGTAGCACACCAGGTCAAGCTACAAGGTCAAGCAGGTCTGCAGGTGTCTTTCTCTCCCTCTCTCTGTCTTCCCCTCCTTTCTCCATTTCTCTGTCCTATCCAACAACAACGACATCAATACAAAGTATACATATAAAAAAAAGAAACACAGAAAGAAAGAAATCTGTACCACTACTTTTTATCTTTAATGTAGTTAATATCTATACTAATGACATCAAAAATACCTTTACGCATACACTTTGCTGGAAAGCAGGTCTTAGGAATACATCCCGGGGAGGGGGGTGGGCAGGTGGTGACACACCAGATTAAGTGCACACATTACAATGCACAAAGGCCCAGGTTCAAGTCCGTGGTCCCCATCGCAGAGGGGAAGCTTCACAAGTGGTGAGGCAGTACTACAGGTGTCTCTTTATCTCTCCCACTATCTCTTCCCTGCCCTCTCAATTTCTCTCTGTTTCTATCTGATAATAAATAAATAAATTTTGTTAAAAAGAAATACATTTCTAGAATGGAATTCCTGAGTAAAAAGATCTCAATCCGCTTGTGCTTCTTGCTTCTTTGTCACTTTCCAAAATAATTGGTTTTTTCCCCCTTCCCTCATAGTCCCTAGTAATCAAATAGAAGGCTGAGTCCTCTTTCTCTACATTTGGCATTAATGCTACCAGACACAACATTGTACATGGGACACGAAATGATCTATCATCAAGAAAATGGCAAACTGGGGCCAGGTAGTGGCTCACCCATTAGAGTGCAGAAGCTACCATGTGTGAAGACCCAGGTTCAAGACCCTGGTCCCCACCTGCAGGAGGAAAGTTTCACAAGCAGAAGAGTAGTGGGGCAGATCTCTCTCTATCTCTGTGTGTGTCTCTCTCTCTTTCTCTCACTCTCTCTCTTTTCTTATTTTTTTGTATTTGTTTTTGTATTTTCTTTATTTATTGGATAGGGACAGTCAGAAATCGAGAGGAAAGGGGAAGATAGAGAGGGAGAGAAACACAGAGAGAAAGAGAGACATCTGCAGCAATACTCTTCTGCTTGTGAAACTTTGCCCTTGCAGGTAGGGACTGAGAGCTTGAACCTGGGTCCCTGCATATTATAACATGTGCGCTCAGCCAGGTGCATCACTGCCTGGCCCCTCTCTTCCTCTCTATCTCCTTGTCTCGTCTCTTATTCTCTACTTTAAAAAAAGTTTCTCTTTCTCTGTATCTCAAGTAAAAAGCATGGGGGAAAAAAGTCTACCAGGAAGCAGTGGAAGTACATGGGATGCCTTTGATGTTGCAAAAAAAAAAACAAAAAAACCCCATAACAATAAAATTAATGAAAAAGGGAAAAAAAAAAGGCAACTAGTGGATGATATCTGGAGTGGCTCTGTTTTGTGAATAAAGGCCTTGGATGACAGGCAGAGTGACTGCTTTTCAAAAAATTTACTTTTATTAGTAATTTAATAGTGGCTTACAAGATCCTAACATTACAGGGGAACAGTGCTACACTCCTCCCCCTGCAAGATAACCACCATAGGTCTCACAAAGTCTTAGTGACATTTTGGCTATTTATATATATATATATATATTTTTTTTTTTTCTCTTTTTAATGTATCGGTTTCAGTTCTTTATATTTCACATAGGAGTGAAACTATCCAGTAGGTTTCTTTCGGAGAAAAGGCATGATAACAACTGTTTTTAAGTTAAGCAGGGTTTGAGATTGCATTTTAAGCTACATCACAGAGAAGCAGTGTGGAAAGCACATCCCTCTCTCTCTTTGTCCCGTGGTACCCCCATCTGTAAGACAGGCACCACAGCGGCCAACTCCCAGGGTAGTTATGAGGACTAGAGACAACAGTGCCACTATCATTGTGTAGAAGGCACCCTGCAAATGTGGGCTGCCTCTTTCTGGCCCTCTCCTGTTTCCTCTTTTTGGTTTAACGAGGATCACACTTCTGACGTTCCTTGGCTGAAATGCTTTCTGTGAGATACCCTTGATTTCTCCTGAAGGGGAAAAATAAGTTTTTATTGTTGTTGTTATTGTTAATAATTATAAATGATGCATGCTCATAGAGTAAAAAATTGGAAATGGTAGGAAAGCATAAAGAAGGAAATAAAAATTGCCCATTATTTCATGCCCCAGATTAGCCACTGCTCATAACTGGGTGTGTTTCCTAGGGTGCCTTAAGAGTCAGAAGGTGTGAATCTGGCCCAGGGGATTGTGGGTGAGTGCTTGAGCTACCGTGGGGTCATCACAGAGCCCATCTGGTGTTGCACCTGTACAGGCAGGCAAGGCATTCAAGATTCAGGCCTTATCACATGCGGAGAGGAGGACCAAGGACCCTGAGGGGAACAGGACAAGCTTTCACTCCATGCGTGTTTCTACAAAGCCCTGGCAAACCTGCCCATACCTTAGATGCTTCCTGCCTCTGGACCTTGGTTTCCTCATTAGCTGGGTCCTGATTTCCAGGTCTAACATTGTATGGCACCATAAGGGGTTTTTAAAGGAAAATTGCTTTGTAGGGATATACCCTTGAATATATATATATATATATATATATATATATATATATATATATATATATATATATATATATGTGTGTGTGTGTGTGTGTGTGTGTGTGTGTGTGTGTGTGTGTGTGTGTGTGTGTGTGTAGCTTTTTTTAAACATAGAGACAGAAAGGCAGAGAGTCTGTGGTTATGCTCCCCTGAACATGCCCAATCTCATCTGTTCTTGGAGACTAAGTGGGGTCAGGCCTAGTTAGAAAGAAAGAGAAAGGCAGGAGAGAGAGAGAGAGAGAGAAGTTGAGAGAGAGAGAGAGAGAGAGAACACAGCACTGAAGCTTCCTTCAGGGCTGGGTTTGAACCTGGGTTGCACACTTGGCAAAACAGTGAGCTAAAAATTCAAGTCAGCTATTTTGCTGGGTCATGGAGGGCATATTCTCCCCCCCCCCTATGTCCTTACTTTTTCCCACTTGGAAAAGAAGAGGTTAAGCTCCCACCAGCCTCAGACAGATTCAGTACCTGGGCCATCTGTTCAATAATATCAGCCTCTTAAATGACTCTTGGAGTATTTGAGTCAGGCTAGAAGCCTCCAAGGGCTTTGTGAGGATTGAATGAAACTATGAATGTCCCCAAGATGACTCAACAGATTTGTTGTGGCACCAGTCAGTAGAAAGAAACTGCTCAGGTTTGAATCCAGTGTCTTAACTGCTCCACGTCTAACTTGTCTCTATACTGGGGAAATGATGAAAATAACAATAATGGGGAGTCAGGCTGTAGCACAGTGGGTTAAGTGCAGGTGGTGCAAAGCACAAGGACTGGAGTAAGGATCCCGGTTCGAGCCCCCGGCTCCCCACCTGCAGGGGAGTCACTTCACAGGTGGTGAAGTAGGTCTGCAGGTTTCTATCTTTCTCTCCCCTTCTCTGTCTTCCCCTTCTTTTTCCCTTCCTCTCTGTCCTATCCAACAACGATGACATCAATAATAACAATAATAACTATAACAATAAAACAACAAGGGCAACAAAAGGAAATAAATATTAAAAAAAAAGAAAATAACAATAATGTTGTTAAATGCTCTGTTGAGGGGCCAGGTGGTGGCTTACCTGGAAGAGTGCACACATTGTCATATGTGAGGACCTGGGTCCAAGCCCCTGCTTGAGGGGAGCTCCATGAACGGTAGAGCAGTGCTGCATGTATCTCTCCTTCTCTATTTCTTCTTCTTCTTCTCTATCTTCCTCTCCTCCTCTATCTCATCATTTCTCACTTCCTATTAAAAATGGCTTGATTTATTAACAAGAGCCATCCTAACAGGTGAAACCACCATTTCTTCTCCTTTATTTTATTTTATTTTATTTGTGATTTAATAATGATTGACAAGATTATGGTATGAGGGGTACAATTTCATACAATTACCACCAGCAGCATTTCACATCCCCTCCCCTCTGTTGGAAATTTTCCTATCCTCTATCCCTCTGGGAGTATGAACCAACCAGATCTTTATGGTGTGCAGAAGGTAGGAGGTCTGGCTTCTGTAATTGCTTCTCTGCTGTACATGGGTGTTGACATGTTGATCCACACCCCCAGCCTGTTTCTATCTTCCCCTAGTGGTGTTGGGAGGTGGGGTTCCAGGACACATTGGTGAGGCTGTCTGCCCAGGGAAGTCAGGTTGGTGTCATGGTAGTATCTGAAACTTGGGTGGGAGGAAGAGGCTCTCTGGAGCCTGGTATGTAGTCTCTCTTTGCCTCTCTCTGTCTCTCTACCTCTCTCTTTCTTTGTCTCTTTTACACACACAGAGTGGGAAATATGAAAGTCAATTTATCATTAGATGATATTAAGAAATGGTGGCTTCTTGGAGGGGATATTACCTTAAAGTAAACATGCACAATAGTCTACAGTGACTCAATAAGTGCAGCAAGCAAATAGAAAGACCTAAATAAGACATCATAAGGTAATTAATCAATCAAATATTTTATTTTTTTATTTATAAAAAGGAAACATTGACTAAACCATAGGATAAGAGGGGTACAATTTCACACAATTCCCACCACCCGAACTCTGTATCCCACTCCTTCCCCTGATAGCTTTCCTATTCTTTAACCCTCTGGGAGTATGAACCCAAGGTCATTGTGGGATGCAGAAGATGGAAGGTCTGACTTCTGTAATTGCTTCCCCGCTGAACATGGGTGTTGACAGGTCGACCCATACTCCCAGCCTGTCTTTCTCTTTCCCTAGTGAGGAAGGGCTCTGGGGAAGCAGAGCTCCAGGACACATTGGTGGGGTTGTCTGTCCAGGGAAATCTGGTTGGCATCATGCTAGTATCTGGAACCTGGTGGTTGAAAAGTGAGTTAACGTACAAAGCCAAACAAATTGTTGACCAATCATGGACCTAAAGGCTAGAATAGTGCAGATGAAGAGTTGAGGGGCCCTCCATTTTGTAGATATCTAGTAGGCATATTTTAGTTATATTCCAAAGGGCCTGTGGATATACTAGTGGTTTTTTTTTTTTTTTGCCTGAACCTGAAATCTGATATGCAGGTGGATCTTAAATATTGTCTGAGAAGATGATGTCATTGCTGGAAAAAGAACCAGAAAGCTGGATCATGGAAGAGAGTAGTTCCCTAATATGGGAAAGGTGTATAAATATTGTTGACTGTAAACCCCATCGATTTGATGTGATCTGGGGCCCATATTCAGCTTAGGAGTCCATGTGACCTCTGCATTCCTGTAGATCTGAGCTCACATTCTGTGGTCATCAGTAGGAATAAATATTTTCTACTTAGACCTAGATATCCTCCTCACCTACTCCCTATTTCATTTCTCTCAATCACTTTTAAGTCCAACCATGTCAGATAAATAAGGACTACAAAAGCTGGATAAAGACAAGAGACAAGCATACTTTAACAATGGTCCTTTTGGTCACTACCAGGCCATCCCAACATATAGGGGCCCTAGTCAGGGAATCCTGGGAATCCCATATAGATATGATGAACCTAGGCCTCTAACACCATCATTGGTCATCTCCATTCAGGAACAACATCATAAACCCTCTTGTGGGCCTCCATAGGACCTTGCCTTCAATATAGAACAACAATGGTAGAAATTGCCTCACTCTCCAAAGAGAGGTTGGGTCAACATACTCTGCTACTCAAGGAAGCCTGGTCCTGAAATAAGTGTAGTCTAGACTGTTCTTAGCCTTGACCATGGAATGAGAGCTCAGACTGACAAAGATGCAGAGGTTACACAGGCTCCTGTGTTAAATATGAAGCTTCCCGGTAAATGTGGCCCCCAATAGACAAAACCCTCAGTTGTGGCATCCGTACTCCTCCAAAGAACTTAGGGAGCTCAGGCAGGCAGTTAAGGATGATAGTATTCATGCTCTATGGACCAAGTCAATTTTACAAGGTTTTCTCCAGCACCTTAATACCCCCCGAGATTGGAGGGACATAGCTTATGCTACTCTCCCAGACCCCTTCTACCTGCAATGGGAGGCATGTTTTCATGATGAATGCTCAAAGCAGTTCCAGAAAAAGTCAGAATCAGCTGGAGTGGAATTTTGATGCACTGTTTGAAGAGGGAGAGTTTGAAACCAGAATTCAGCAGGCAGAAGCCAAGTTTCCAGCTGGTTATTTTGAACATCTGCGCATCACAAGCATGGGAGAGGTTAACCCCACCCACAGGAGCGGCCTCAGTCCCCATTCTCTCCCTTCGCCATGAAACCGATGAATCCCTAGCTAAATTCATTGCCAGGGTGCGGTCAAGCTTAGAGAGAAAGATTTATAATCCTGAAGTCTGTTTTCTCTTCCTGTGTTCTATTGTCTGGGATGGAATGATACCGGAATTCCGTCAGGCATGCCTCAGTCTTAAACACCAACACCCAGATAATTGGATTTTAGTGACACAGGAACTTGGACCAGGCTCTTATGGGGCACCCATTATGACACAGGCTTATGCAGCTACCCCACATAAGCAAAATGGGGCCTGCTTTCAGTGCAGTCACCAACGGCATTGGCGTAACCAATGTCCAGATAAGCCATGACCCAGCCTCCAGTCAGGACAACCATGCCTCCAGTCAGGGCAACCCCGTCTCCAGTCAGGGAGCCAGAGGCCACGAACACCTTGTCCTAGATGCCAGAAAGGTTTTCATTGGAGGAGAGATTGTTGGTCCAAGTTTCATAAAAATGGCACACCCTTGAATGGTGCAAATTCAGAGCCTGAGACTTTGTGGACCACTCCTGTTTTAGAATGAGGTCACCCTACTATGACAGTAAGGATTGGCAATATTCCTTTTAAATGTTTGATTGACACAGGGGCAGAAAAGACAATTTTAAGGCAAGCAGAGGTTCACCAGAGTTGGGAACTCCTCCCAGGGTCCCATTTACACGGAGTTGGAGGGTTGACCCAAGCCTTTCTCACATGAGATTCGCTTATGTGGGAAGACCCGGAAGGGACTACTGGACACTTCCATCCTTTAGTAGCTGATATTAGCACCAACCTACTGGGCAGGGATCTTCTGGAATATCTTGATGTTATAATATCCTCTGCAGAGCACAACACCCGCTCCTGTGAGACTTCTAGATCTAACCAGCACCCCCAATACTAACTTCCACTGCTCATAACCAAACTCCCTGCTTAGATTGGCTTTCTAATGAGCCTGTCTGGGTGGAACAGTGGCCTTTGCCTAGGAAGAAGCTAGAAATTTTAAAAGAGCTTGTCCAAGAGCAGTTGTCCTTGGGACACATTCGTCATTCCCAAAGCCCATGGAATACTCCTGTCTTTGCGATTAAAAATTGCTTGGGAAAATGGCGCCTCCTCCAAGATCTCTGTGTCGTTAATAAAACCATGCAGGTCTGGGGCTCCCCCCAAAGGGGTTTGCCTCTTGCTTCTGCAATTCCCATGGGAATTCCAATCATAGCTATTGATATACAAGATTGTTTTTTCTCTATTCCCTTCCACCCACAAGATTGTAAGCGTTTTTGCCTTCTCTGTTCCTTCTATTAATAACGCCAGCCCTGCTGATAGATTTGAATGGGTGGTACTTCCCCAGGGCATGGCCAATAGTCCTACAGTTTGTCAAGAGGCTGTTAAATCTGCCCTTTTCCCGTATATTCATAAGGGCCATAAGACTTTTCACTACATGGATGACATCTTAATATGGGGAGAATTAGATACAGATCTCTGTGCCCTACGTGATTTTCTTATTCCTGCCTTAAAGAAAAGCAGCCTTAATGTAGCTCTTGAGAAGGTACAGCTAATTCCTCCAATATCTTTCTTAGGTTCAGAAATTTCTCTAACGCAAATTCATCCCTTAAAACCTTGTGTTACTTTTCCTTCTAATCTCACTCTTGCTTCTTTACAAAGTTTTCTTGAAAATTTAAATTGGCTTAGGCAGTATCTTCATCTGCCTACTAGCTGCCTCCAACCACTTTTTGACTTGTTAAAAGGAAACAAACAGCCCTCCTCAAAACGTATGTTAACTCCCGAGGCCTCCTTGGCACTGGAAAGGGTTAAGCAGGCCCTCCAAGACATGCACCTCATTTGATTCTCCCCCTCCTCTCCAGTAAACCTTCTAATCTTTAACTCCACCCCCACAGTAGTTGGGGCACTGTGGCTTCATACACCAGTAGGCAGAGCTCCAAGACTCCTTATCAAGATAGATGCATTAGCATTCATGGCTCACCAAGGAAGAAACAGATTGGTGCAAGTCTTAGGAAGGGAGCCAGATTCAATTATTCTTCCCTTTTCTCTCACAGATATAGAGTGGCTCATACACCACCATTCTCTTTTTGCCGTAAGTTTAGTGGGGTTTCCAGGACAAATAGATAACCATTTTCCTTCTAATAAATTGATAGCTTCTTTACCTCTTTTTCTACTACTAGTACCTAAACTTTTCTCTCGAGATCCCATCCCCTCTGCTTCTACAGTCTTCACTGATAGTGAAAAAAAGGGAGCTGCTGCCCTTATATATTACCAAGACAAGCAATCCCCTAAACCTCTCTTTACTGAGCTTCCTGATAATTCCCCTCAGTACAAAGAACTTTATGCTGTTTTCCTTGCATTAAAAGTTGTCCCAGAAGCCTTCAACCTTTTTTCTGACAGTGTGTATACTGTTAACTTACTTCCATGGCTTGCTCGTTCTTTTTTTTTTAATATTTATTTTATTTATTTACTCCCTTTTGTTGTTTTTTTTTTATTGTTGTAGTTATTATTGTTGTTGTTGTTGTTGGATAGGACAGAGACAAATGGAGAGAGGAGGGGAAGACAGAGAGGAGGAGAGAAAGATAGACACCTGCAGACCTGCTTCACCGCCTGTGAAGCGACTCCCCGGCAGGTGGGGAGCCGGGGTTCGAACCGGGATCCTTATGCCGGTCCTTGTGCTTTGCGCCACCTGCGCTTAACCCGCTGCGCTACAGCCCGACTCCCGGCTTGCTCGTTCTTATGTGAAAATTGATGACAACCCACTTTCCCCTCTCTTGAATCAAATTGCCCCTATGCTCTGTTCTTGAACCCAACCTCTGTATGTTCAACACCTTCATTCCCACAGCCCTCTTCCTGGTTCCCTGTCCAAAGGGAATGCTGCAGCTGACCGCCTCACCTCCACAGGAATTCTTCTAGCCTCTGTCTCTAATCCTTCTGACTCCCTAACCCATGTTAATCTTAAAGGCCTTCGAGCTCGATTTCCTGTTCCTTTAGCACAGTTGAAACATATTCTTGCTATATGTTCTTCCTGTGCAGGTCTCATAAAAACATCTGCTATTCAAACTCTTGGGGTTAATTCCCGAGGCTTAAAAGCCAACGCTCTTTTGGCAAATCAATGTCAATGCCACATACCCAACTTTGGCAAACAAAAATATGTGTATGTCTCAATTGATACCTTTTCTAAATTTATGTGGACGACAGCTCAGACGGGAGAAAGCTCGAAAAAGCTTATAAGCCATATGCTCTCCTGTTTTTCTGTAATGGGATTACCTCTTCAAATGAAAACTGACAATGGGACTACATTTACCAGCAAACAATTTAAAGATTTTTGTTCCCTCTGGAACATTGCTCATACCACAGGTATTCCCTATAATCCACAGGGACAAGGCATTGTCAAGAGGGCCCATCAAACCCTTAAGGCTCAATTAAATAAAGATAAAGGAGGAATGTACCCCCCCAATATCTAGCTAGCAAAAGCCTTAACTACATTAAATCTCTTTAATATTTACAAAAACTCGGACCTACCTCCTATTATTCCTCATTGGCAAACACCATGCACCCTCCCAGCTATTAAGGTCAAATGGAAAGACCCACTCGATAAAATTTGGAAAGGGCCTGGCCCCCTATTGACCATGGGGAGGGGTTTCACATGCATTTTTCCACAGAATTACTCCAAACCTGTTGGGTTCCTGCCCACCATATCCGACAATACCCACATGATGGCGCTGCTATCCCTGAGGAACAAGAAATACTGCAAGGATAATAGATGCAGGATGCACCCCCAGGACCCATAATACGACATGGCGGAATCTGAAAAATCTGGCTCACAGAGCCCTCTATCCTACCCCTTTTCTGAATATCTTATGCTATGACTGGCCAGTTGTGTTTTGTGAGTGAGTGTGTTGAATGACCAAAAATTTTTGTATGACCCATTTTGCTCAGAGTACTCTGAAACTAATTGACTTTATATAAAAATGCTGGACGCAGCCAAGGTTTCTGGAGACGTCCAGAAACATTCCAAAAAAATTTTTTTCCTCTTTTGATTTTTTATATATGTCTTAGTCTTAAACTGTGTGAGTAAAGACAGATCTAAATTTGTTTTTAAAATGATACGTTTTCATAACAAAAGTTTTCTCCTCCTGTGTGTTATAACTAAATGTTTATGGGTATGTTTCAAGTTTGGTAAACATTAACAGTTAAAAGTGTAACCTTGAAGCTACATTATTACCAGGCAAGGTAAAATTAACTTGCTAAATGTAACTAACTATTTAAGGTAAAAGTCTAAATGTTTAATGTGACAATACATTCCCAAAACTAAAAATACAAATTCTCTATACAGGACGCTTTTGGAGGGCCCAAAAGTGTCCTGTAAGCTATCTTGTGGAAATTAATCCACAACAGATCTGGCATCAATCCAACACTGTAAATATTAAAACCATTGTCACTAACATGTGTTAACTCTCTAAGCAACCTGAGTCTGTTTATAGTCCAAAGTAAAAATAGTTAAAAAAATCAATATATATATTTTTTAACTAAAATTGGTCTAAAGATCCTGCTGTAGAGACTGCTACAGGAGGTCACATTAGATGACCTTTTAACAAAATTATAAAGATACTTAAACCAATTATAATCATTGAATCATCAATTATAGTAAACTTCTAACTTATTAAAAGTTTTTTTTTTTCACAAGTAATTGACTACAACTATGTCAAAGCCTTCACATGAAGAAGCATCTGCTCATATGGTAAGGTATTAAACTATAAGAAGTTCCTCCATAAATGACCTATGTGAATTAACAACATTCACATATTCTTCTACACTTAACTGGTATATCTTGTCTTGCCACTATAGGCCTGCCTTTGTCAGCCAACAATTTAAAGATGTTTCCATGCCACAGACATCCCTTACTACCCCCAAAGACAAATGGTTGTTGAGAAGGCCGGCCAAACACCTAAGCCCAATTAAGTAAAGAAAGAAATAAAGAAAGATACATCCCCCAATATTCAGTTGGCTAAGGCACCAAACCTCTTTTTCTATAAAAAATTCAAATCAGATGCCCTGCTAACCATGGGAAGCAGATTGTTTGTGTTTCTTTCACAGGAATCCTGGGAAAAACCATCTGGACCCCTGCACACTCTGACATCGCCCACTAGACGGCACGACTACAGTGGCACACCCCCCGAAACCCAAGATGTCACCTGACGTGATCTGAAGAACCTGATTCACAGACTCCAAGGACAGAACTTTCTTACTGCCTGTCTGCCCTTCCTGCTTCTGCTTTGCCCGTCACCTTTTGGCAGTTCCAGCCCACTCTCTACAGTAAAGCAAAATTCCTGTGGCTGACCTTCCCCATGGAGATAGACGTGCAGCGTTTCATCCCCTGGCATTTCTCCTGGTCATCTACATTGGACTGAGACGTCTATCGGACATGCTGGTACACCCATTGGACACTTTACACAATTTTACAGCAGCTTCCTTCCCTTCATGCTGCTGGATTTTCAAAGACTGACCTGCAGTAGTTCATGGACCTTGCAGCCAGTTGCCTTGGGGACTGTACAGTGCCAAACAGCCCCTTCGCTTGGCAGGCCATGCCCTCCTGCCTACAGGTCCTGCCCTTTGAGGCAGAAAATGCCTCCTCATTATGAAGCCTTGCGCCCCCCCCCCGGCAAGATATGCCCCCAGAGGCAGAACGCCCCACCTCATTACTAAGCCCTGCCCCAGAGGCAGGGGATGCCCCCAGAGACAGGAAATGCACCAAGCCTCCCCTTGGCATCACACTGGCTCTTACTGCTCCCCTATTTGTCCCTTCCTGTTTTGTTATAGCATTCAGGTTTATGCCCAAAAGGTTTCTGCTCACTCCTACACTACTATTCCTCTGTCACAGATAGAGTCTTTTACAGACATTGAACCATCTTAATGCGATGACTAGATAAAAAGATAGAAAAAGATGTAAAAAAAAATTTGTGAGGAGATGGTGGAGCCTGGCAGAGCTTAACCTATGAGATGAGTCCCTCCAGGTAAGTCTCTCTCTCTAAAGAGGGGTTGAGCATGGGGGGAGGGGACACATGAATCTCACAAGGTTGGTGGCCATGTATGTCTTCCCTCCCCAACAAAAACGTCCTACATCTTCCCACCTGAGCACAGCATTCCTTAAAAACATTTAAGCCTGCTCCACTCTGTATTTCCTATACTGTGTCCATTAGATATAAAGGAAAAGGGGGAGATGCTGGGGAATTATGCAGATGCAGTCACATCTGCCAAGCTGTCCCCTCAGGCTTTGCCACTTCCCGGGATATTCTTGCAGTGCCTTTTTCAACCAATCCTGTCCCGACATGTCACTCCTGGTTGTTGCCCTATAAAGCCCTTCTTCTTCCACCCCTCGTCTCCCTTGCCCACTTTTCACATTGGTGGTTAGATGCAAGGGAGGGTGGTCTGGGAGGCAGCCATTTTTGCTGCCTCCTCGTGGCCTGAACCACTGCACTCTCACCCAACTCAGAGGTGCCCATGCGAATAAAGATTTGTGTTCCCTCTTCGCTCTGGATCTCCTCTCTCTCTTCTCCACGGCGCAGCCCCATACAAGGCCCTGATCCCCACCTGCAACGGGAAGCTTCATGGACAGTGGAGCAGGTTGCAGGCATCTTCCTTTCTCTCTCTTTCTCTGTTACCATAGTACTGTTTCTATCATAACAAGAAAACAACAACAAAAATTGGGGGAATGGCCACCAGGAGCCATGAATTTGTCATGTAGACCAGTGTCAATCCTAGCAGCAAATAAATACATAAAAATTAGACGAGGAAGGAGGAAAACAGGAGGAAGAACAAACACACATATGTAGAGAGAGAAAAGAAAGAGAGAGACAGAGGGCAGATGCAGCAAAATGTTCAAAATCAGGGAGTCTAGATGAAAGGGCTATGGAGCTGGAATATATTATACTTTCCTTGACCCCCTTTTAAGGGTTGAATACGTTTTTCGAAGTGAAAATAAAATCACATCCTAAAGCAATTCAGCAAAAGCACTTGTGCACATTCACAGCTGTGTGCATTTTACTAGGGTAGACAGAACCAAAGTGGCATGGTGTCATCTGGAGGGGGGTGTTGCAGGAATCAAAGGGAACAAGTGAGCAAATTAAGGTAGGGTCTTGCCCACTGGGGGTACCCAGGGTGATCAGCACCACACACAGCCCTGTCTGCCAGGACTGGCTTTGGCCAGTGCCACCAAAGCTGCCTGAGTTCTCTCCAACTGGAAAACCAGAAAGCAGTCTCCCCCCAAACTCCCCGCACCCTCTTATACCCCCTCCTCCCAGCCTGGCAAAGCAGGGTTTGGAGTATAGTAAGGTCTTGGCAGATCAGGCCATCCTGTCTCGGAGTCTCCAGTTAGTCACAGGGTCACAGAGTCTGAAGGGCAAAGAATTTACTTATTACTCCTGTCACCTCTGTGGCATGCCACTAGGCAGTACCTGGCCTATTTGTCCTCCTCTAGTGACAGGACACTCCCTGTGGGACAAGGTAGCTGTTTCAGCTTAGGCAGGCCCAATGGCAGCTTTTCTACATACCTTCTGTGTGTACCACAGCCACGGAGCCCCATCCTGTCCCCTGGAACCACATGGGGCACATTAAGCATCTTACTGGGGTGGTCTGCATCATGATGCTCCAGGGTCCTCACCTCTTAGCTCCCACTGCCCAGCTTTCTCATTTATCTGGATCCTTTGTCCATGCAAGCTGAATGGAAAACTCTGGGTACAAAATGCAGACGGGACCTGGGAGCCTTCAGTGTTCTTTTCATATGGGGTAGAGTTATCTGACACCTGACCTTCATCAGTTTTCTGTCTCTAGACATGCCAAAAGTGCAAGCCTTCTTGTCTGAGGAAGGAAGTCAGGTTGAATAGCCATGTACCAGAAGGCCAGAGTAGACATGTTTTCATCTCAGTGTAACAATAGGAAACAATTCAAAATTTTATAGACTAAAAAGTCAAGCCGTTTTTCATCTCTCCTGCTTGCCAATTTTTTTAATATTTTAGATTTGAGGATTATTATTTTTTTTTAATTTATTAATGAGAAAGGAGGGGAGAGAGAAAAAACCAGACATCACTCTAGTACATGTGCTGCTGAGGATTGAACTTGGGACCTCATGCTTGAGAGTCCAGTGCTTTACCACTGTGCCACCTCCCGGATCACTGCTTGTCAAATCTTAACCTCCATTGGTAGGCTGGTGTGGCCTTTTCCAGATTCCACCCTCAATACCCCCAACACACTCATGTAAGTATATACTTTTTCTCCCAAAGGAGAACACAACACATTTGGATAGTTCTGGGTAGTAGTACATCTACTACATGAGTACATGAGTGTGTGTGTTACAATGTTCAAGGACCTAGGTTCAAGACAAGACTCAGGTTTCCACTTGCAGGGGGGAGGCTTCATGAGCAGTGAAACAGTGTTGCAGGTGTCTCTCTCCCTATCTCCTCTTTCCCTTTCCATTTCTTTCTATTTTTACCCAATAACTAAATAAATTATACACACCCACACCCACACATACCAGCATTATGTTGTTCTTATTGTTAAGTTATTAAGGTGTTGAGGATTGAACACAGGCTGTGTGCATGGCTAGGTGAACTATCCCGTTTCTTACATTTTCAATGAAATATGAAAAACAATTTAAGCTGTTCTTAAAATTTTTGTAGTGATTTAACATTGTTTTACAGAATTATCAGTTTTAGGAATGTTTTCATACCCACACTTGGCATATGCAAGTTATTACATCCCCCACCAAATTTCTGCCCCCTCCAACCTAAAAAAGAAATCCAGGATATATACACAATATATACACAAATATATACTACTCTGAAGTCAAAAAAGATAAGATTGTATCATTTGGAACAGAATGGATGGAGTTTGAGGTGATAATGTTAAGTGAAATGAGAGGTAAGTTATTTTTAAAACAATATTGTGCTCATGGCCACAGAAATATTATAAAGGCTTTACCCTGAAAAAGAATGATTTCCCACCCATACTCCCATGCTGCCTCACACTGACATCTGAGCCCATCCAGGTGCCACCTTTTATTTCTCTTAGAAAGCTCATCTTGGCAGAAGCTATCCGAAAACATACTATCTATTTATTTATTTTTAAGAGCATTGCTCCCACTTCTGGCTTCTGGTGGTACAGGACATTGAATCAGGGAACTCAGAGTTCCAGACAGAAAAGACTTCTTGAAAAACTGTTGTGCTACCTCCCTGGATGGAAGTCTACTGTCAAGGATGCTTGGGAAGTTCACCCTGCAACACAGAGAGGAGTACATATGAGGTTAGAGGCCCAGGGCTGGGGAGTTCACTCTCTCATTGTAGAGATCACAGTAGCATGTCATTAAAAAAAATACACACACACACACACACATATGCACAGAGAGAAAGACATAGAGTGACCGGAACACTGCTCAGATCTGGCAGGGTACAGGGACTGAACCTGGGGCCTTGGAGCCTCAGACATGAAAGTCTTTTTGCATATCCATTAGACTGTCTCCCCAGGCCAACAGCCCATTTCACCACCCGCTGAAGCTGAGTGATGCCTCAGAATAAGGAAGAGGTGCTGCTTCCCCTTGATCCCAGTCTAGAGATGAAGGGCTGTGTCTGGAGTGCACGCCCTCTGTGTGAGACAGCAGCTGTCGTGTTCCCTGACTTTTCTCATGCTGTCGTATCTGGCATGAACATCCTTTTACTAGGATGAGTAACTTCTCCCTATCTGATGAGATTCAGCTTTTCCAGGAAGCCTGGCACATTAGGTGACGGCACCCTTGTGCCATTCTACAGAACTTGCATTTCCTTTTTGATTTAGCATGAATTATATCACGCTGTGTGTGATTTCCCTTTCTGTCCCATCTGACTCACCTGGGCAGGCAGGAGGAGGATACAGGGCTTGATAGGCCTGACTTTGCCTTGTTAGTGTCAGCTGTGATGTGCTTCACATGCACTGTCTGGTTTAGTGCTACCAGTCACCTGAACACAGGCTTCACTATATCTCGCAGTGAGAGACTCTGGGACTCAGAAGGAGAGTGTCCCAGGTCCCTGTGCCTGGACCCAGTTTTTCACAGAGCAAGGTGTGGTCCTTTCCCTTAGAAGTACATGGCTTCCCCCAAGTAAAGCTGAGCAGCAGGGTGGGACTGCATTGTGAACATTCTCAGTTCAGCTTCTGGAGCCTTCCTCCCCCCTCTTCCCTCCACCCTCCCTTCTGTCCAGGCCCTGACGTCAGCCCCTTTCAGACGAGGAGGCTTTTCCCAGGGCCACTTCTCCATTCTGCATTGACCAAGAGGCCAGGCAGGGCTGGCGGGTCTAACCACAGACTGACAGATGTTTCCACTCGTGGAAGTAGGGGTTAAGCCTTGATGCACGTCGAGGTGCTTGCCCTTTCGCTTTGCACCTTAGGTGACATGTCCAGTCATGGTCTTGCTGCCCTGGTGCGTTATCATGCCTATTGCTCCTGGTGGTTAAACTGTCCTGGAAAACCCTCTTCATTAGCAGAATGCTTTCCAGTTTGCATAGTAATTTTAGACAAATTAGCTCAGTAGATCTTCCCAGCAAGCCTGGGACTTTGGTTGTTTAATTAGGTGGAGACTCAGAGAAGCTAAAAAATAATAGCAGTAGCAGCAGTTAGTGGCAGTTAGCAGCCTGATATGGAGTGCTGACTTGGCCTCACCCAGTACTAAGGACTGCTACACACAGTATCTTTTTTAATTTGCCCAACAACTATATGAAGTAGATCTCATTATTATCCCCATTTTAAAACTTATTTATGAGAGATAGAGGAATATAGATAGATTGACGATAGGTATAGATAGAGCAAAGCACTGGTCAGCTATGGCTTATGTTGATGCTGGAGATTGTACCTGAAACCTCAGAGCCTTAGGCATGAAAATATTTTGCATAGCCATTATGCTATCTCCCAAGCTTATTATGTCTGTTTTAGAGGGAGAGAAATCAAGGTATTTGACTGGCTTAAGGTCACACAGTGACAGATCCAGCCTAGAACTAATTTTCTGACTCTTGGCACAATATTGTAACCAATTCCTTGGGATACCTACAAAACTCTGTAATTCAATCATATTTAGCATGTGAGAAGCCCCAGAGTACAACTCTAGTACATATAGGGCAGAGGATCAAACCTAGAGCCTCATGCATGCAAGTCCTGCTCTGCACTGCTCAACCATTTTCCTGGGCGATACCTATAAATTTTTAAAAATATGTTACTAGGATGCAACAAATCTATGACACTATTGAGTATAGACACACAGCATGGACCTGCATACTTCAGGGAATAAAAGTCCTGTCAGTTAAATGAAGGTATAGGGCTTTACGAACTAGAATGGCCTACTTCATACTAAGAGATAAGAAAATCACTCTTATACATACACAGAAGGAATTTTTTTCCTTTTGTTGCCCTTTTTTAAAAATTATTGTTGTTGTAGTTATTATTGTTGTTGCTATTGATGTCATCATTGTTGTATAGGACAGAGAGAAATGGAGAGAGGAGGGGAAAACAGAGAGAGGAAGAGAAAGATAGACACCTGCAGACCTGCTTCACCGCCTGTGAAGCGACTCCCCTGCAGGTGGGAAGCTGAGGGCTCGAACTGGGATCCTTACTCTGGTCCTTGCACTTCGCGCCTTAACCCACTGCGCTACTGCCTGACCCCCAGAAGGAAAATTTTTATGGAAATATATCTGTATGGGCAGGCAAAATAGCTCATCTGGAGAGTGTGTTGCTTTGCTGTGTGCATGACCAGGGTTTGGGCCTGGCCCCCACAGTGTTGAAGGAAATTTCAGTGCTGTGGTCTTTTTTGCTCTCTTGGTGCCTATTGTCTCTCTGTATTAAAGAAGGAAGGAAGAAAGTGAGGAAGAAGGGGAAAAGAGAAAATACATTTCTGTGAAATGAAGTTTAGATTTTTTTTTTGAAAATATCTTTATTTGATAGGGACAGTCAGAAATTGGGAGAAAGAGATAGAGAAAGAAAGAGGCAGAGATACCTGCAGCCCTGCTTCACCACTCACAGAGCTTTCCTCCTACAGGTGGGGACTAGCTCCTGTGTACTGTAACATGTGTCCTCAACCAGGTGTGCTACCACCTGACCTCTGGAATGAAGTTTATGTGAAAATTGAGTTCACATTCAAAATCTAACTCTGACCCAGAGTGCTATTTTGCTTATGCTTTTCCACATTATTACTGATCTCTGCCTGCAGATACTTCTGATGGAGATTTCTGTATCTGTATCTGAAAACCTTTCTTTGAGCTGGAACTTAAATATGATAAAGAGCAAATATTGTGAGTACATCCTATAAATTTTATTATTAAAAAAAATCTTTAAAAATTTCTTTCTTTCTCTCCCCCTCCATTTCTTCCTTCCTTCCTTCCTTCCTTCCTTTCTTTTCCCCTTTTCTTCCTTTTTCTTTTTTTCAATTTCTTTATTGAGGGATTAATATTTTACATTCTACAATAAATGCAATAGTTTGTACATGCATAACATTTCTCAGTTTTCCACAAAACAATACAACCCCCATTAGGTCCTCTGTCATCCATTTCAGACCTGTACTCTCCCCTTCACCCACCCCAGAGTCTTTTACTTGGTGCAATACACCAACTCCAGTTCAGGTTCTACTTGTGTTTTCTCTTCTGATCTTGTTTTTCAATTTTTGCCTGAGAGTGAGATCATCCCATATTCATCCTTCTGTTTCTGACTTATTTCACTCAACATGGTTTCTTCAAGCTCCATCTAAGATAGGCTCGGGGAAGTCACAGTTTTTAATAGCTGGGTAGTATTCCATTATGTATATAGATCACAACTTGCTCAGCCACTCATCTGTTGTTAAACACCTGGGTTACTTCCAGGTTTTGGCTATTACAAATTGTGCTGCTAAGAACATAGGTATACACAAATATTTTTGGATGGGTGTGTTGGGTTCCTTTGGGTATATCCCCAGGAGAGGAATTGCAGGATCATAGGGTAGGTCCATTTATAGCCTTCTGAGAGTTCTCCAGACTGTTCTCCACAGGAGTTGGACCAATTGATATTCCCACCAGCAGTGCAAGAAGGGTCCTTTGACCCCACAACCACCTCTCCAGTACTTGCTACTGTTACCTTTTCTGGTGTATGACGTTCTCACAGGAGTGAAGTGGCATCTCATTGTTGTCTTTATTTGCATTTCTTTCTTTCTTTCTTTCTTTCACAACCAGAGCATCACTCTGGCACATGCCATACAGGGATCAAACTTGGACTCGCATGCTTGAGAGTCCAATGCCCTATTCACTGTGTCATCTCCCAGGCCACTGTTTTAAATTATTTTTAACTGTAGGGGCCAGGTAGAGCACACATTACAGTGTGAAAGGACCTGGGCTCAAGCTTCTAGCCCCCACCTGCAGGGGGGAAACTTCACAAAATAGTAGAGCAACGCTGCAAGTGTCACTCTCTCCCTCTCTATTTTCCCCTTCCCCCTCAATTTACCTGTTTCTATCCAAAGTAACTAAATAAAAATATTAAAGATTTTTTTCTAAATAGAAAGAAAGAAATAGAGAGACAGAAGAGAGGTGGAAAGACATCACAGCACCAAAGCTTCTAATTTGTTGGGATCTAGGTTTGAACCTGGGTCTTACACATGAAAAAGCAGGCACTTTTCCAGGTGAACTATCTTGCTGACTACTATTTTTTGTTGTTTTTCAGCTTGTTTGATTTATCCAAAGTCCCTCACTCATCACTGGTTCTTGGTAGTGCTTGGAATTGAACAAGAGACTGAGCACATGCAAGTCCTGTGCTACCACTGTGTTGTCTTCCCAGCACTGTCTGATGAACTTTTAGCATACACAAATGTGGACATCCATGACCATTGACACGTGCCATGTACAGCCAAGTCTACTGCTGAATATTGCTAAATATGGAGAGATTTTGAAAGTTGGGTTCTAAAACCAGCCATAATAAAAGTATTTCTACTAGGAAAATTGGCAAAGGTTACAATTCAGGACTTTCTTTTCTTGAAGTCCAGCTTACTAACATGCTAGTAACCACTGCCTGAACCAATACTCAAAAAACTCCTTTGTGTCCCACTCCTCCAACAACGATCTCCACTAAGGAACTACCCTGAAGTAATCTTCCTTCCTCCCTTCCTCCTCTCCTTGCCTTCCTTTCTTTCTTCTTTCCTTCCTTCCTTCCTTCCTTCCTTCCTTCCTTCCTTCCTTCCTTCCTTCCCTCCCTCCCTCCCCCCTCCCTCCCTCCCTCCCTCCCTCCCTCCTTCCCTCCTTCCTTCCTTCCTTCCTTCCTTCCTTCCTTCCTTCCTTCCTTCCTTCCTTCCTTCCTTCCTTCCTTTCTCTCTTTATTGCCAGGGCTTCACTGGGGCTTTGTGCTTGTGTGATTCCATTGCTCAAAGTGGACTCTTTTTTTTTTCCACATGGAGGATGGGGGATGAGAGATAGAGAGAGAGAGACAGACAGACAGACAGAGAGACAGAGAGAAGAAACATCACAGTACTACTCTACTGTGTGAAATTTCCCCTTTGGGCCAGGCAATGGGTTAAGTGCACATAACACAAAGCTTAAGGACCTGTGCAAGGATCCCGGTTTGAACCCCTGGCTTCCCACCTGCAGGGGGATCGCTTCACAGGCAGTGAAGCAAGTCTGCAGGTATCTATCTTTCTCTCTCCCCCTCTGTCTTCCCCTCCCCTCTCAATTTCTCTCTGTCCTATAAAAAAAAATTAACAAAAAAAATTTCCCCTTTGCATGGTAATTCCATGTGGTGGCTAGGGGTTTGAACCTGGGTTCTTGAGTATGGTGAAGCATTTTCTGTTAGATGAACTGTCTCCTGCCCCACTCTCCCTTCAACAGTGTTTCTTCAAAGAATCCACAGATGGATGGAAAGCTGCAGGCTTGGGTCTTTACCTGGCTCTGTTGCTTCACAGTTCTCCACCTTTGGCTTCCACATGAGGAATGCTGCGGAACACGTTTGGGGTCCACCTCCCCACTCTGTACCCACAGCCAGGTTCCTAGAGGTTAAAAGACTATTCCTCTATTGTCTCCAGGGCTTTAGTCCAAGCCACAGAAACCTGTTCTAGAATGATGCTTGGCTTTTGCAGACAACAACATTCCTATCTAGAGGGACCCTGGCCAAAGACTTGTGGGAGACACACCCCAATGTCAGATGTAGTAGGTGATGGAAAGCTCCCTTTTGAATCCCTGTGTTCCCCTAGAGGCCAACACTCCCTGCTGTGGAGCCAGGGTGCAGGGGAGGAGGTCTGAGTGAGCCAGTACTCACTAACCAGGCCTGAGAGGCTTTGTTCTGACTTCTTAGATTTATTATTTATTTATTTATATTGCCATCAAGGTTATCACTGGGGCATGGTGCTGACACTACAAATCCACCATCACTCCCATTCGCCATTTTTCCCTTTTTAATTTTTTTTCTTTCTACTTTATTTCATAGGACCAAGAGAAATTTAGAGGGGAGAGGGAGATAGAGAGGGAGAAAGACAGATACCTGTAGGCCTGTTTCGCCACTTGTGAAGCATCTTTTTACAGGTGGAGAGTGGGGGTTTGAACCTGGGTCTGCACCTATGACTCTTTTTGAAGGCCTCCCTTTGTGCTGAAAAAGGTGTTGCATTATCTCCCTCTCTCTCTCTCTCTCTCTCTCTCTCTCTATTGTTTAGGCATTTTTGTTCCCTAGTGTAACCATGATGTGATAATGGCTGACATGTGCACGTGCAGAAATTTGGAAGACTAGCTCACTTGCCTCTTGGGGAAGAAACTCTGGGGGAGTGACTGACGCTCTTGAGCCCCCCCACTGATTAGGCTCACATTGATGTCTTCATTTGCTCTGTCTAATTCCTCCTGCTCTGTTGGTGGTTTGTCTTGGGAGCCTTTCTTTAAGAAATTCACATTCATATATATTTTCATTTCTACTCTGGGCAGCCCAACATGAGACAAGGACATACCTAGAGTCTTCAGAGCAGTGCAGCTGCAAAAGGACCCACCTCCCAGGACACAGAGCTTCTTATTTGTGTGTGTGTCATCTATTTTCTATTTGCTGTCCCTGAGAGCCACCTCTCTATAAAACAGACAGAAACAAATGAGACAACATTGGGGATGAGCAGAATAGCTTCATGTGGCCCTTTTGGGGACCTCATGACTGCTCCCCCTTTCTTAAGATAGAGACAAGGAGAGAGAAATATACCATAGCATCAAAGTTTCCTTCAGTGTGATAGGAGCCAGGCTCAAACCTGATCATGCACATGGCAAAGCAGCACACTATCCAAGTGAGCTAGTTCACCAACCCCATCCTCTCCTTTTAGATTGAAATTCTATTTGAATTTCTCTAGTGATTGGGGATGTTGGGTATCTTTTGATGCCCTTGTTGGCCACTTGTATATCTTCTTTGGAGAAATGTCTATTTAAGTCTCTGTAGCATTTTTTTCAGGTTTGTTTACTTGAAACAGATCAGATAACTACTCAGCTTTGGCATATATGATGCTGGGTATCAAACCTGGGATCTCAGGCTTGAAAGTTCTGTGTTCTATCTCTAAGTTATCTCTTTGACTTTCTCCATTATTAGTGATTCAAATACTTTTTCTTGGACCATTTAGAATGAATTTACTTGGTTTTTTTTGTTTTGTTTTGTCTTTTAATTTTAAGAACTCTCTATATACTCTGGTTACTAATTTCTCATCAGATACACTACATTGCAAAAATTTCCTCCAGTTCTGTGGGTTGTTTTTGTATTCTGTCGATTGTGCCTTTTGATGATCAAGTTTATTTTGATAAAGTTCAATTTATCTTTTTCTGTCTTTTTCCCTTATGTTTTGGTGTTATAACTACAAATTCAAGAACAAATTTAATGCCATAAAGTTCTATCCTTATGTTATTATTTTTTAATAGTCTTTAGTGTTAAATATAAACACTAAAATATAAACACTTAAATATAAAGTCTTCGATCCATTTGAGTTGATTTTTGAACACAATGTGAGTTGAGGGTCTACTTTCACTCTTTGCTCTCCCACCACTTGTAGAAGAGATTAGAGCAAGACAACATTTTAAAGAAAAAACTGTTAAGTAAAGTGAGGGTGCAGTTGATATATGCCAAATATAGCAAGAAGTGGGAGGGTAGTAACTGAGCGAATGAAATTTGGAAGATGGTATGTCTAGTGGGTTCTTATTCCTTTTGGATTCCCTCTGTCCTGGGGAGGAGTCTGTTCAGCAAAAGATGTCAGAACTCCAGGTGGGTTCTGCTCTCTCTAGACCTGCATTTTAAGACAAGGGCTCTCAGGAGCAGAAGGAGACCTGCTTCACTCACCTGGTGCCCAGCTGCTCTTCCCTCTTCCCCTAACTAGGCCTTAGTCCAGCTGCCAGGCCCAACACCTCTCCAATCTGGCCAGATGCGGTTCCAAAAACAACCTTGGGAACATTTGGCTACATTTGCCAGTCTGGACTATGGTGCTCCTGTCCGCAGCCCAGCCCAGACTCAGGTTCCTTTTGGGCTGGGTAGTGGCTCCTCATCTCCTAGAAGGTGGTGCAAATGTGTGGGTTTTCCTTTCTCATTTTGCTTTTGGAACAGAAGTATCTTACCAAGTCTCTTCAGCCCAGTGATGATGGTGCAAACCCGTTGGCCTCCCAGTCAAAGCTGGGTGGCTCTGTGTACTGCCTCTGCTTATCCACCCCCAGATGCAGCCGTCTTCTGGGGCTGCTGTGACTAAATGCTAACAGCTGTGTGCCTTGAAATACTGGACATACATTCTTTTACAGTTTGAAAGTTTAGAGATCTGATTTCAAGGTATTGTGAGTTACTTCCTTCTGGAGAGTCCTGAAGGAGCATTGCTAGATTCTGAGGGTTGCTGGCAATTCCTAATTTCTACGACTTGTTGATGAATCACTAGAACTTCAGTCTTTTTCACATGACCTTCTCCCTGTGTTTGTGCCCATATCTCAGCTCCTCTTTTAAGGATATTAATCATATTGGACTAAGGGCCTGTCCTATTATTTCTTTTTTCCCCCTATGATTTCATCTTAAATGACAATTTAAATAACATCTGCAGTTGTCCTATTGTCAACCAAGGTTGAATCCTGAGATTCAGTGAAGGATATGAGTTTTGGAAGAGACATTATGCCAATTATGGCAGAATTGGGAGGAGGTGCCCCAACACTGCCCTTCTCTAAGCTTTCTTTCTCTACTACTACTACCTGTAGCCCTCCTCCTTCTACTCCTCCTTCTCCTTCTTAGATTTATTATTTATTTATTTATATTGCCATCTAGGTTATCACTGGGGCATGGTGCTGACACTACAAACCCACCATCACTCCCATTCGCCATTTTTCCCTTTTTAATTTTTTTTTCTTTCTACTTTATTTGATAGGACCAAGAGAAATTTAGAGGGGAGAGGGAGATAGAGAGGGAGAAAGACAGATACCTGTAGGCCTGTTTCGCCACTTGTGAAGCATCTTTTTACAGGTGGAGAGTGGGGGTTTGAACCTGGGTCTGCACCTATGACTCTTTTTGAAGGCCTCCCTTTGTGCTGAAAAAGGTGTTGCATTATCTCTCTCTCTCTCTCTCTCTCTCTCTCTATTGTTTAGGCATTTTTGTTCCCTAGTGTAACCATGATGTGATAATGGCTGACATGTGCACGTGCAGAAATTTGGAAGACTAGCTCACTTGCCTCTTGGGGAAGAAACTCTGGGGGAGTGACTGACGCTCTTGAGCCCCCCCACTGATTAGGCTCACATTGATGTCTTCATTTGCTCTGTCTAATTCCTCCTGCTCTGTTGGTGGTTTGTCTTGGGAGCCTTTCTTTAAGAAATTCACATTCATATATATTTTCATTTCTACTCTGGGCAGCCCAACATGAGACAAGGACATACCTAGAGTCTTCAGAGCAGTGCAGCTGCAAAAGGACCCACCTCCCAGGACACAGAGCTTCTTGTGTGTGTGTGTCATCTATTTTCTGGTGCATGCACAGGTAAGACAGCACTCTCTACACTGACTTGATCAGTTTGACCTTCCTCAGACATCAATTATTTCCATAATGCTGCCACCATAGGAGTGCTGGCTGTCTACAGATCATGCCTGCTCCCCTTTCTGGAGAATTCTTTCCAGCCAAATAGGAGAAATGGTGGTGCTGGGGATTGAACCAAGGACCCTAAAACCTCTGGCATGAAGTCTTTTGCATAACTGTTATGCTATCTCCCCTGCCCTTGTAGGCAGAATCTTATCAGGAAAGTAAAGATTTATAGCCTGGCTCCTCAGGGCGGTATAGAATTCTTGGTCTAGAGGCCACCTTGAGACCAGAATGTGGCCAGTCCCCAAACACCACAGCTTAGCTTTCTCTAATGCTCTCTTCCACTTTTCTCATTTCATTTCTCCTGAGAGCCTACTTCATACAAATCCCCATTTCTGGATCTATTTCATGGAACCCAGGGCTGAGATTCCCTAGAAGTGCTGCTTCTCTGCCACCCAGAAGCAAACTGCTCAGGCTTCTGTCTGCTGTGGGATAAGAAGCAAGAAAGTCTTTGTCTATAGGATAGGTGCAGATCATATTCTAGATGTGGTGCTGCTCGGCCCTAGCAATGATACCTCACTAGGCACAGAGGCTGGGACTGCGTGGCTTCCCTGACCACACCGTCCAAAGTTGTCTCCCAACTCCCAGTCATCCTCTATTATTCTCCTCTGATTTCATCTTCTTATTTATTTTATTTTATTATGAGGAAGAATACACACACAAACACAGGGAGAAACAGAGAGAGAGAGAGAGAGAGAGAGAGACCAACCAGAGCACTGCTCAGCTCTGGTTTATGGTGGTGCTGGGGATTAAACCATGATATCAATATGCAGATATGCAGATATATGCAGATACCACTAGACTATTTCCTATGCTCACTGGTCTTATTTTTTTTTTAAAAGATGTGTTTATGAAATGAAAAAAATGAAAAAAAATAAAATGTGTTTATTTTTGTGTAAGAGAGTGAGAACAGAGATCACTTTTGACAAGATGGAACCACAGGTGCTGGGTGGTGGCAAACCTGATTGAGCTCACATGTTGTAATGTACAAGGACATGGGTTTGAGCCTCTGGTCCCTGCCTGCAGGGGAAAGCTTTGCAAAAGGTGAAGCAGTGCTGCAGGTGTCTCTCTTTCTCTGTCCATATCTCTTCCACCCCTGTTGATTTCTGGCTGTCTCTATCCAATAAATAAATAAAAATAAAAAAATACAAAGACAAGATGAAAATACGTAGACACTATCCCTGCACCTCCTGTTATTTTTTATAGTACTTCAATTAATCAATATTTATTTGCTTTACCAGAGCACTGTTCAGGCATGAAACTCTTTTTGGTACAATGACTATGCTATCTACCCAGCCATTTTTTTAAAAAAAATATTTATTTATTCCCTTTTGTTGCCCTTGCTTTATTGTTGTAGTTTTTGATGTCATTGTTGTTTGATAGGACAGAGAGAAGTGGAGAGAGGAGGGGAAGACAGAAAGGGGGAGAGAAAGAGAGACACCTGCAGACCTGCTTCACCACCTGTGAAGCAACTCCCCTGCAGGTGGGGAGCCAGGGGCTTGAACCGGGGTCCTTACGCTGATCCTTGCACTTTGTGCCATCTGCACTTAACCTGCTGCGCTAACCACCAGACTCCCTTCCCCAGCCCTTTTATATAGCACCTTTTTTAAAATATAAGAAACCAAGGAATATATCTATTTATTTATGGCCTGTCTTTCCCACTGGGCTTATGCTTCATGGGACTGAGGATTTTGTCACAGCTGAACCTCCTGCACCCAGCACCATAGTACAGGCTGAACTGATATGTGAAAAAGAATGAAGAGCAGGCCTATCTATGTTCCTTCACTTAAAATAGGCTGAAGGGAAGAAATGGGGCTTCAAAGTGGAGGCCAGTTTGGGGATCAGTGAGATGGAGAAAGCAGGTCAAGGTAGGCTGTCTTCCAGGTGGTGCGTGTCTCCTTGGCCCGAGCCAGCTCCTCACTGGCTGATCTCCTTGTTGGGTCTGGCACAGACCTCAAGGAAACATAATGTTTTTAATAAAACCTCAGAGTCAATAAAGCTGAATGGTCTCGGGTACTTCTCCCACCCGCCTCAGCTGTTGACTTTAGAAGTCAAGAGGTTGGGGTGCTGCCCAATTCCCGTGTAGTTTGGGGAGATATAAGCTAGAAGGGCCCAGCCCATTTTTTATGAAAACAAAACAAAACAAAACAAAACTCCCTGAGTCCTGGAAGGATTCCATTGCCAGCCAGAATCAAAGGTCCATTCAGAGCTACAGAACTCCTCACATTCACTGCTAATGAAAACCAAATTTCTTGTCCCTCTGAGCATTTCCAGGGGCTGGGACGGGAAGGGACTGCTGGGGGGCTCTTGGCCACCCCTCCTGCCACTGAGAAGGCCTTACCGTGTTAAAATAGTTTTATGATAATCTGGACCTCGTATTTTTCTAATTTCAGGCGTCAGTGATTTAAGACTGAGTTGTTTTCATGGAAAAAGAAGTAGAGCTTGTTGGAGGCAAGGAGAGATGGCCTCCTCAGCAGAGATCTTCACTGCATGGAGTTGGGGATCCCTCTCACCCCCCATTGCCAGGGAGGTCTTACTCACAGGGAGTCTCCTAGAAAGTAGGACGTGCTGGGGTCACAGACAGATGCACAGGGACCCCCGTTTTCCCATCCTGTGCTTTGAGAAATCTTAGCACCACCACTCACAAGTGATAGAAGAATCTTAAAGCCTTGTGGCTCTTCTGCTTCTGCTCTCTCTTTTTTTAATAATAAAAAGAAAATATTAATCAGAGGAAGAGGAGCGAGAACAGATGGTGATCACTCTGGTACATGCAATACTGGGAGTCAAACTCAGGACCTCATTTGAGGATCCAGCTCTTCATCCACTGCATCAACTCCTGGGCCACTCTGTTTCTGTTTTTTTTTTTTTTTTTCTGTTGTTTTAATTTTTTTTTTTAAACAAAGACATTTCCTTTTTTCTTTCTTATCCACCCTTGGTTACCAGTCTTTTTAGCAAGTATGTTGCCACTGCACAGTCAGCAACAACAGAAAAGACTAAGATCTTGTCCTGTCAGCTTCACTCCAGTAGTCACGAAACACCAGAGATGCTTAGACCTGAGGTTTGTGGTACAAGATCCTTCTCGTGACTTTTATGTTGGAGAGGCCTTAGGAGCACTTGGCTCTTCCTCTTGCCGTTCTGTGCAGGCTTCACCCTTGTTGGCCTACTGTTGAGCAGCCTATGGCCAGGCCTCTGTCTCCCTAGGCAGCTGCCCCATGCTGCTATGGCCATCCTCTCCAACAAACACCCATCAGAACTGATACCAGATTTCCAGCCAAGATGGCGGTGGACTAGCAGCTTCTGTTTACTCTCACCACAACCAACGCCACCACCACAACAAAAAAATATATAACATACATGGAAAAACCAGCAGAGAGATGAGCTTGGGGCTCAGACAAACAAACCACCAGAAAGAAAAAGCCTAGAATCCAAGCAGTGAGGATGTAACGACTCATAAGAAAAGTCAAAATTCACTCCCTGTTCAGTTCCAGACCACTGGGCCAGGGTCTCACTGCTGTAGTCATCTTCCCTACCTGGGTCTCATTACTGCCAGCTTCAGCTGTTTTGATCCAGCTGTCTCTGCCATGGCTACTCACTGTGGACTAGCTTGTGGTGGCTGGCATGTTCAGCCCACTTGCAGTTCAACCTGTGCCAGTTCAACCTGCCCAGCTTTAGCCCACCTGATTCCAGAGAGGCTCCCTGATGCAGGTTTCAGCCTGTGGTGCCTGGCTCAGCCTATGCCCAGTTCAGTTTGTACCAGGTTCAGTCTGCACCTGATACAGCTCTCCTGGTTGCAGCTAGGACCCCTGCCTCTGTGGCTGCAGTCTGGTTCCAGTTAGGGCTCCGCCACCTACTGCCTCAGTACCTCTGTGGAGAATCATATAATGGATAATTCACTTGAAGTGTTGGACCAAGACAGCATCTTGAATAAAACCCTATATTCAACAAGCTGAGAGCCCTCCTGATAAAGACCTCAAAGTATGGTTCTAGAGCTGCTCACCAATTTGAGAAGAATTATGGATGAGTGCTACAACAAATTCTAATGAGGAACGTATATAGTTAAATTCATAATAATAATCAGAGGAATGAGGAAACAGAGCAGGGGAGGACACCAGCAAAAAGATGGACAACAAAGTGGAGACCAAGTAGAAAAGTCAAAAGATGCTACTCTCCCCCCAGAAAAAAAAAACAAGTAAAGCTATAATAAAAGAGTTCTGGGTTAGTATCGAGAGGAGCAACATGCATATCATAGGAGTTCAAGAAGAGAGAAGGGACAGACAGAATTAATATCTGAGGATATTTTAGCTGATATCTCCCACCCACCTCCCCTCCCCCACCAATTAAAGGAAGTGATAGATTCCCAGATTCAGGAGACTCAGAAAAAAAAAAAAGAAATCTATACTGAAGTTCACCAAAGTACATAACAGTTAATATGGTGAAGATCAAAGCCAAAGAGATAATTCTGAAGGCTGCAAGAGAAAAGCTAACAGTCATCTCTAAAGGAGATCCCATAAGATTGCTAGCTGACCTCTCAACAGAAACTCTAAAGACTAGAAAGAGATATATATTCAAAGTGGAGGAATCCTCCACCCAAAAATACTTTATCCTGCTAGGTTATCAATCTAGTCTGAAGGAGGCATGAGGAGCTTTTCAGATAAGCAAAAGCTGAAGGCATTTATGACCACTAAACCAGAGCTACAAGAGACATTAGATGGACTCATATGAAATGAAAATATAGGGGCTGGGTGGTGGTGCACCTGGCTGAACATAGGTCACAGTGCACAAGGATACAGGTTCAGGTGTACTGCAGGAGGAAAGTGTCACAAGTGATGACGTAGTACTGCAGGTGTCTCTGTCTCTAGCTCCCCATTCCATTTCAATTCACTCTGTAAAAATAAAAAATATATATATATATTTATATAAAATATATATATAATATATAATATATATATTTATATAAAATATAAATAAATACAACATAAAAATTTTAAAAGATTAATAATAAAAAAGAAAATATAGAAGACTATACTTATGGGGAAAATAAAAATAAGAAAGATAAGCCAAATCTAAAGAAGACTGGACTTGGACAGCAGAACTGAGGTTAACAAAAGATTGGGGGTGGATGCTTTCTGTGAGTGATGGTGCAGGAAGTCGGAATTTGATAGAAGGATACTGATGATTTGGTGGGACTGATGGTACAATAAAGAATGCATTTTGAGGAGGTAAAAATTGCACTTCTTTTTTTATTATTTCTTTATTGGAGAATTAATGTTTTAAATTCAACAGTAAATACAATAGTTTGTACATGCATAAATTCCCCAGTTTCCCATTTAACAATACAACCCCCACTATGTCATTTATCATCCTTCATGGACCTGTATTCTCCCCACCCACCCACCCCAGAGTCTTTTACTTTGGTGCAATACGCCAATTCCATTTGAGGTTCTACTTGTGTTTTCTTTTCTGATCTTGTTTTTCTGATCTTGTTTTTCAACTTCTGCCTGAGAGTGAGATCATCCCATATTCATCCTTCTGTTTCTGACTTATTTCACTTAACATGAATTTTTCAAGGTCCATCCAAGATCGGCTGAAAACAATGAAGTCACCATTTTTTTTACAGCTGAGTAGTATTCCATTATGTATATATACCACAACTTGCTCAGCCACTCATCTGTTGTTGGACACCTGGGTTGCTTCCAGGTTTTGGCTATTACAAATTGTGCTGCTAAGAACATAGGTATACACAAATATTTTTGGATAGGTGTGTTGGGTTCCTTAGGATCTATCCCCAGGAGAGGAATTGCAGGATCATAGGGTAGGTCCATTTATAGCCTTCTGAGAGTTCTTCAGACTGTTCTCCACAGAGGTTGAACCAACTGACATTCCCACCAGCAGTGTGGGAGGGTTCCTTTGACCCCACATCCTCTCCAGCATTTGCCACTGTTCCCTTTTCTGATGTATGACATTCCCACAGGAGTAAAGTGGTATCTCATTGTTGTCTTTATTTGCATTTCTCTGACAATCACAGACTTGAAGCATTTTTTCATGTGTTTCTCGGCCTTTTGGATCTCTTCTGTGGTGAATATTCTGTCAATGTCATCCCCCCATTTTTGGATGGGGTTATTTGTTGTCTTGTTGTTGAGTTTGGCAAGCTCTTTATATATGTTGGTTATTAAACTCTTTTCTGATGTATGGCATATAAAGATCTCCCATTCTGTGAGGGGTCTTTTGGTTTTGGTGATGGATTTTTTTGCTGTGAAGAAGCTTTTTAATTTGATATAGTCCCATAGGTTTATACTTGCCTTAGTCTTCTTTGTAATTGGATTCGTTTCATTGAAGATGTCTTTAAAATTTATGCAGAAAAGACTTCTGCCAATATTTTCCTCTAAGTATCTGATAGTTGCTGGTCTAACATCCAAGTCCTTGATCCACTTAGAATTTACTTTTGTATTTGGTGAAATACAGTGGTTCAGTTTCATTCTTTTGCATGTTTCAACCCATTGTTTGCAACACCATTTGTTGAAGAGACTCTGCTTTCCCCATTGAATAGTCTGGGCCCCTTTGTCAAAGATTAGATGTCCATAGGTGTGGGTGCTCACTTCTGGGCTCTCAATTCTATTCCACTGGTCAGTGTGTCTATTCATGTTCCAGTACCAAGCACTTTTGATGACAATGGCCGTATAATACAATTTGAGATCTGGGAGTGTGATGCCTCCAGTTCTGTTCTTTTTTCTCAAGATTGTTTTGGCAATTCTAGGTCTTTTCTGGTTCCAGATAAACATTTGTAGCATTTTTTCTATTCTCCTAAAAATGTGCTTGGGATCTTGATGGGGATAGCATTAAATTTGTAGATGGCTCAGGACAGTATATTCATTTTGATGATGTTAACTCTTCCAACCCATGAACATGGAATATCTTTCCACTTCTTTGTGTCTTTTCCAGTTTCCTTGAGTAGTGACTCATAATTTTCAGTATACAAGTCTTTCACTTCTGTGGTTAAGTTTATTCCTAGATATTTTATTGTTTTTGTTGCTATAGTAAAAGGAATTGATTTCTGGATTTCAATTTCTTCTAACTTAGTGTTTGCATAGAGGAATGCCACTGACTTTTGAATGTTAATTTTGTAGCCTGACACCTTACTGTATTGCCTGATGATTTCCAAAAGCTTCTTGCTGGATTCTTAGGTTTTTCTATGTATACTATCATGTCAACTGCAAACAGGGAGAGTTTGACTTCTTCTCTTCCAATCTGTGTCCCTTTAATTCCTTGCTCCTGCCTGATTGCTATGGCAAGAACTTCCAATACTATGTTGAATAGTAATGGTGATAGTGGGCAGCCCTGTCTAGTACCTGATCTGAGTGGAAATGCTTCCAGTTATTCACCATTGAGTATGATGTTGGCTGTAGGTTTGCTAACTATAGACTCCACTATCTTGAGGAATTTTCCATCTATTCCCATTTTTTGTAGTGTTTTGATTATAAAGGGTTGGATTTTGTCAAAGGCTTTATCTACATCAATTGATATGACCATGTGGTTTTTGGTCTTGCTTTTGTTGATGTGGTGGATCACATTGATTGATTTATGTATATTACACCAACCTTGCATGCCTGGGATAAACCTCACTTGGTCATGATGAACAATCTTTTGAATATACTGCTATATCCGGTTGGCTAGAATTTTGTTCAATATTTTAACATCTATGTTCATCAGAGATATTGGTCTGTAATTTTCTTTTTTGGTTGTGTCCCTATCTGCTTTTGGTATCAGAGTGATGTTGGCTTCATAGAAGCTGGCAGGGAGCACTCCATTGTCTTCAATCTTCTGGAAGACTTTTAAAAGTAGAGGTATTAGTTCTTCTTTGAAGGTTTTGTAGAATTCATTTGTAAAACCATCTGGTCCAGGACTTTTATTTTTGGGAGGATTTTTGATAACTGTTTCAATTTCATTAGCTGTGATGGGCCTGTTCATGTTATCCACTTCCTCTTTACTTAGTTTTGGAAGTTGGTAGGTATCTAGGAAATCGTCCATTTCTTCCAGGTTCTCTAGCTTGGTGGCATATAGTTGTTCATAGAAGCCTCGCATGATATGTTGAATTTCTGCCGTGTCTGTTGTGGTATCTCCTCTTTCATTTACTATCTGATTTATTTGGGTCTTCTCCCTTTTTTGTTTTGTGAGTTGGCTAAAGGTTTGTCAATTTTGTTTACTCTTTCGAAGAACCAACATTTACTTTTGCTGATCTTTTGTATGGTTTTCTTATTCTCAATGTTATTTATTTCTGCCCTAACTTTAGTGATTTCTGTCCTTCTGGTTGCTTTAGGGTTCCTTTGTTGTTCTTCTTCTAGGTCTTTAAGATGTGCAATCAGGCTGTTTATTTGTGCCTTTTCTTGTTTTCTAATGTGTGCTTGTATAGCTATGAACTTCCCTCTCAGGACTGCCTTAGCTGTGTCCCAAATATTTTGATAGCTTGTGTCTTCATTTTCATTGAACTCTCAAAACATTTTGATTTCTTCCTTGATTTCCTCCTTGACACAGAAGTTATTAAGAAGTGTACTGCTGAGCTTCCACATTTTGGGACTACTACTAGTCTTTAGTTAATTGTTAAGTGTTAGTTTAATTCCACTGTGGTCTGAGAAGATGCTTAGGATGATTTCAATGTTCTTGAATTTGCTGATGCTGTCTTTGTGGCCTAACATATGGTCTATCCTTGAGAATGACCCATGTGGATTTGAGTAAAATGTGTATTCCAGTTTCTTGGAATGAATGACTCTGAAAATGTCCAATAGTTCTAGTTTATCTATCTCTTCATTTAGCTCCCTTATGTCTTTATTGATTTTCTGCCTGGATGATCTGTCAGGTTGAGAGAATGGGGTGTTGAAGTCCCCTACTATGACTGTGTTGCTGTTAATATATTGCTGTAGCTCTTTCAGTAGACATTTGATGTATTTAGATGGCTTCTAATTGGGTGCATAGATGTTAATAATTGTTAAGTCCTCTTGATTGACTGATCCTCTGAGCATTAAGAAGTGTCCATTCCTATCTTTTTTAATCTTATCTATTTTAAAGTCTATCGTGTCAAATATGAGAATAGCTGTTCCTGTCCCTTTTTGTGGGCCATTGGCTTGTAGGATAGTTTTCCATCCTTTCACTTTAAGTTTGTGTTTGTCTTGTTGAGTTAGGTGGGCTTCCTGTAAACAGCATATTGTTGGATTGTATTTTCTGATCCATCTTCCTACTTTGTGTCTTTTAATAGGTGAATTCAGGCCATTCACATTTATTGATATCAAAGATTGAAGATATTTTAATGCTATTCTTGTAGAGTTTTAGAGTGTTCTGATATATGACCTATTTATGGTGGTCTGACTGCTTATAGAAGACCTGTCAGAACTTCTTTCAGGGCAGGCTTGGTGATAGTTGATTCCTTCAACTGTTATTTGTCTGAGAAGGTTTTGATGCCTTCATCTAGTCTGAATGACAGTTTTAGCAGTATATAGTATTCTTGGTTGAAAGCCTTTCTCATTGAGTATTCGATAGATATCTTGCCATTCTCTTCTGGCCTGTAGTGTTTGTGTGGAGAAGTCTGTTGCTAATCTTATGGGTTTTCCTCTGTAGGTGACTCTTTGTTTTTCTCTTGCAGCCTTCAGGATCCTTTCTTTATCCTTATTCCTTTCCATTCTAAGTATGATATGTCTTGGTGTCTTTAAGTCTGGGTTAATTCTGCTTGGGACCCTCTGGGCTTCTTGAATCTTTATGTCTTTGATGCTGTCTAGACTAGAGAAGTTTTCAGCAATTATGGCCTGAAGAATGCTTTCTTTCTTCCTCTCCCTCTCTTCCTCCTCTGGTAAGCCAATAATGCGTATATTGTTTCTTTTGAAGTCATCCCATATGTCTCTGTTGTTTTCAGCATCTCTTAAACTCTTTTTGAGATCTTTTACTTCTTTTTTAGTTGTCTCTAATTCATCCTCAGTCTTGCTAATTCTGTCTTCAGCCTCATTGATTCTATTCTCTCTGCCCTCTACTGTTTTCTGGAGTTCATCTATTTTGTTACCCTGTTCTTATACTGTTTTAGCTTGTTCACCTAGTTGTGTTCTTAGCTCAGCTATTTCAGCTTTCAGCTCTCTAATAACCTTGAGAGAATTAGTGTTTTCTTCCAGAGTCTCATTTGTTGTTCCTGTATTTCTGATTATAATTCTTTCAAACTCTTTACTCACTCCTGTGATTATTTCCTTAGCTAGTGTTTGGATGTTAAACTCGTTATTTTGATTCACCCTTTGGGGGGCTTTTAGCTGTACTGTTGTCCTGGTTTGTTTCTCCAATATTTCTTCTTGTTGATTTAACCATTTTATATATTATGTTATGAGTCCCCTCTCTCAGTACTTTTCAAATTACTGATCACTATTGCCTGGATTGACTTGTGTCTAAGTAAGGTAATTAAAGAGTTCACAGTGGTGGAAGTTAACAGTTGTTTCAATAGTATTTTAATTGCTGAGTTGGAGCTCAGTGGTTTAAAAGCCTCTTTTTCTTTTTCTTCCCTGTAGGGTATGGGAGCCTGGGGGCTTTTAAGCTACAAGTAGGCTTCTTAGCTTAATCAGTGACTCCTGATCAAGAGATAAGGCAGGGTGTGGCAGAGATACTCCAGTGGTTATGCAAAGAGACTTTCACAGCCCCACCACTATGCCTCTGAGGTATAGGTCTTCTCCTGAGTTTCCTGACTATATATCTGTCTCCTGGTGTCCCTCCCTGCTGCTGCTCCAGACTCTGAGGGCAGCAGCAATGGAGACCTAGAGTTGTACTTGGTGAGTCTCCGGGGAGTCTTCTCCTCCCCTCAGCTATCCCCTTGTTGGTGGGACAGACAGTAGGTGGTGTCTCAATTGACAAACTACTGGACTGTTACCAGCCACTTAATCTCTCCCTAGGCTCCTCTCTGTCACCAGCTACACGTGTTTGCCCTCACCGGTGACCTGGTGGGTTCCTGTAGTCGTTCCGTTCCAGTCCTGTCTTGTTATGGTCCCAGGTGGTCTCCTTTGGTATTCCTAGTTGATCTGGGAGAGGAGAGGAGAGGAGAGAAAGAGATCTGCTGCTGCTCGTAGCCCCGCCTTCCAAAATTGCACTTCTAAAATAAAGGTTTGTAAATCAAGCTTGCCTAAAAAAACATGTGAAAACTCTTATTTAAAAAGAAAGAATTGACGTACTCCTCAGCTGGCTCCCCAGTGCCTATAAGACCAAATCCAAACACTTTAGTTCAGCTGTTCAATCCCTGCTGGTCCTCCTGGCCTTTTCCTACATAGCTCCCTTCTTTTAGAAGACCTTCCTGTTGCTTGTCTTCCTGGTTAGTTTCCATTCATCTTTCCATCTTGATTCATCAACACTATGCATCCCGCAGGTTCACACACCTGTTCCTGTCTGTCTCCCTGAGTTCCTCAAGGGCATGACTCTTATTTATTCTTCTGGTTCTTGCTGTCTGGCACCTGGAGGTGGGGTGGGGCTTGAGTCTACATTTGGCAAATGAACTCTGGCCAAAGTCTTGCAGAACCAGGTCCCACAGTGGGGTGGTGTGACAGCCACCACCCCTTAGGATCCCAAAGAAGCCACAAGTGTTCCCAGCAGTCTGAGTGGGCACAAAGGGAGGGTGGCTCCAGATTATTGGCTCCAGCTCCAGCTCCAGCTCCAGCTCCAGCTCCAGCTATAGCTCCACTCCCCTTGGCCTGAAGACTTCCTCTAGGCTGAGCTTGGGGCAGTTTCTCTGTGGGTGGATGAAAATACATAAAACAAACAGCACACATTTAGCTACAAAACTAAAAATAGGAAGCCTGGAATCCGCTTTCCCAGCTGCTCCAGCCACTGGACCACAGAGGTGTGGATACGGATATATGTGTGTGTGTGTGGGGGGGTGCGGCCCCTCGCCCATTCTTAGCAACCCAGCCCTCACCAAGAGGAATGGGGGCACTCTGAGCTTCCAAATGGAAGTTAATTCTTTCACCCTGGCTCCCTTCCCCCTTCATTTGATAGCTCATTTCATTTAGGACCCCAAAATGAACTGACCCACTGAAATGCATTCCCTGCTCCAAGGGCCAGGCTGGTGCCTGGTATGGCTGAGGGCTGCTCACTGTGCCATGCTGGGGTTATCTGGGTGACTATGTTTATGGTAGTCTGGGGCAGGGGAGGCCAGGGCAGACCTGGACCAGCACCTCCCAGCAGTCTCTTCAGACCCTCAGGCTTTTCCTCTTGGGCCCACCTAATTATCTTGGCTCATGTAAACCTTGCCAGGATGTCCGTTTCTCAGAATAAAAGCCACAGCCAGAAGCCCAGCATCCTGGGGGCTGTTCCCCTTGGCAGGGCAAGTCTGTTTGGTGGCCACTTCACCCCTCAAGAAGTGTCAAGCACACCCCTGCACCCCAGAAGTCACTTCTAGGAACCCTAAGGCCTATACTTTAACTTTCAGTCTGCCATGGTTATGGGTGGGCTGGGGAAACTATAGGCACAGCCCAAACCCTAGAGTCTCTGAAATCAAATTTGGAACTCCAAGACCTTCCAGAAATACTGGAACAAAATGGTCCCTTCACTCTAGACAGGTTGCTTTGGGCAGGGGAGACAACATAATAGTTAAGCAAAAAGACTTCTAAGCCTAAAGCTCTGAGGTTCCAGGTTCAATCTCCAGCATTACCACAAGCTAGTGCTCTGATCTCTATCTCGCTCTCATTAAAATCAAGTACAATAATATAGACAAGTTGCTTCATGTTCTATCCTCCTGTTGGTAACTTGGGGGGATGGATGGGATGGTTGGGCCTGGGTCCCAGCTCCAAGAGGTTGTGGTTGCCAGGTACATTCCTTTTTTAGTGTGGAACCTTTAGGGATTGTGAAGCCTGGTAAACATACAAGCTCCTGTAAGACTTGAATTAAAATGAGAAGCAGGTACCTCCTACCGCTGCTTAGCTAAAAGAGGAAGGAAAACTCTTCCTCCACATCAAACATTTTCCTGGTGCTTCCAAGGATGAGCCTCCTTAGGTTAACAAGTTCTTATACCTAACCTGAGTTCTGACAACTGAGGCAGCCCCTACTTGAACCTTCTCTGCACAGGAAGTGCTCAAACTCACCTGCTGCCACCTGCAGGCCATTACAATTATTGCAGTATTGCTTCCTACAGTCCTCTGATTCTTAAAGTATTTGTTGAAGTATATTCTGGAGTTAGTGTATCTCACCAAAGTAAAAGACTCTGGGGTGGGTGGGTGGGATGAGAGTACAGGTCTGAAAAGGATGATAGAGGACCTAGTGGGGGTTGTATTGTTATGTGGAAAACTGAGAAATGTTATGCATGTATAAACTATTTTATTTACTGTCGAATGTAAAAATTAATCCCCCAATAAAGAAATTTAAAAAAAAGTGAAAATGAAGTTTACTTTATGACCATTCCAGATCCCAGTTGGACATGCATGATGGTCCAGGCCTCTTTGCTAGCAGGGTGGGGGAGTGTCAAGGCATGTCCCTACACCATCACATCCACAGTGCCTGTCAGCCACAAACAGCTCTAGGGAGCTGTCAAGACAGATGTCACCCTCTTTGCACCTCAGTGGCCTTATCTGCACAAATGAGGAGCTGAGGTAGCTACTGGCTGTGCAATTCTGACTGCAGCTTACTTGTTGCTGTTCTGCAAACACAGGTCCCAGAGGGGGCTCTCACTGAGCGTGCTTTTCTCTCCATATGTTTTTAACCCCCACTCCCCAACACTGAGCTTGGGAACCCAGCTGGAAGAGAACCACACTGTGTTTACTTGAGGAAAAATTCAGGCAACTTGAAGACCTACCATTCCTCTATGGTTCCAGCACCTGAGCAGGAAGTCTCGCTGGCTGTCCTCACCTGGGGAGGTGTCTGCAGCCATTGCAGATAAAGCTGGGTACACAGAGGCCAAGAAACTGGGGAACTCCAGAGCAGTGGGTTTAGTCTATTCTTGCTCCATCCCTCCTTGGCCATGCAGAAGGTCTCTGTCCACCACCACGCTACACTTCACCCCAGGAGCCTGGTACTGGGCTCTTTCGACACACCTCAGAGTCATAGTATTAAAAAAAATCAGCTCAAACTCCATTTTACAGTTAAATAGTACAGAAGACAGTTTACTGTACAAGCAAGTTGTGCATTAAAAACAAACACACCAAGCAAATTATAGTGCAAAGCAGTTTCCACTCCCTTCCCACCCTCTTCCCAGCTCTAGACAGTTTTGCAGAAGATACATGAGTAGCAGATATTAACACCTTGGCATGACAATATGTCACAAAGGATCTCTACCCACCAGCAACAGGCTTACAATCACAGGGTTATCAAACTCCCTTTGTTTCCTTGTGCTTTCCAAATCAGTGTGTTTGCCTAGTACAACTCTAAAGCAGCCTTCTTAATCAGGACCCATTTCTATCAGCCCTGGCTGTCTGGATCCACAAGGGGTTTTGGAGTCAGACTCAGTGTGGCTGCCGTCACTTTCAGGTTGAGGGTGGGAGTCAGTTTCTTTCCAGTCCCTGTCTCCAATGGGGCATGACAATCAGGAAGGGGTAGAAGTCTTGGGATGGGAATGGGGATTACAAAGTGCTGGGCACTGGGAACCCAAGGGTGCCACCCAAGCAGGCCTGGGGCCAGTCAACCATGGAAGACAGGAGCGCGAAGAAGGTTCAAGGGTAAGGGACTCGTAGCTGCTTCCTGAGAAGGGGTGGAGAGACCCCTGGACGTAGGGGGTCAGTAGGACACCCTACCAGCTATTCTGAAGAGATGAAGAATGCTTTTCAGTGAGGGAGAACCAGAGGAACTGCAGCCAGTGGACTTTGACCTAAGATTACCAGGACTCCCTGGCCTAGCAGTTTATGTTAACTGGCTGCTATGATGTGTGTGTTTGGGCAGGCTGGGTGCCAGCAGACACCCACTACCAGGAACAATCTGCAGGGGAGATTTCCATCTCCACAGAGAGCATGGATGAAACAATGATGAAAAACCTCATGCTGTCTAGCCTTTAGAGGGATCTGCTTGTCCTTCCCTATGTAGGCCTTTCTGGAACTCAAGAACCTAGATTGGAGAGTCCATGCAGACTGTACCCTGGCCAATAGGGCAACATGGGGGCTGTATGAGCAGAGCTGAGGTGAGCAGTCACCTGTCTCTGTGCTCACAGACCACCCCCCCCCACCTCTGCCTGAACACTCTCAGGACTCCCAGGCAAATGTCTAAGAGCCACAGGTGGGAGCATCTAGCATTTCACCAGTACTTCCTTGGACCACTCTGGGACCAGGGTTGCTGGAGGTTAGTGGAGCGCTGTGACCTCTCATGCAGGTACCCAGAGACTGACTGTCCCACACTGTCAGAAGGGAGCTGGATCTGTGTCGCTGTCATGGGACTGGGCTGAAGACCCATACTGGACTGTTTGACTGGAGCTCCTTTTGCTAGAATCTGTTTTAGAAACAGGTTTAACTGCTTTTGGGACACAGAGTGATGACAGATGGAGAGCTGCATGTTGGAGGCTGGGGGCTGAATGTGGCACAGCCTGGTTAGACCTGGGACAACGACAGGGAAGCAGACATCCTCACTCTGACACTTCCTGCTATGATCTACCAGGTCTCCTGTGCTCTCTCCAATCATGGCAATTTGGAAACCAACTTAAGGGAAGGGGAGCCCTGTCCCCCCACAGGCTGAATGCACTAAGCTGGCAAAGTGCACGAAGGACCTGTCTGCAGGTGCTTTCCCTGGTTTTTAGGGACTTGAGGACACAGGTCAGTCTGTTCTGGGGTCTAGGACCCACAGACAGCTGGGACAGGGTTTCTTAGTTGTTTGGGGTTATGGGGAAAAGAGCTGGGGGTGGGGGGCTGGACTGAGGATGTTCTTACTTTGTCAACAATTTCATGGGCCCATGCCCAAGAAATATGAGGAAAGACCCTCTCAAGGGGTAGGGGAGCCTTCCAGTTCTTAGTCAACCTGTGTAAATATGGAGGGAGGACTGGGCCAAAGGGCAGGGCCTCTGAGGAAGGTAGAGTAGGGAGGTCTTCCCAGGGCACTGTGGATAAGGGGCCCAGCCATGTGGGCAATGCTTCTTCCTTTGGAACAGAGATGACTTCTGTCCTGAGACCTGGGCCCCCTGACAGCACTGGGGACAACTTTGGGGGTGGGGGTGGGGGAGGGCCATCAGGTGATTCCAGGGAAAGAGGGCAGAAGGAGGCTACATTCTTATAGGAATGTGGGAATGAGATGACTAGGAATCAGGCTAGGGCAGTGTCTTGGGGCCAGTTCTGACCCCTCTGTACAAACATGTGGCTAGACTCATGCTCAGAGCCACCCGCCCAGCTCTGGAACCTAGGACCTGAGGCCCACGACTGCCCTGGAGCTGAAGCTTCCTTCCCACCCTGAGCTGCTGAGCTGAGCCAGCCTCCTGGCTCTTGGGGTTCCCATCACTAGTGGGAGCAGTCCACTTCCACCCCAGGCAGTCAGTAGGGTCGCCACACAGCCTCGTCCATGCGGCCCGGTGTGCTCAGGGCAGTGGGTGAGTTGCTGTGGCTGCCATCAGCCTCCACACCGTCACTCTGGCCTCCCAGGCTGGGGTTCATGAGGTTGCCAGCTGCCACAGAGGCGGCGCTGCTGGTGCAGGAGGTGAGCATGCGGGTGGGGGAGCGGTCACCCCCGCTGCTGCTGCCAGCCACCATGGAGAACTGGTAGGAGCCGGAGGAGGCACCATAGTAGAGGTGGTAAGGGGACGGATTGGCCTGGAAGGGCCCGCTCTGGTTCTGCGGGGCTCCTGGGTAGGGCGGTGGGAGGTAGGTGTGATGGAAACGACTGGTGGCGGGCATGCTGAGGCTGCTGATGCTCGTGCCTGAGGGTGTGGCGCTGTAGGGGAAGGCTGACATGGTCCCCGGGTAATGCATCCTGGGGTCGGGAAAGCGGTTCTCTGGGAGCAGTGCTGGGAAGGAACGGTCGAACTGGCGGGTGTCCGGGAAAGGGTTCAGGTCGGAGGTGCCTGGAGACAGTGAGAAGTAAGGTCAGCCATGGTTCCCTGCTTTCCCAGGGGTCCTCCCATAGGAGTGACCTTGAAGCTCAGGTTCTCCTGGCCTGTGTCATAGCCCTGTTCTAATCCCAGGTCTGCTGGTACTGCCCTGGGCTGCTGGGGTAGGGACATGGCCACACCAGGCAGGCAGGTGGAACAGGTACCAGGCCAGAGGTGGCCATGGGGTCTGTCCACTGAGGAAGGCAGAGGACTGTATGTTGGAGGTTTCTTCCTCCTCATTGACTGCTCTTCACACCTTTGCGGTACACAGGACTATTGAGGAGGTAAAGACTCCCAGCTATTGGGAGTCTGGAGTACCAAGGAGGGGTCAGCCAGGGCCCTTCAGAGGACCCAGCCTGGGAGTCTCTACCTCCCTCCTTCAGGCTAAGAATGGGTAAGACTATGGGTGTGAAGAGGGTCCCTAGCAGCTCCAGGCCACTTGGATTTGGACCCTGCTTTTGCAAATATGGAAACTGAGGCAGACTGAGAAAGATCAAGGCTCCTGATGTTGCGCAGCAAAGAGAAACTCATCACTAGACTGCTCTCTGCCAGGTGTGTGGCACACACACACCTGCACCTCTCTTGCCCGGGCAGGGTGGCTAGATTATAGAAATTTACACTGGGGACATGGGGAAGCTCTGTCTACCCCCCTATACCGACCACACTTTACTCTGAACCTTTTTCCAGGATTGCTACCACTCTGTAGACTGGAGCTGTGTAGTAGTCAGACAATGATGAGATGCCACAAAGCAGCCAGAAGATTTAGTGGCCCAGATCCTGTCCCAGTCCTGAAAGACCCAATGTCTAGCATAGACATGTCCTGCTCCTGTTCCCTCATAACCCACCCCCCCCACGAGGGATTTGATTAGCCATCGTATCATTGTCAAGGGCATCCCAGCCTCTACCCCTACTTTTGTCATCATAAGCTCTTAAAACCTCAGTGTTCAAGTATCTCTGGATTGAGTCTAACCCTCTTGAATGGAAAACTGAGGCACAGAGAAGTATAAGGACTGCTGTAAGGGTGGCATAGCACGATGAACCTGGAACGCAGTTTGAGGGTTCCCAGTCCTGAGCCCTCCCCAACATGTGGCTAGTAAGCAGCTGTCCTTTCTTTGAGGCAGCACAGAATGAAAGTTAACTGTGCGGTAACTATAGCTGATATTTATTCTGACCCTTACTAGCTGTGCATTCTTGGGCAAGTCACTTAACCTCTCTGCAGCAGTCTTTCCCACATGAAAAACATACACAAGAACAGTCCTCAGGGATTAAATCAATGATACATGTAAAGTGCTTAGATGGGCATGAGGTATGAGCAGGTTTGTATTATGATATCAGCTCTGACACCTCTTGTTCTGAGCACCCAGGAGAGCTGGCTGCTGCAGACCTCTGGGCTGCCTGTACCCTGGTCCTGGGCATTGGTGGGAAGCTGGTTTGAACTCAAAGCAATGGTCCTGGGGTAGTCTGTCCAGTCCCAACCCCTCTGTCTCATCCCAGCATAGAATAGGGCCAGGAGACCAAGTTTCAGCCTCTGGCCAGCTCCAGGAAGTCTCTCCCCACTGGAGCCAAGACATCAAGAGCTGTGGGCACCTGCAGGCCCTTGACTTCCCCAGATCTGCCTGGGATGCCATGTGACCCCAGGATGAACTGGAAACTTCTTTAGACTTGAGGTCTTCCTGACTCCACTAGCGCTGGCTCCTCTGATCCGGGATGTGGATTCAAAATGGAATGAGGCTCCCTGGTTCAAAGTAGGGTGATGTGGGTCTGGTAGCCTCCCTGACAGGTGAGGGGTGGCTGGCTCCTCACTGTCTCAGCACCCTAGGAGAGAAGGCCTTGTCTGCAGCTGAGCATGAGGCTGACACCTCCACTCTGCCCCTTAGGAAGTGAGTGCTCCACCACACTGGAGCCCTGTTCACTGAGCAAAAGAAATCCAGACAGGGCTGCAGCCCAGGGAAAACCAGCTGAGAGAGGCAGGCCTGGGTCTGGGGTGTGCAGCTCTCAGAGCTCACAAGGGTGTAAGATCCCTGCTGGGTCTGTCCAGGCCTGTCCCTGACCCCTCCTGCTTCCCTCCAGCAGGGTGGAGGGGAAATGGCTGCCCTCCTGCTCCCCCTATCCCTTCACTACCCTCTCCATCCAGTAGCCCCAGGGAAACCTGAGCTGCCTGAGTTGCTGTCCAGCAGCCAATCCTAACACTGGAAGGAAATGTTTATTTTCTTCTCCAAATTGCCCCAGCTGCTGTGTGGCTGAATGAGCCCTTTGAGCTGTGAGAAGCCCCCATTGTGGGCGGCCTCAGCCAGGGGGGGTTGGGGGCTGGGGCCTCACACTGCTTGCCAGTGACCAAAAGTGGTGGGGGTAGGATAGGGGTCAAAAATATTAACAGAGAGCAAGAGAAGTGGTTGTAGGTTGTCTGAGGGGGATCCCCAGGGGGGAGTCTGAAGGCAGAAGCTTGTCCCACTAGGAGGGGAGGGTCCTTAACCTGGTACTGCCAACACCTCTCTATGATGGGTATCCCCTTTTTCCCACTTTACAGATGAGAAAACTGAGGCTAAGAGAGGTGAAGCAACTCACCCTAGATCATATAGCCAGTGTCTGGCAGAGACAGCATTTTTAGCCAGGTCTACCTGACTGCAAAGTTCATGCTCCTTCCTTAGTCCTGTTCATCAGGAGCCCTTCCTCTCAATGCTGGGGCAGGCTTAGCTGGGATGGCAGGCCACCTGAGGTCTGGAGCAGTAGATGTTAGGAAGATAGTGGGGGTCTTGTCCAAGGATGCAGTAGAAGCAGAGGGACTGAGCCAGTCATTCCCACTCAGGCCTGGCCTTTCTTCCTCCCAGTCCCAGAATGCTCTGCCCACTGCTGGACCTGGCCTGGCCCCTGGCACTGGATGGGGGTGGGGAGGACCATCCCAGACTCCTCTAGACAACTGTGGACAGGCTAAGAGGGGCTCTCCTCCCACAGAGGCTGCTAGCAGGAAGCTATGGTTCACTCCCCTTCATCTCCCTCTTTCCCACTGGATTTTGAGTCTTCCTGGTTGGCTCCTGACAGCTCACTGGGCCCTGCTCTGCTCGTGGCAGGGAAAGGTCTAGAGAATTAGGCTAATGGACCTGTGAGGGATGCGATATTGCTTCTGAGTAGAGTGAGAAAGAGCCTAGAGAGCAGAATACCTCCCACTTTTACACCCCTGCTCTGAACTCTCAAACTCACTAGCCCCTGGACACAGAGTGGCTGGATGGGGCTGCTTTCCACAGAGGGGCTCTGCAGGACTAAGGCCCAGTTTTCTGAGCTCATGTCAGAACAGGAGGGGCCTTTCTTCACACTGCATCAAGTTACCTGCCACCACACTATCCTGGCACACATGGTTAAGAATCTTAGCCAAGATGCAGGAGACCCCCAGCTAAACTTGAAATGTGGAGGAAAGGAAGAGCCTGCACCTCCTCCCACCATGCTGACAGGAGGGCCTCACCCTGTGCCCTCAGGAGGACAGGAAGTGGTGGTTCACCTGGTAGGTGCACATGTTACCATGCATGAGGACCACAGTTCAAGTCCCCACTCTACCTGAAAGGGGAAGCTTTACAAGCAGTGGAGCAGTGCTGCAGACATCTCTCCTTCTCTCCCCCTTCTCTGTCTTCCCCTCTATCCAAAAGAAAAAAAAAGAAAGAAAGAAAAAAAGGAAAAGGTTTCAGGGAATGGTGGAAGTACAGGTAGGTCCTGGGGCAGGCTTGGACCCTAGACTGTATGATCCAAGGGTAGCCCTTTACCTAAGTAAGCCTCAATGCTCTCATCTGCCAGATGAATTTTATACAGGCCATTAAGAAAGAAGGACACACATAGTGTTTGACAGCAACCAGCTCTCCTGCTCTGCCCCATCCTGCTGGTGATCACTCTGTCCCTACCTTGTGAGGGACAGTGGTACAATTAGCCTGTGTCCCAGCCCACTGACTGAGAAAGGCCAGAGAACAGTGTCAACACTTGTCACTGGCTGAGCACCTGCCACTTGCTAACCATCTGTCTACCTGGGACGGCCTGTCTGTGCTGTCACCTCAGCTGGGCTTGCTGTATCCACCTCTGCAATGGGAAAGACCCAGGCTGGTCCTCAGTCCGGAGGCTTCTCTCCTCCTTGCTGTTTGGGAGGAGTCTTTGGGTCAGGGGAAAGACCTTCCCCATGTGACAGTGACTCTCTCCAGGGCTGTAACATAACTTCACATGTTTAGAAAGCTTTGCCTGACTGCAACAGTATCATTTGAACATCATACTTAACCCATGTGGAGGCATCCACCACCACCCCACTTTCAGATGAGGAAGCTGAGGGGTTTGTGTAAGGGTGGGGAGTGGGAGGCATAGTGTGTTCACTAGGATGTGTCTGGTGCAGATTCCTTGGGCAGGCTGTGCTCAGTTTTAATAGGTGCATTATGGTATGCACAAGGGAAACTGAGTTCTTGGAGCAGGGACTGTGTTTGTCCATTCATGTTGATCCTTTAGGTGAGTCAACACAAGGGAACGTGAAGCTGTTGAAAAGTATTTGCTGAGTGAGTGAGTGAAGAGTCCAGCCTGTGGCCAGGCATAGCTAGCCCCTAGGAAACATCTGTGGGGCTGAAGAGCACAGTTGCCTCCCTTGTAGAAGGGTAGTGCAACCTCAGTGGGGCAGAAGGACCACATCCAGGACCTGTCCACCTCCCTACCCTGCAGCCCCCCCCCCCCCCCCCCCGGTGACCTACCTTGGATGAGGGTCTGGGTCTGGCCGCCATAGTGGCCTGTGGTGTTTGAGCTGCGGGGGCTGGGTGTACTTGGAGTGACCCGCATGCGCAGTCGGTCCAGCTCCCCAAAGCGGTCAGGGAATACTTTGTTCTGGTCCTCCAGCTTCTGCCGGTGCCCTGCAAAGCATGGGGAGCCATCAGCAGAGGGTGCAGAAATGCCTGGCTTTGTCAGGAAATTATCCTGGGGGCCTCAGTGCAGGTCACAACCAACCCTTTTCCTGCAGTTCTCAGAAGACTATATTTATAATTTGCCATCAGGGTTATCACTGGGACTCGGTTCCAGCACTACGAATCTACTGCTCCTGGTGGCCATTATTCCTTTTATTTTCTATTTTATTCGAAAGGATAAAATAAATTGAGAGGGGAGGATGAGATATAGAGTGAAAAATACCTGCAGATCTACTTCACCACTCATGAAGCATCCTCTTTGCAGGTAGGGAATGGGAGCTTGAACCACGGTCCTTGGAGCATGATAATGTATGGGCTCAACCAAACGCACTATTACTTGGACCCTCAGAAGACTTTCTGATCAGAGCACGGTCATCAAGTACCGTGACCCCACCTCTGCCTGTGTAAGCAGAATTACCCATTTTACAGGTCAGACTCAGAGGGCTGCTGGGCCCCAGTAATCAGTGGAATCAAGACTTGGACTCAGGGATCTAGTCAAACAAAGGCAACATGTATGGGAAAGTGATTTATACAGGCCCCTTCAGGAAGCAGGAAGAGGACCCAGGAGAACCCAGGAGAAGGCCTCCCAAACCTTCCTCCTATACCTTCCCCCCAATATATCTGTGAGAGGAATGGGGTTAACATTTAAAATGGATTCTAGCTCTATTAAGTATGTGCCTTTTCCTTTTCCGCCTTGGACCAGAAGCTAGTAATAGGGAGCTTGGCTTGGCTTCCAGGAGAAGTTACTACATTTCCCACCATGGCCCACATGTGAAGGAGCATAGTCTTCTCTCTGGGCCCCATATACTGGAAGAATCAAGGCAGCCATTCCCCTGCCTTCAAGCAGCTAGTAGAGGTCAACCTTAAGGTTTCTGTAGTGACATGGAATACACAATAAATGCGCGCGCACACACACACACACACACACACTTTCCAATTATTCACTTTACAAGCAATACATGACCCCCCCCCCGTGTGTGTGTGTGTGTGTGTGTGTGTGTGTGTGTGTGTGTACCAGAGCACTGTTAAGCTCTGGCTTATAGTGGTATGGGGGACAGAACCTGAGACCTTGGAGCTTCAGGCATCTGAGAATCTGTTTGCATAACCATTATGCTATCTGCCCCATGCAAACAGATGAATATTTTAAACAAGAAAAAGCATCCCAGATCAGGTTAAAGGCTCCTCTGACCCACCCCAGACCCCATTTCAGAAATTAGAAATACCCAGTGTGATCGATTTTGGAGAAATTTCTTCTCATCCTTGTTTTGGCTTCACATACATGGAAAACACAGAGCAAATTTTTCATGTAATGATCTAGCATGATCTCATTCTGGCTGTACCATTCTGTGACTTGCTTCTTTAGTCTGTAAAATAGGAAGAATCATACAACCTCAAAGAAATGAGAGTTCTCTCAAAACTTCAGGAGCCCACGCTAATGAGCAGTGGAGTGAGGGTTGCCTGACTAAGCCAGTTCCTGCTTGTCATGTCCTTGTGAATGCACCTCAGCTATACCTCTTGAATGAGCAGAGGTTGTTCCTAAATTTCCTCCACTACTGATATGCCTGGCGACTCTCAAGTCATCTCTGTTCACCCCTGCTTTTGTTTTTTTTGGGGGGGGGTCTCTCCAAGGTAGAAACCAGGAAGACATGTCCATTCAGAGAACTGAAAGTTCCTCTTGCTTAGCCTAACACCACGGCTGCTGGTTAAGTGGCTCCATACAACCCCACAAGGAGAAGGGGATATATGCTTTTTACAGGCTCAGAGAGGTAGAGGCTTGCCACAGGTCACACAGCAGGGAAGAGGAAAGAATTTCTTGGACTTGGGATTCCCTTGAAAAAGAAGTAGGGGGAAGGGACTCAGGAAGCAAGGAAGACCTGCCTGAGTACATGGGTCTACTATGGAATGTGGAATTTTCTAGACTGACAGGGGAAAGAAAAGAAAGAAGAATGTGAGAGGTGAAACAGAAGTCCTCAAGTGACTCCTGAGGCCTGTAAAGGGGGTGCTTTACATTAGGTGGTAGCTGCCAGCCCTGTCACCTTGTCCAGCTGAGTGGCACTTCCATGGGGTGGGGGCTTCCAATTTCCTCAGAGAGGCTGTGAGGTTTTTTTTCTCTGAACCTCCCTTGATTTCTATGGTTTTCAGTTAACTTGAGTACTGAAAGCCAGCAACCACTTTGTAGGATATGTACTGCTAGCTTGCCCTCTTAGCTAGAGATTTCATTTTCTGTTGGTCATGTACCCATTACCAATGAGGGCTGGTTAAGGGAGGCCTCTTGGGAGGCAGTCTCTGGGGTGGGAGTGGGGATGTCTTATGGGCTCGGCCTTCAGCCCTGGTGGGTCTTGGAGGACGTGTTGGTGTCCTTGCTACTGCAGGCCCTGAAAATGGCTTGGTGATGTGGACATGCAGAGGGATGGATAAATTCAGAACAATCCCAACAGGGAGGAAAGTGGCCGGATGGACGTGGAGACCGCAGACTGACCTGACAAGCAGCCTGGGTGCAGAGGATCTGGGTGTCTTAGTTAACCACAAGCATGAAGTGCGCCAATGGGGCTACACCAAAGCCTGAGCAAAACCTCAGGCCTTGTTATTATCATCACTGACGGATAGAGTCCTGTTTCTGAGTCACAATGTGTACAATGTGTTTACAGTTACTCTTGGGGCCCAGCGGAAGGAGGGCGGGGTTCACAGTCAGCCTGGGTTCGAGGATGGGCCCTGTCACCTGTAGTCTGGTGGCCTCCCTCAAGTCACACTCCTTGCCCCCCACCCCAAGCCACAGTGTCCCCACCATGACACCCTCACGGATTGTGGTGCTGGCCAAATGAGGTCTGTGGACTAACTCCACTCACAGGGGCCACTGTCACTATGGGCTGCCACTCTCCTGCAGTGGGAAGGCAGGGCTGTCATTTCATTTGGGATCAGAAAGGTGCTTCTTTGAGCCTGGGACAGAACCAGGACAGCACTGCTAGCTCTGGGCCCCAGAACCTTGACTGCAGCCCAGTGCTCTGTCTCTCAACTCTTCCCCTTTTGCTCCTATAGTGCAGACTGAGGACGCATCAACAGAAAAGCTACACTAAGTGGTGGGTGAGGGAATTCAAGACCTGAATCAGGTAATTGGGCCTCAGAGAGCATGGTCCCCACCCTACTCTTTCTACTCACACAGGGCAGACTTCTAGAAGGCAGCAGTTTAACTGCACTCCAGGAACTGCTCCCTTGTTGCTGTGGAAGGGGGAGCCACCAGTAGGGAGGGGCAAAGGGAAGCCAAGGCGAGTCCATGTGACTAGGGCGCCAGTGAGTCTCAGAGCCACGGGGGCCTGGGCCTTCCCACTGGAGGCAGAACGGAACTTCCTGTGCCCGAGGAAAGGAGATGGGCATGCAGAAAAGGCCTCTTTTATTCAGCTACCACAGAGGGAGCTGGATGGGGAGCTCGGGTCAAGTCCACTCAGTTGTCAGGGACTCAGCTGTTCTGTGCTCTGTGCCTCAGTTTTCCTTCTGCACAACTTGTTCACTGAGATCTCTCTGGCTTTGAAAGTCCCTACTTGAAAGTTGCAAGATTAGATGGGCTCCCCAGCCGGAAAGAAGGCCCAGAAACAGAGGTCTGGAGAGAGAAAGATGAGAGGTTCCATGTGGACTCTATTGGGGCCCTGACCTGCTCTGAAGCTGAGTGCTGAGTGCACTTCTCTCACTGCACCCTACTCTAACCCACCAAATGCCTCCCCACCTGTGTCTCTTTCCATGTCTGCAAAGTGAGCATCCTCTGTCTCACCCAGGCTGAGCTGGAGAACAGACCATAAATGTTTTAAACTGGGGCATTTTGGGAAAAGGGTGGGAACATCTGGGGAAGGTCCTGCCATGGCCACCACACCTGACCCACAAGTGTACCAAGACTGACTTGTTCTCTGACCTCCATGCAAGGGAGGGCAGGTCCAGTCTGTGAGACAGCCCTCACCCACTGGTACCTCTGGGAACCTGCTGTCCCTCTACGTCTCTGCTGCCTTATCTCTGCAATGGGGTGCACACTGACTAGGGAGCTGGCACTGGAGTGGGGCTGCCTGGTTCTGGCCCTCAAGGAATCCAGGCATTCTGGGATCCATGACTCCTTAGTGGATCTGTGCAGTGGAGGTGCTGGGCCTTACAGCCATGTGGGAAGGATCACAGGAGAGGAGAAATCCTGGGGTCCAGCAAGGTGGGCAATTTATTCAGGGTAAGTGGGCTAGCGGGCAAGGGCTGGATTCTGAGTTGGGGGCTCCATTACCATCACCCCAGGGTATCTTTTGGCACTGCCAGTAGGGCCCACACAGGGTCTCCATACCTTCCAAGTATCTGGTGCTTCTGGGGGACCCAAGAGGCTATCAAAACCACCCCCTGCCTCCACACTGGCCCAGCTCAAGCCTCTCTAAGGAGCAGCAAACACTTTAGCAGGTATCCACAGCAGGCCAAGCATTGTGCCACTGGTGCCACGAATACCACCCAAAGGACCACATCCTTCTGAGAGATGGCTACTGACACCCTCACTTTTTTAAAAAAAGGTTTATTTATTCATTTTATTTGACAGGACAGAGAAATTGAGAGGGAAGGGGAGATAGAGAGGGAGAGACACCTGTAGCACTGTTTCACCACTAGTGAAGCTTCTCTCCTGCAGTTGGGGGGGGCTTGAACCCAGGTCCTTGTGTATGGCAATATGTTCACTCAACTGAATGTGCTACTATCCAGCTCCCTGGCACCCCAGTTTTAGAGATGGGAAAGTAAATGTATCTGGTCAGGGTCTGCTAAGGGTCTGGATTGCTAGGATGTCTAAAAGGATGCCAGGTTATCTGGCCAAGAGCTCTAGCTGGCAGAGGCCAGCTCAAAGTGCTGCCTCAGCAGGGTGGTGGTGGGGGACCAGGAGGCAGGGAAAGGCAGAGCCTGGCAGCAACAACAAGGGTTAGGGGAACAATGCAGGCTCCAATTTCAGTGGGGGAGTGGGGCACTTTTTACCCATTTGAAGCCTTTGGGCTGCCTGCTCAAGGGCCTGGCCCAGCCCTGGTGCAGCCACAGCCCAGACATAGCAGCCACTGTCTGCCCAGCCATGGGGTGGGGCACTCGGGCCCAGGGCCCGCTCTGTGGCCTGTCAGGAGATTTACACCCGACTCTTAACAACCAGGCAGAGTCTCAGGCGGGTGCTGGGCCCCGGGTGGTCTGCCGTGAATCAGCCCCCTGTGAGCAGATGAAAGCAGTCAGTGGCTGGGCAGGGAAACAGGCTGGCAAGGGGCCAGCGGACAGGGAGGCAAGTTGCTCCCTCTCAAGGCTGTAGCCCAGGCTTCCAGTGGCCTGGGGTTGATTAGGGGAGCCCAGGAGGTCTGAGGTTAACCCATTCCCTCCTGCTGGAAGACTCCTCAGGGGGATCCTGGGAGCTGCGGCCAGAAGCAGGAGCCACTCCACAGCCCTTGGCCTCCCTATACACCTGACACTGAAGAAGAAAATGGGATCTTCTAAGACCCAGCACCTACTAAGTGCTCATTTCTGTCTGCTAGGGTCCACACCCGTGCCTGCAAAGCAGATGAAAGAATCTCTGCCTTACAGATTATGTAGTGGTGGGGGAATAAAAAATAAATCTCACATAGGAGAAGATAATATAACCTTAGGTGAGAAGGCTAAGACACTGAGTCAAATCAAAGGCAGGAAGAATAAGGAGTGTGGGTAGGACAGGTGTGGGTGTGATCCCAAACCAGGTGATCAGAAGGGCTCCCCAGAAGTCTGGGCAAGGACTTTGGGTGAGGGTTGGGAGAGTGAGTCACACCTAGGGGGTGCTGGGGGAGCAGGGTTCTAGGGAGAGAGAAGACCAATACAAAGGCTCTGAAACTGAAGTGTGGTTGCCAAGTTCAAAGATCAGCCAGGAGGGTAGAGAAGGGTGACCCAGGAGGAGGTGCAGGAGAGAGGCAGAGGGGAAATGGGCACAGATCAGGTCAAGGGGGGGGTGGGGAGCTTCTTGGCCTTGGCAACAACAGAACTGTCTGCCACCCCTAAGTGTTTGAGATCCCAGAGGGCTGGAGTCCATCTCTTGGGATCACTTTAGCCCCTAGCTTTGAGAACAGTGCTGGGCATACAGTAGGTAACCAGGAAAATATTTGCTGAAATCACTTCATGTACATTTTGGGGTGCGGGGTTGGAAAGAGGTAAGGACAGGGCCCATAAGCAGGATGCTGCCACACCTGCCTCAGGCACAGCTAAGGAGCTGGACCTTCCTTGTCGGACACCAGCACCTCTCAAGCCTGGAGGAGACATATGGGGGCTTAAAGCTGTTCCACACCAGAATTGCCAGGAACTGTCTTGCTGCCTGCCTGTGCCCAGCATCCCATCAGCCACCTGTTTACATCACAGTCCCAGTGACTGAGGGCATATCAGCACTGAGAACCTCAGATACCAAGGCCACACAGGCAGGAAGCCACCAAGCCAGCCTTCAAACCCAGCTGGCCACCTGGCTGCAGATTGGGCATGCTCTGCAGAGCATCGGAGGGGAACGACCTGGCCGCAGAACCCACAGCCAGGCCTCAGGGATCTGCAGACTCCTGGGCTCCCAGGACCAGCCTCACCCCCACCCAGGCCCATGGAAGGCTCTTGCCTCACATGGGCTCAGGGGGCACAAAGTGAGGGGGAAATCTGCAAAGGCGGTCCTGATGACTCATGGCTAAATCACCCACTCAATCCTTCTAACAACACACCAGAGCAGACACCAATGTTCTCCCCAGTGCACAGGTGAGCTCACTGAGGCAGGAAGGCCCTTCCCAGTGGCTTGCTTCTCTGAATCCTAACCTGGAGCCCTGGGGGTGCACTGAAGCTCACCTGTCGGCAAACAGATCTGTCTCCTGGCCTGTCTGCTCCCAGGATTATGGAGCATCAGTGAGTAGAGAGAGGCCAGTCACCCGGGCAGTGCCCAGTGACCATCAGCTGTTGATCCAGCCTTTTACCTCTTCTGGGGGTGTGTGTTAAAACTGAGGCCAGAAAGGGGAGAGGTTTGTCCGAAGCTACAGACTGAAGGCAGGTTGGAGGCCAGAGCCTGGGTATTGCTGAGACCGGACCTGAGAGTCAAGCAGGAAAGGCAAGAACCAGCAGGGCTCAAGACAGGAACCCTGGGGAATTGCCTCCTCTCACTTTGCTTCTTTCCTAGAGATGAGCTTCTGCTAGGATTTTGTCTGAACAATCAAATGAAAAACTTGTACTAAAAATCTGGCCTGTGCTAGGCTCAGAGAGGCATGCCATCTAGCTCAGATTGCACAGCAAGCGTGGCCTCTGATTCTAGCTTATCTCTGGGCACACAGGAAGCACCAGCTTCTTTCCCTTTCTCTTGCTGCCTCATCTTCCTCCAGTCTAAGCTGCCTGGTCCTGTCCCACCTCTTTCCCCACCACTTTATCTGAAGATAGAGTGTCTCAGGTCTGGAAGGGATTAGGAGAGAGGAAGAGGGATTCAACTGGGGGCTCTGAAAGGCAGGCCTCCAGCCTACTCGAAGGGCCTTCGTGGGGCAGGAGGAGCAGCTCAGCCAGGCAGGACTGAAACAGAGGACTCTCCATGATGGCAGGCATCACCTGGTCCTTATGGCCTTGCCATCAGGCTCCAAGACCCCTTGCTCACGCAGCTCCCTGTACTAGTGTTCTCTGCCCTTGAGTGCCTCCCAAATGCTCTCTCATCATAATTGTGGTTCCTGGTTATCCCAATTCTGCCCCTGAAGACTTTCACCTCCCTCAGAGGAGACTTTATACTTCTACTACTGTGACCTGGGCTTCTCAAAAACATCCTGCTACTAAATAAGAGAGGATCTGTATTAGCTAGTGGGTGCAGAGGTGAGAGTGCAGAGGAGAGCCAGGTACCAGTGGTAATAAGACCTCTTGGCTTCAGTGACTCACAAGAACCCTCAACCTCTCTCTTCTATACTCAGATGTTGGCCTTATGCTGTCATGGATCTCCAGGTCTGCAGGGTGATACCTGCAGGTCTGCAGGTATCTCTTCACTTCTTGGAGAAAGGAACAGACACTCAGGGAGGCCAGCAATGTGTCCAGAGTCCCTTCCACCAGAAAACAAGGCTCAGAATCTGCTCTCTGCAATATATGGCCCAGAGTCCACAAGTCATTACCATCTTCAGACTCCCAGGGTCACCCACTGGGCTAATGACAAAACTAATGAGTAGGAAGTCAGTAGGGTGCACACCTTCTCATATGTGCAGGCTGTGTCTGGGTCCTTGCACCCCATGGAAGGTGTCAGGGTGCAGGGGGAAGCTCTCGTGCTTTGGTGTCTCTTCCTCTCTCTGTCTCCTTTTATCTGTCTCATTCTATCTGAAGTAAAAAGGATAAACAACTTGGCCTGCATGCATGATGGATGACCTGCTACCACAGCAGAAACTATGACAATAAAACAAAAGCCAAACAAATTAAAACTAAGGGACAAAACCAAGGCCAGAAAGGAGTCATGGCTTGTCCAAGGTGACAAAACCCCAGGCTAAGGGCACAGACCCATCCAGCTCCCATCCCAGATCAGATGCTAGCTGGGAGGTGAATAACTGGGGTGCTGACAACTGGGCACAGGTGCCTAGGGGAAGCCAGCAGAAGTGGCTTTTAGAGGACTGGAGAGAAGCTCTTCTACGACTACCAGGCTCAGTTCTAAACCTTTCCCAAATGGTCAGTGCTGAAGTGGGCCGAGAAACTGGGCAGAGAGGGGGATCCAGGCCTGCCTTTTTCTCAGGAGGGAGGGTCCTTCCAAGTGCCAGAAGGGTGTGGCCTGGGTGACCCTCATGATGATTTGGCCCATGAATGAGTGAATGAAAAAAAGAGCCATCTGGCTGTCATAGTCCAGAGCTCTTGTCTAGACCTCCCTGACTTATAGTGGGCTTGGTATAGTGGGTTTCTCCCACTATGGGCCTTTGGGCATGGGGGAGAGGCTAGAGCTGGTCTTCCTGCATAGGCTCATTCAGCTTGTCTCTGGGAAGAGGACATATGGCCCTGGCTGTATTCTCCTGGCCTGAGGTATCTCCTCATTGGATTTGGCGTGACCCTTTGGCTTTGTAGTCAAAAAGAAACAATAATGCTTTTTCCTTTCCTTTCCTTTCCTTTCCTTTCCTTTCCTTTCCTTTCCTTTCCTTTCCTTTCCTTTCCTTTCCTCTCCTCTCCTCTCCTCTCCTCTCCTCTCCTCTCCTCTCCTCTCCTCTCCTCTCCTCTCCTCTCCTTTCGTTTCTTTTCTTTGAACAGAGGTCTCAAGCATGCCACTTTTTCCATTCAGATAGACAGATACAGGGAGAGAGAACACAGCATTGAAGCTTCCTCAATGTTATGACATCTTTAACCCTGGGGCTTGAACATGAGCTGTGTGCATTGGCAATGCACAACACGACCCAGTGAGCTCTCTGGCCTTGAGAGAAAGGGTCCTTGCTCCCTTCCTTCTCTCCCTCCCTTCCCTCCTTGTTTTTCTTTTGTGCCACCGGGGTTATGGATAAGCTAGGGCTTGGTGCCTGTATGATGAATCCACGACACCCGGTGATCATTTTTCCCTTCTATCTACTTATTTATTTTTAATTATGATAGAAAAGGAGAGAGAGGGAAGGGGAAAAAGAGACACCTTCAACCTGCTGCACCAATTGTGAAATGGTTTCCCTGCAGGTGGGGAATGGGGCTTGAACCCAGGTTTGTGAACATGGTAACTTATACACCTTATTGTTGCATTACTGCCCAGCCCACTGAGAGTGGATTTTTTGAACTGCAAAGGGTCACCATCACAACGAGGGGGGGGGAATGACAGCTCTCAGTACTCCAGAATCAGCTGGTCCTACCAAGCCCACTATAAGTCAGGGAGGTGTAGATAAGAGCTCTGGACTGTGACAGCCAGCTGGTTCTTTGTTTCATTCATTCATTCATTCATTCATTCATTCATTCATTCATTCATTCACTCACCCACTCATTCAGTGAACACAGGTTTGTGGCCAGCCCCATAGTGGCCCTGTAGCTTCCCTGATCTGAATTAGTAAGCTCTAGGTCCTTCGCCAGGCCAAAACAATTATATACGTCTTCTTGATGCTAAAATGCACAGATCAGGGCAACTAGTAGTTTCACAGAATCAAATCAGCACTCCTGATCTGGAGAGTACATGGCCTGGTGTCAAGAGTTTCTGGGTGCCTTTTGACTGGAGCAAATCATAGACCAAAAAAGTTTCCAAGGAGGGGCTCTGGCCTCCCAGATAGACACACTCCTGCTTTTGCCGGATCCTTCCCTCAGCCACTGGCAGAGGAGGCTGAGGTGGGTCAGAGCCAACCCTAAACATTCATTTGAGACTTTCCATCCCCTTCCTTTTCTTTATGGATACAAACCCATGCTCTCTTAGCAGGCCCCCAGAGGGCAGATACCCCGTGAGGAGGGGATCAAGTGATTTCTGCCATCTCCTCACCCTCTACTGGCTTGATAGCCTAAGACCAAGCCTAGAGGGCTTAGGGCTTGTCAACAAAGAGAACAGATGTGTGTGGCTATGACCCACCATGGGAGTGTTCCTGGACCCGTTGCCATCTGCCTGGCCCTGGCTGCTGCCTCTCCCTGCAGTACCTTATTCCCCTACTCAGAGGGTCCCAGTGGCTTTGGCACTTACGTCTGGGCTCTCGGGGTCCATCCACGGTCACCTTGATGGCTCGGTGGTAAGTGGCCACTTGAGTGGGGTTGGTGAACACGGTGATAGTCAATGTGAAACTCTTCCCTGGTTGGCAGGAAGGGAAGCAGAACACAAAGGTAGAGGATTAGCACCTAGAGTTAGTACAATGCTCACATCTCCTACCTCTTAGGATACCTCCAGAAGTCTTAACCTTCCCAAAAGGGCAGGACTCTCACTTTTGAACCTGGACAAACAATGGGGCTCTGGGTAAAGTACAAGCTGCTGTGTTGGGCAGTCAAGGCCTTGTGAGGGCTGATTCCAACTCTGTCACCTTCCCTGCCCCACACTCTGGCCACCCAGGCTTATTTCCTCTCTGCCTTTTGGTCTTTGTGCTATTCCTTCTAGCCAGAGGCCCTCATGGGTTGTGGGTAGAAAGCAAGGCCAGTAATATATATTTTTTATTTCTGAATGTTGTTAGTGATCTTGGTAGAAAGATTTGAAAACCCAGAAAATATTTTCTAAAAGGAGAATTTAAAAATATTTTTAAAAGAAAAAATGCCCCCTCCCTCCCCAATTAAAAAAAAGAAAAAGAGGGAGTCGGGCAGTAGCACAATGGGTTAAGCGCATGTGGCACAAAGCGTAAGGACTGGCATAAGGATCCCAGTTCTAGCCCCCGGCTTCCCACCTGCAGGGGAGTTGCTTCACAGGTGGTGAAGCAGGTCTGCAAGTGTCTGTCTTTCCCCCTCTCTCTCTTCACCTCCTATCTCCATTTCTCTCTGTCCTATCCAACAACGACATCAGTAACAACAACACTAACTGCAACAACAATAAAAAACAACAAGAGCAACACAAGGGAAAATAAATAAATAAATAAATATATAATTTTAAAAAAGAAAAAGAAAAAACAACCCTAGTTTCACTAGCCAGAGTAAAACAATGAACATATGGATGTTTTCCAATCTTTTTTGCTCAGGTATGCAAATCCATACGGTTGCAATGGCACTGTAGAACATGTCTGCAAATACAAAGTTAGTATCTGCTTTTTAGATCTTATTTACCCTCACTTAATGAGGCACTTTGCCATGACATTACCCGTTCTTCGTAAATTTCACTTTTCTGAAAAAAAAATTGGTTGAAAAATATTTCAGCTTGTGGAAGCCTCACTGTTTCTTCATCTGTGCCCTCACTCTCAAGTATTTATGTCGTTGCTAATTTCTCTTATTGGTTTTGTGCCACTGAGTCTGGAAAAAAGCTGATTTGGAAGCTGCAGACATTTCACTTGTAGACACAACTGTTATTTCCAGAACTCTGGTCTATTTTTAGATAGACAGTTGGCTCCAATGTCTCCATTCAAAATTCCTGAGAGGGGAAAATCTTTTAGAATAATATATTTTTTTTACCATCTAAAATAAAATGAGAATGACCTTCTCTTTATAAAAATTTTTGCCTACATCTCTGATCATTTCCTTTCACTAGATTCCAAGAAGCAGTGAGTAATTTCATTGCACCCAGAAGGTTGGGATGTATGAAGGGGCACTGATCTCTGGAGTCATTGGTGTGAGTCTCACCATGGTGTGAGTTTCACCATCAGCATCAGCATCAAAACGGCTTCTATCAAGATGGAATATCTCAGTTCTCATTGGCCTTTCTCCCATTACCAGTGAGACTGAAATTTTATGGATGCTTTTTAGTTGCTATAATCCAACACAGGCAGTCAATTTCATGTTCTTTTATATATCTCTCTCAAGGTTTTAGTGACTTTTTATACAGTCACTCTCTACGAAGCTTGTTAAGGAGCTGTGATAGTTCTCTAGCTTTCCATGTCACTCTCTAACAGAGCTCATTTGCATTTTCAGTTCTCTCTACCATGAGATCATGATTTCTCCTCCCATGTTTGCTTTTAGCAAGGTTTCCCCATATAATGTGCTGATAAAGACAACAGACAAACAGCATTCTCTCTGTTTTCTACATTTCTTTGTTTCTTCTGGGGATTTATTGGATGATGGAGTACAAGGTAAGGATTTTTTCCTAAAAGGACAACCTATTTTTTCTCAGTGATATAAAAGTTCCTTTTCTCCCTCTATTCTTTATAACCCCGAAGCCTCCATGTTGTATGAGTCTAGGGAGGATGTGGGGGAAGGTCTGCTGAGTGCAAGTAATTTCATCTGTCCTTCCTTTCCTTTGAGCACCTCCTATATCTGGACCCCAATTATAGGCCTGCAAGCTCTTGAGGGCAGGGGATGCTGATGCCCTCCAGGGCTGGTTCCAGGCAGTGAGGGAGGCTGCCCAAGTAGAACCCTTTGCTGCACCTGCATGCCCCAAACTCTCCAAGGTGAGCAGGCAAGCTCATTTCCAGACTCCTACGTCACAACTGGGAGAAGAAAGCTCAGGGTGGGGACCTCTAGCTCATATGCTCGCTGCACAACTGGGTGACTTGCTGGTTCAGTGATCAAGTGAAAACTCTAACTCCAGAATCTAGAATAAATGAAGCCAAATGGACCTCTGAAGCCACACTAAACAACCCGAGGGCCTCTGTAACACAGCTGGGGAGTTCATGTCAACCGAGGCGACTCAAACCGAGAAAAGGGGGAAAACTGTCTTGTGCCAGTTGACTGGCAGTGAAGATGGAGATGCCACCTGCCCCTGTGCCCTGGGGTCACAGTGATTTTGACTCCTCATTCTCTGACCACAGGGCACTTTCCACGGTTTCTGGAAACAGAAAGTGCAGAAGGTCTAAAGCAGCACCAGGCAGGTGACTTTACACTCCTGGCCACCCCCTTCATGGGGGCCTCCTCCCTCCTGCCTTCCCTCACTCTGAGGTCCTTTCCCACCTGGAACTCTTACAACAAATCAGGCACTGTGGGAGCCCCAGGCCATCCCATGGGTGCTACAGGACACTATGCCAGCAGGACAGCCCAGAGTGGCAACTGAACGAGGCTGGCTGGGTCCTGGCCCCCATGTGAGCTCTCATCTGCTCACAGAAGTTCTCCTTGTTTCTGAAATCACTTCCTTTAGGTCTCCATGGAAAAGCCTTCTCTTCGGGGAAGCCCTCCCTCCTCATTTTCTCTACGGTAGGCTTCTGCAGCTTGCCATCTGTGCCGCCTTTTAGAATTGAGCAGGCTGTTGAACTGTCATAGGAAAAAAAAAGTAACAAGTGCATTGTTCCTATCCTCTAGTTGAAATTTAGTATCTCTTTCAAGTAGGAGTGTGGGTAGACACAGAGGCACTCCATCAATCCCTGCGACAGACTGACGTCACAAAAATTTACATATCACATTACAGACAACGTACACTTCTCTATATATCTTTTATGTTCATCATCAATCTGAAATCATGGCCAACATCAGACCCACTGCCAGATGTGTTACTGAATGCACTAAAGAAAAGGCACCTTGTGGTCTGGGAAGTGGCACGGTGGATAAAGCATGAGGTCTGGAGTTCAATACCCAGCAGCACATGTACCAGAGTGATGTCTGGTTCTTCCTCTCTCCTCCTGTCTTTCTCATGAATAAATAAATAAAATCTTTAAAAAAAAGTAAGACACTTGGGGGTCGGGTGGTGGCGCAGTGGGTTAAGCACATGTGGCGCAAAGCGCAAGGACTGACGTAAGGATCCCAGTTCGAGCCCCCGGCTCCCCACCTGCAGGGGGGTCACTTCACAGGCGGTGAAGCAGGTCTGCAGGTGTCTATCTTTCTCTCCCCCTCTGTCTTTCCCTCCTCTCTCCATTTCTCTCTGTTCTATCCAACAACAAACGACATCAACCATGGCAATAATGATAGCCACAGCCAGGCTACAACAACAAGGGCAACAAAAGGGGGAAAAGATGGCCTCCAGGAGCGGTGGATTCATGGTGCAGGCACCGAGCCCAGCAATAACCCTGGAGGAATGAAAAAAAAAAATTAAAAAAACAATAAAAAAAAAGTAAAACACTTAAAAAATAAAAGAAGAGGCACCTTTATGGCAGGTGAAAAAAGATTCTGCTACCTTTCAAGATGATTGATTTCACTGCAATCCTTTATAACACTTTGTATTATTCAAAATTAAAAAAAGACATCCTTTAGAGGAAAGTATATATAGACTTCACCAAACTGTGAAAGGGGCCCATATTCAGGGGGACAAAAAAAAAAGGTAAATCCAATCTGAAGCATCTCAAGTCTACTTTTACTCTTCCTGTGAATTACCCCATCAGACTTATTGCTTCTTTTTTTAAATTATCACCGTTATTTATTTATTGGATAGAGACAGCCAGAAATCAGGAGGGTAAGGGGAGATAGAGAGGGAGAGAGACAGAGAGACACCTGCTGCACTGCTTCACCACTCACAAAGCTTTCCCCTTGCTGGTGGGGACTGGAGGCTCGAACTTGGATCCTTGCACATTTTAACATGTGGGCTCAACCAGGTGCGCCACCACCTGGCCCCCATGCTTATTGTTTCTTTCTTTCTTTTCTTTTTTTTTTTTTTTTTTGCCCCCAAGGTTATTGCTGGTGCTCAGTGCCTGCATCATTAATCCACTGCTCCTGGAGGCCATTTTTTCCCTTTTGTTACCCTGGTTGTTTTTATCGTTGTTGTGGTTATCATTATTATTGCTATTGATGTCGTTGTTTTTGGACAGCAGAGAGGAGGGGAAGGCAGAGAGGGGGAGAGAAAGACACCTGCAGACCTGCTTCACCGCCTGTGAAGCGGCTCCCCTGCAGGTGGGGAGCCTGGGGGCTCAAACCGGGATCCTTCCGCTGGTCCTTGTGATTTGCGCCATGTGCGCTTAACCCACTGTGCTACTGCCCAACCCCCTCTTTTTTTTTTTGTGCCTCGAGGGTTATTGCTGGGGCTTGGTGCCTGCACTACGAATCCACTATGAATCCATTGCGCCATGTGCGATTAACCTGCTGCGCTACCGCTGGGTCCCCCATGCTTATTGTTTCTAATGCTCATTACATCTACGTATTTACTTTGTCTCTGCTACTAAACTGCAAGCTCCCTGGGGATTAGAATTCTTGTCTTGTTCACTGCCCAGCTCATAGGACAACACCTGGCACATAGTAGGTGCTCAGCATATGTGAACTGATATGCAGAGGGGAACTGTGGGCTACCCAAGTCAGTAAGTAGTCTGGGCAAGGCCTAGTACAGTTAAAATGCACTAGAGCTTGTCCTTCACAAATATTAAGGACCTGTCCTGGGAATGAGAAGCTCTTCACCATGTCCAGGTAGCAAACCACACAATACTCCTGAGGTCACCACCACGCCTCAATGCCTTCTTCCTAGTTGCCAGACTTGGCACCACCTCTCCCAGGTAACCACAAAGAGGAGGGTGGAGGAGAAAGGGAGGGGCCAGGAGCTGGGAACATGAGTGGCTGGGAGGGGCAGTTGTCAGATACAGCAGGTATGGGGGAAAGCAGTCTTCAGGAGTGCTCCTTGCACTCTCTTGCTGCCTGGGAGCAAACCCAGCCATACCTTATCCACAACCAGCCAAGAGTGCAGGAATTGCAGATCAAGGCACTCCAAGGGCTGGTGTTGGTTGGAGGGGGACAAGCTCTAGTTGGGGAAATAGGTGCCCTTTGGGGCCGAGAGTGGCCCCAGACAGACCCATAGGACTCTGGGTCCTGGACCCATCAGCATACACAGCCAGGCCTAGCAGTGCGGATGTGGGTAAGTCCCTGTCTTTTCAAGCTGGGTTCTTATGTGCTAAGCACCACCCCCAGGAATGGCATGGGCAGTACAAGGGAACAGGTCTCAGAGCGCCCTGGGGCTTTGTTATCCTTCTTTCATTTATTTATTTATTTATTTATTTAGTTATTTCTGTTTTATTTTGTTTTTGTCATCACTGGGGTTTCAGCATTCCTGGTAGACTTTTTTTTTTTTTTTTTTTTTAAGTTAGAGAGAGAGATGAAGCCTGGAGATGGCTCACTTTATCATCCATGCACAGGGACCTGGTTCCAAGGCCCTGGTGACCACATGGGAGCACACCAACAGGGGAAGCTTCACAAGCAGTAGAACAATACTATGATGTCTCTCCTTCTTTCTTTTCCTCGCTGTTTCTTGCCCTCTATCTATAAAAAGGAGTCTGCCAGGAATAGAGAAATCATGCAGATATGGAGTCCCAATAATAACTCTGGAGGCAAAGAGAGAGAGAGAGAGGAAGGGGGCAGGGTGGAGGGAGAGAGAAAAGTCAACACAGCATCAAAGCTTCCCCTAGTGTTGGTGATGATTAGGCTCAAATCTGGGTCACATGAGTGACAAAAGCAGGCACCTTCCCTCTGAGCTATCTTGCTGGGCTCTGGTTTTCTTAACATTGGCCATCTATCTCCTGGATCTCTGGCAGTCCCTTTAGGCCTGCACCAACATTAATTTCACCCTCCACATACTTATTGGCAGTTCAAGAATGCATGCTCGGTGGCCCAGGAGCTGGTGCATCCAGTTGAGCATGCACATTACCATGCACAAGGATGCAGGTTCAAGTCCCAGCTCCCCACCTGAAGGGGAGATAACTTCACTACTGGTAAAGCAGAGCTCCAATTGTCTTTCCTTCTATATCTCTCCCCTTTCCACTTTCAATTTCTCTCTGTCCTATAAAATAAAAATTGAAATAAGAGAAAGAAAGGAAGAGAGAAAAATGCATGCTCTTTTCATTTTCACTTATGCCAAAGGCCACCTCCTATAGGGTATTCTGGAGATTTGCGGTGTGGGGCCCTCAAGGGATGCCTGTGTGTTAGTGACACAAGCTTCCAGCAATATAGAGGGCAGTGAGTACTCATTCTTCCTGTGGGTCACAACTTGCTCACAAAAAGTCTCCGAGCCATGAACCTAACTTAATTTTACAGAAAACAAAGAACTTTTTTTGCACACTTTTAGTTTCTATTGAATTTTCTAGGATGGAAGACAGTTTTGTGTGTGTGTGTATGTTTTCCTTTAATTTTCTTCAGAACTTTGCCGAGAGTTTTTCCACAACTTCTGAAAATCATGTGTTGGTCAGCAATGGCAAACTCAGGCTTGAGTTATGTGTACCTCCCTGGTGGGCTTCTGTAGAGAAGGGCGAGCAGTCAGTCATCCCACACATTGTGCAGCCCTGCCACAATGCTGAGACATACTAGTAGATATTTCACTGTGAGTACTTTCTTTTCTCCCACTTCTACTATAGGGATGAAATGAAAGACATTTTGATCCTGAACGTTTCCTTGCAAAGTGGTAAATGACATATTACAAGACATCTGGTGTATGAAGGGGCACTCACTATATCTGACAGGTGGAAACCTGGGTCCTAATCACTGCAGGAGACACTTGGTACCCTCCCCTTCCCCATTTTGTTTCACATTTTCTGGCTTTTGGGGAGAGTTCTGTGCTGCTGCTACTGGTGGTGTGTGTGTTTGTGATGAAAAGCTAGCTTCCAAAAATTAAGGCAAGGAATGAAACACAAGGAAAGTAGCAGAAACTTCTATCTGTTTTTTCAGACCAGCAAAAATCAAAGAACCAGGGAATGGCTGTAAGGTCCCCTAAAGCCCAATCTATCCCAGCTCCTACAGTTGCCCAAACTGCCTGTCAACCACTGATCTGTTCTCTGGGGAATTTCCCAGCCAGCAGGACTGGCAGGGTAGATGCACTACTGCATGTGGCAGGACCCTGGCCCTCCTTCCTCACTGCCTTGTTGCTGCTGGCCGCCTCCACTTCTCCCACTCAACAATTCACATCTTCTGGGTTTCCCCCACCCCCGCCCAAACCACACCATAATCAGAGAATCAGTGACTGTCACCACTCAAAAGGACTTCAAAGCCCTCTTCTAGTCCCAAGCATTTGAAGTAACAAAATCTCTAACATGTATCCAGTTCTCAGCAGGCGATAAATGAATACGCTTGTATTAATTTCCTTCACATCATTCCATGAGACAGGTATGATCCCTGTTTTACAGATGAGGAAACTGAGGCAGGTGGTGAAGTAATTTGCCTAATGCCATTGGCAAGTGAGCTGGGGTTGAAATCCAGGTTGGCTGGTTATGTGGCATAGGCTTATGTTTAAACCTATGAGCCTCTGAGGTCTGAATGTTAAGTTTCACAGGCGTCATAACTTGCACTCAGTCCTCCTGTCTCCTGGGACTACTAAGGCAGGTGAGACAATGGTTGCAAGAATGGTTTATAAAGTGAGCCTTCCAAGCCTTCCAGAGCCACAATCCCAGTCTTAGCAGTGCCTGCTCCCACGACATGCCATTAGAGAATGCTTTGGAAACACAAGCCCTCAGTAGGGTAGGGTAGGTGAGGGTCTGTGGGCATAAAGAAATTGCTTTCAGCATCACAAGTGCCAGACAAGTTTTCAATAGGGAATCACCTCCCAGGAGAAAGAGAAAGGTGCCACTTTGCTGAAGCTCGGCTCCTGAGGACTGACCTCCATTTCTACTTGCCAATGGGACTCACTTGCATCCACCACTTGCACCAGCATACCTGCCCACTGCCCCAAAGCCAGCTTTGAGTTCTCTCTACTCAGGGAAGGACTGGGATTAAGTTGCAAAAGGATTGAGAGATTGGGGATGACAAAAGGGGCTTGGAGACTAATTAGGAGCAGCAGCAATGAAAGCTTAATTCATAAAAGCAAACATTTTCCATCCATCAACCTGCAACCAGTTAAGGGTAACGTTTGAAAGAAATCTGTGCGTGGGGAAAGGAGCCAACAGGAACAGGAAATGTTTGAAAGAATGTAAACTATTTCAGTTTCATAAAAAGTAACAAGTAAACAGTTATTACATGCAAATAATGCCCTGGTTTTAATTAATGCTGAAAAGTCCAAATATGTTTGACATTTGTATGTATACACTGAACGGCTGGAGAGGAAAAAATGGTGCCCAGATGCCCGTTTCTGAACAGGGCTGGTGGCTCCGAGGGAACTAAAACCTCGAGAAGCTCTTGTTTATTGGTGATGAAAAGTACAATTGAGTCTCAGCCTCTGTGAGACTAGGGATACAGGGAACTTCACAGACTTTTCTTAAAGGTGAGTAAGGGCACACTGGGAGCTAGGGAAGGACACTCCCCATGTGGAAGCAGGCTGGTCTTAAAGGGCCAGTGAGTCCTTTAAGTGTCCCTGCCATTGAGGCAGTATTTTGAGGACTCCTCCACCCAGAAGTAAAGGTGGGTTTCAAGTCTCAGCACACTCCTGCTTATGCTACTCTCGGTCTAGATCCTGCTTCTCTTCAGATTGCACAGCAGGTGAGATGGCAGGGAGATGGGTAGCCAGTCTCGATTTTTGGTTCAACACCTCACACTATATTTGTTGCTTTTCTAAACCACTTTAAGGCTCAGAGGGCTGGGGAAACTGTGGCTACGGGGAGACCACAGCAAGGGAGGGGGGGGGGAGAAAAGATTGCTTCAAAGTGTGGGGAAGATTCTGCCCCAGTGAGGAAGAGCATCTGAGGTGCATGCCACCCCCTCACCGGGCAAACCAAGGATTTGTCTTCTAATCCAAAAACCCTAAAGGTCTCTTTTTAATATCCGTTAATCCAAAGGCTTCTCCTAGCATCTCTGGTGGGACTGGGGTGTTTAATCAGGAAAGAGGGGTGAGGTGAAAGGCTTCTGGAATTAGCAAAGCCCAGAAACCAGAACAAAACAGTGCTTTTTTTTTTTTTTTTTTTCCTGGCAAGGGACCTTACATTCATTCCGCATATCTTCAAAGGGGTCTGTAACACCCCCAATGGTAACAAACAGCTGTTTTATGCACAGCTAGGTCTAGAGACCTGCTTCTGGGGGTTCCCAGAGGGACCTTAAGGTCTCTGTCTCTCAGCTTCTCTCCCACCCACCTCAGCCATGCCTGTCCATGGCGGTGGGATGGTCTCTTGCGCTCACCTCGCCCGCTGCGGCCCACGAATCGAAGGTCGTTGAACCTGGCCACCTGGTTCTTCATGACTGCGGAAGCATTGCGCAGTTCCGCAGAGTAGTTCTCATCATTGCCCGCCATCACGGTCACTACTGTTCCATCTGGTACATCCCCCAGCGCCACCACCTGAGAGCACAGGGGGTGAGCAGACAGTTTAGAAAGCTAGGGGAGGTGGGGAGGGGCAGGGCAGGGCAGCTCCCTGAGGTCCCAGGCGCACTGCGGACTTCTAGCTGCCAAGAGGCTTAAAAATGAAAGGGACTTTTCCCCCAGATTAAAAAAAAGAAGAAAGAAAAATGAAATCTCTACCTTCCACATCAAGACCCTAGATCAAATGTTTGAGTCATGTCCTGAGAAATTATTCTTTCTTGATCAAACTAAATCTAAGAGCTGTGAATCAGCTCATCACTGTGACTCGGGGTGTAGTTTCCCTCTCCAATTCGACTTATGTGAATGAGGAATGAACATATTCTTTGCTACCAAATCGATGAGTACAACAATAATATTGATAACAACAATAATAAAGTGACTGCTCCCCACATACAATTAACACAAGAGCTATTTGGGTTATGGCATGTGGCTCCAAAATATGGCCCATGTCCACTTTACCGGACTCTGCAGAATCTGATTTCGTTATGTAAGGAAAATGCAAAACAAAGTGCAGTGTACAGAAAACCCCTTTAAAGTAAAGGGGGGGCTTTTGATAGCAGGAGGATGCACCTGCTGGGCACTGCTAGGTGGGGACAGAGCCTCACCCATCTCTCCCACCCTCCCAGTCCAGAAGAGGCACATGCCATTTGAAAAGGAATCAGACTGCAAACTCGGCGGTACAGCCATTTAAACGTGGCCACCGCGTGCAGGGACTAGGGATCCAGATGGTAAAAATTTCAAGGAGAAAATGTTTGGGGTCTGATTAAAAAGGCCAGATTTCCTGTCAACATCCTGTCTTCTTTTAATTTCAAAGATTCCTTTTAAGCTCCAAGTGACAGTAAAACCTCCGATTTGAGGATTAAAGTCACACGCCCCCTCCCCCTCCTCCCCGGGAGATTTCCCCCACTGATATTTTAAGATGTCACCCGGGAGACCTCAAAGAGCCACTCATCTTTTTTTTTTTTTCCTCCTTCCATTCCCTTATGTCGTCTTAATGGGAGCAAGGGCGGCCTCAGCTGCCAGGAGCCACCGTTTCCAGCCACCTCGGGCACCGGTCACCCCCAGCCGCTGGCCCTTGCTGCCCTGCCTTTTCTCACGGCAGCTGTGAGCGGTTTAGGGGAAAACCAAGGCGTTTTCGTTTCATCTCGCTGCCCCCTTAAAAAAAATGAAAATGAAACACTCGCCTACTCCCTGGCAAAGAGAAAAAACGAGAAAAAAAAAATCCTCTGAAGGACAGGTTTGGCAAAGGTGGGAGCGCCCCTAATCTCTGTCTGGCATGCGGGATCCTTGCTTGCAAACGTTTAGGGGTATGGTGACCCCGGTCTGCCCGGTATAACATTTCAGAAGCCCGCGGTGGAGGGTGTGAGCAGGAAGTGTTTGTGAAGCGCTGCAGGGGGGAGGGAGCCGGCAGCGGAGGCCAGGCCCGATCCGCCCTGCGCACCCCCTCGGGGACCCTCTCCCCGCTGCTCGAAGGGCTGTGGCTGCAAAGACACCGGGGTCAGGAGACAGCGAGCTCCCGTCCCCATCTGCCAGCTTGCGTGGACGTCTCTGCACTGTGCTCCCGGGAGGTGGCGGGCCAAGCCCCAAAGCCCGCTGGCGCGGGGTCTACCCCCAGCGGGCGATGCAGCCCTCTGGTGGGGCGAGAAGGCAGACCGAAAGCGCCCCGGGGCGGCTTTCCGGGCGCGTCCCCTACCGCCCCTTCCCCGGACCCGGGCTCGGAGGGAGGCTTCCCGCCCGCGGCCCCCACACTCACCTTGAAGGCGACGGGCAGGGTCTTGTTGCAGCGCCAGTGCGAGGGCAGCACAGAGCAGAGGAAGTTGGGGCTGTCGGTGCGCACCAGCTCGCCCGCGTGGTCCGCCAGCACGTCCACCATCGAGCGCACCTCGGGCCGCGCGCGCCCGCCGGGCCCCCCGGCCGCCTGCGCGCTCAGCGCGCCGCTGTTCTCGCCCATCTTGCCGCCGCCGCCGCCGCCGCAGGGGAAGGCCGTGGAAGGAGGTGTGAAGCGGCGGCTGGTGGTCGGGTCTACGGGAATACGCATAACAGCGGCCGTCAGGGCGCCGGGCGGGCGGCGGCGCGGCTTCCCGGGGGCAGCCTGCGCGGGCGCCTCCTGGCCGCCGCGGCCGCGAGAAGCGGGAAAGCAGAAGCGGCCGCGCCGAGGCCGCAGGGCGCAGGGGGCGGCGCCGGGGACGCCCCGCCGGGGCCCGCCCGCTGCAAGGCCTCGCTGCCCCGACGGCGGCGCGCAGCCCGCCCGCTAGCCCCGCATCGCGCCGCCCGGCCGCCTGCAGCGCTGGGGCCCCAGGGCCGAGGGGCCGAGCCGCCTCCCCCCGCCCGCTCGCCGACTCGGCGCTGCCGCCCACACGGATCCTCGAGACTCGAGTGGGCGCCGCGCCGCCCGCGCGGGGTAGTAGCCGGGGCCGCGGGGCGGGGCCGACCGAGCGACGCGACGCGCAGCCAATAGGAGCCCCCGGAGCGGCACCTCGCGGCGCGGGCTGGTAGACTGGGGCCGCCGCGGGTGCCCGGCCCGAGGCCCCGCCCAGAGCAGCGAGTCCGGGCCCCGAGCCCGTGGAGGGCTCCGAGCTGCCGGAGGAACCCGGCCCGCTGCGAAAAGCGAGTTTGAAGCGCCGGGTTCCTGCAGCCGGCTCATCAGCTGCGGTCTGCTGAGCTCTGGGGGCTTCAGCGTCCTCCTCGCTCCCTTCCCCGCGGCCCAGCCCCGGTGCCTTCCTGCCTATGGCGCCGGCACACCAGCCAGGGGGCTCGGGGAGGGTTGTCCCGGGGCCGGTGACCTGCAGCGCGACCCGCTCCCCAAAGCCTCCTCACCGCCCAGTCCACAAAATTATTCTGACCCAAGGCTCTGAGCCAACTTTGAGGAGACGCGCCGTCCAGGCCCAGCACGGAATTGTGTGCAGCCCGCTGAGCGCGGCTCCCAATCCTGGGGCGGCTTGGGGCCTGGCTTCGGCAGCCGGGTTGCCCAGGAGCACAGAGCAAAGGGGGTCTGTCTCCCACGGGCCCACCTCGGGCTCCGGAGCGGCTCCCCTGGCCTCAGGGTTGCACAGGCCTAGCTGCATGCTGGGTGCCTCGTGGTTGCGGCCTGTGGCTCCTGGGAAAACACGGCGGGGGCCCGAGAGACGCGCATGTCCCTGTCCCCCAAGTCTTTTCCCTCGGGGCGTGTAGCTATGGTCCTGCACCATGGAAGAGGACGGGAGTTTGTGGTGAGAAGAGCACTGCGGATGACCCCAAAGCGCAGGGGCCTGCCTTCCAGTGGAGGGAATTGTCTTTCTCCATGTGCAGATTGCACCCCCACGCATCCTTTGGCTCTAAGCCCGCGTCTTCTCCAGCGCAGGGGGCGGGCAGCTCTGCGGAGGCACCGGGTCTGGCTCCCACACCTGGCAGCGCGACCCATCTACTTGCTGTCCGGACTCCACAGCCAGCGGCCCTTACCCCTCGTGCCTCCAGGGCCTGGAGAGGCTGGAGAGGGCAGGACTACAGCGGGGAGAGAAGCTGGAAAGATCCAGCCTCCGCATTCACTATGGATCCACACCCCAGATGAGATCCCTGGACTCTGGGGAACGAACGCGCTCGGGGTCGGAGCCTGGGCTGGGCTTTTGTTGTTTCTGGGGCTCGACAGGTGCAAAGTTATGAATTCCAAGCTTTGGGAACAAAGACACCTAGGATTCCACGGTGGCTGCGAGATCCCGCCCTGCATCTGACCCCTGCCCATCTCGAGCCATTTCGTCACCAAACGAAATCAAGTCTCAGGTGCGCTCCAGCGCGGACGGGCTCCGTCCTCACCGTAGACACCCGGAGAGCTGGTCCCTAGGCCCTGAAGTCACGCATCACGACTTTCATGCCACTTCGAAGACCTTTAGTGGGCGGCCTACATTTTCTAGAGTCCGCACGGACTGAGTTGCAGATAGTTGGGAGCCAAAGGCCGCGTTCTCGGAGGCGCTGGCGATGGCGGCAGTAACAGGACAACCAGGGGACTGTGGTCTCTGCTAGTCCAACCTCTGGGACCTTCCTGACGAAAGGCCCACAGAGTCTTGGCCAGGTAGGAATGGGGGCCAGGTAGGGCTGGAGACGCACGCTGTCCTTTACCTGCAGTGGGGTCAGAGCCTGCTGCGTCTGAGGTATGTAAATTCGATTGTCCACGGGTTTTGGTTTGCATGCGGACCTTGGAATGTCTCTCTCACCCTAGGACGGGTTTATAAACGGGCTTCCTGACAGCGGGGCTCCTGTGGGGCTGGGCACCCGGAACAGGACCCGGCGCGGCTACGCGGAGCAACAGGGTGCTCGCTGTTAGTGGGCGGCGGCTCCAGTGGGTCGGGGTGGTCAGCGCGGGGTCCGCAGTCTCAGGCCAAGGTCCCTCGGGCGAAGGCGCAATTCTGGGAACTGCCGCTAGTTGGCGCCTGCACCCCGCCGACGGCGGAGTCGCCGCAACAGGCCCTTGGCACAGCAGCTCTCCAGCTGCGGTCCTCGCGCCCTGGTGCTGCCGCCTCCTACAGGCAGGCTGCCCTTTCTAAACAGACATCACATCGGTCTGACTCTTCACCTTCTGTGCTGGCAAGTCACGG